>NW_024581127.1:32004603-32319036 GCF_017639235.1 Corvus kubaryi
GGATGCGGCACCATGCCCCAACTCCCCGGGCCTGGCCATCCCGACAGTTCTTAAGCCAGCAAAGAGTGCACCTGCCCAAGCCCTGGGCTGATGGCTTTTCCAGGACTGTGCTGTGGGAGACGGAATCAAAGGCACCTCAATTTCCAGCTTCTAGTAAACTATGGTTTCGGTGGTTTAAGCAGGCAGCCTGGTCTGAGGGCACTAGTTGCAGCACTGTTTCCATCTCCATCCTTGAGAAAACCTCCTTCCTATGACCTCATAGGACAAGTAATAGAAATCACATCAGGAGACATCTCTGCCCTACCAGATCACAGTGGAGATCCCATGTCCTTTTTCATCATTGCATGTTTCCTCACAGAGAGATTTACATGTGCCCCCAGGGTACTAATGCTGGGTGTCTGTACTTGCTAAAAGCACTCATATTGGATGCATCCCCTTCCACCGGGCCTTATCTCAGGAAACAGAAGCCAGTTTAGCCAGTTTATGCATATGATACCTATTCTTCCAAACCAGTACAAGGTTTTGCCTGACTTCAGACTGTTGAAGGGAGACAGGGTATGTGGCTGCCTTGCCTTGGCCCCCTACTCAGCCCCCAAGGCACAGTATCTTTCATCTTTTCTCTTAGTTCTTTTGTGCTGTTGCTGTTGTACAGTGGTAATAGCTGTAAAAACTCAAAGTAATGTGAACAACAACTCCAGATGATGCAACTAAAAATATTATGAAACCATTTTTGATGGGTGGAAGAATTTTTTCAATTGCGTGTTTCCAAGTAAATGATAAAAAAAAAAAAAAGGCTTTAGGGTAGCCAGGCTCTTGCCTTTGCAAAAACTCAAAAGAAAAAATGTAGCTACATTTAAACAATAAACCATTTTCAAGCAGCAAGAGCAAATGTTTTTCTCTGTAAATCAGAAAGTGAGATGCTCCACCTGAAATACACTTTTCATTTTTTTGGCTAAAATTATTCTTTGCATTTCTGTCAGTTTTGAAAATACTTCTGGTCAACCCAAAGACTGCCTTCTTTTGTGAATGAGCTGCTTGCAAAAGTGTTGCTTTTCCCTCACACTGTTTTAACATACAAGATGCAGTTTGTGTCCTCTATATTTACAAAAACCTAGTGAGCTCTTCTGAGTCAGAAGTTTTTCTTCATTAAGAAAAGGAGATTTTATTAAATAGCTAAGTGACATTTCAGTTTTAATCAATAACATTACTGATAAATACAGAGTTGGTCTATTTGCTGCCTCCTTCCCAATACAAATTTTGCATGAGAAAAAGATGTGTCACTGGTGACAAAAGAAACAATTTTGTCATTAAGTACTAACTGTTTTTGATGGCTGTTAGTGTATATCCCAGTAAATAAACATAATTGTGGAGCATACTTTAAAGGCTTACAAATTATCTTTTCAAGTTTTAACCCTATTGTTTAAATTAAGTTTCCATATTCATCACTTGATTTCACACACAAAGAAATGCTTTGTCTAAAATTTAGCCAGCTTTTACATCAGAGATTATTCTCTGTTTATTCTCCTCTGAGATATCTCAAATTCATTCTCAGGATGGGTGCAGTGGCTTCACTGCTATTGGTAGTTTTTCTCATTCTGCTACATACAACACCCTCAGGCATTCTCAGTAGTGAAATTGTTTCCCAACAGGGGGGAAAAAAAAGAGGGAGAATATTAAACAGAAATAGTATTTCATGAATTCTGATGAGCTGACTCCTGGATTTCCAGGAATAGAGCGGTGACCTTTCCATGGCTCAGCATTTTGTCTCTCACAACAACCAGCAGCAAAGGAAGGTGTTAGTCCTCTCTATGAAGTGCTACACATTACTGCCCTTATAGAAAAATTTCTTTTTGGACTCTAATGCCATGGCCACCACCACAGGACCTGATTTAGGCATTTAAGGGTAAAAGGTGTCAGCAACTGGCCATGGGTCTGGATTACTTAGCTCCCCTGAAAGAGCAAGTCAACAACCCCACAAGCCTTCCCCAACTTCCATCCATGGAAGTGTCCAAGGCCTGGTTGGATGGAGCTTGGAGCAACATGGTCTAGTGGAAGGTGCCCCTGCCCATGGCAGGGGGTTGGAACTAAATGGTCTTTAAGGTTTCTTCTAATCCAAACCATTCTATGATTCCATGATTCCCTGAGATGTGCTATAGCTCTCCTTTATGGGTATCAAGAGCTAAAAGTGCTGCCTCCCCATTATAACACGCTCCTGCTCCAGTTTCTGTCAGCCTCAATGTACTCTGAGGCACTTCTCTGATCCCTGTGGCAGGAAAATTACTGTACAAAGCCTTTCTCTGGCAATCTTACCCTTGGTCCTGGAAATCCTGGCTGTCCTGGAGGACCAGGAGGTCCAACTTGCCCAGTGTCTCCTGGAGGTCCATGGGGACCCATCAGTCCTGGATGACCCTTATGACCAGGTATCCCGGGGTCACCTGGAGGTCCCTTTTCTCCTTGAGGGCCTTTTTCACCTTTGAAACCAGGCTCGCCCTAAGTGAAAAGAATGACATTACTACCACAAAATAAGAGGCAAACTTCTGATTTCTAAAGAGAGAAACACTCACAGCTGAGCTGGCAAAGTTACTGAGTACAATATCTGGTGCACTACAAATGATCCACAAATTATTACTGACAGAGAATGATTAAAGAGAGACCTGGGAGACTGGGAAGCACTGGCTTCACTTTTGAATGACCCCTACCCCCAGCCACTTACTCAAAATAGCTCTCTTTATTTCAATGTAATGAAGTAACTAGTTAAATTCTTTATCTTACCCTCTCTCCTTTGGAGCCAATTGCACCCTGTTTCCCTGGTGCACCCTGCAACAAAATAAAGGTAAACATAAAATAACCATCCATAATGACAGTAAATAATGAACCAAACACCTTTGTAATGACTCCTGTGACCTGAGGAAAATTTATTTTCATGACAGTCTGACAGTTTCCTGAGAGCTTTCCCTTTTGCTCTCAATTATCAACAATTGAAGGAAAAAAAAAAAAAAAAAAAAAAGCATGACAAGCAGGTTGAGGGAAGTGATTCTCCCCCTCCACTCCCCTTTAGTGAGACCCCACCTGAAGTGCTGTGTCCAGTTCTGGTGCCAGAATATAAGCAAGGACATGAATGTGTTGGAGCAAGTTCAGATGAGGTCACGAACATGCTCAGAGGGCTGGAGCACCTCTGCTGTGGATTCAGGCTGAGAGAGCTGGGGTCGTTCAGCCTGAAGGACAGAAGGTTCTGAGCTCCTTCCAGTACTAAAAGGGGGTTTGTAAGAAAGATGGGGACAAACCTTTTTTCAGGGACTGTAGTGATAGGACAAGAGGAAACGGCTTCACAATCTGAGAGGGTAGGATATTTGGTA
Source organism: Corvus kubaryi (assembly GCF_017639235.1). Classification (NCBI taxonomy): domain Eukaryota; kingdom Metazoa; phylum Chordata; class Aves; order Passeriformes; family Corvidae; genus Corvus; species Corvus kubaryi. The sequence continues at coordinate 32,007,960 of NW_024581127.1, forward strand.
GAAATTTTTCACTAGGAGGGTGGTGAGGCACTGAAACAGGTTACCCAGAAAAGTTGTGAATGGTTCAAAGTCAGGTTGAATGGGGTTCTGAGCAACTTGGTCGAGTGGAAGGTGTCTCTGCCCCTGGCAGGGTGGGTGGAAATAGGTGATATTTAAGATCCCTTCCAAGCCAAACCATTCTATGAAAAAAACCCAACAATTTGTTGCAGCCCTAGTAACACCCTTGATGATTTTTTTCCCTGTGACACCAGCCTTGTATAGAAACAACTGGGAATTTAACTTACCTCTTTTCCAGAAGGACCTTTTTCTCCAGGTTCTCCCTAAGACACACAGAAGGTGAATTGAGCATTGCACTGGAGGAGTTGGAAGAAAGACTTCACCTAATAACTGCAAGTCTTGCTTTCTGTTAACAAGTTTTCTTCTACAAAGTAGCAGGTTTGCATGACTTGTCCTTATCCTACCGCTATTGATCGTTCCTGGAGAGACACATCGTACTATTTGGAAAGCAATTTTTAGTGAATTTGCATCCCATGTAAGCACAAATAACAGAAAGTAATTTCTAACAAACCAGCTGAAGGCAGATGTTTCACTGAAAGTGTGTTCCTGCTTTCAATAAATTTTGTTCCTTTTTCTTACCAACACTTCCCAAAGCTTCATACACTTTATATGGTGTTGTTAAACTTAAGAAGCACCAGCATTATACCCATAAGAGTCTGAAGATGTAAATTAAATAAATTTTGTAGGTAGAAGTACCATCTTGTATTACACCAGCTGGAAAAACACATACAGAGGCAGTGATAAAGGAATTTTAAGCCTGAGTGCTCACCTGTTCTTTCATAACTATCTTAAATAATCTCAGTTTGAATAAGCACCCTCGTAGACTTATTTATATATATTTATTTAAATTATTTTCTCTGCATTTTTAATGTGATAATTAGACAATGCAGTTTCCATTTTAGTATTTCAATGAAAAAAAAAGTCACTGCAGTCCTGAACTGCAGATAAAGCAAAATGAACATTAAGCTAGTTATTGCTGAAATTCTGGCCACTTTCCCATATCATAAATGGAAAAATTCATCTTTCTGTTTGCAATCAACACACATGATCATACCTATAACATGCATGCAGGTGATTAATTCCCCCTGGAAACATAACATCTTCAGCTGTGTTAGCATCCATACACGTATCCATGAGGAATGAAAATAATCAGAGATGTGTGATCCAAATTAGGCTGCATTAAACTTACTCGAGTTTTCCTTAGGGCCACTTCAGTTTTAAATGGCCACCATGTTTGCTGCTTAAAATTAATTGTCCAAAGAAATATTTCTTTCTCCTCTTTTCATCCCAATGATCCCTTTCAATTATTAAAAAAATATTTAAAAATACAGAAGGAAAAAAGACCCACCCTGTGAAAGATTCAGATCTGCTAGAGCCACACAAAAATCTTTTATATCTCATTTTTTGTCACAACAGATCTAGAAATAAAAAAAAATTACCTAGCATTTATCTTTTCCATCCTTCCAGTGGAATTTAACATCTTTTACTCACCTTGAAAGGTCTAAAGATATTGGATTCTGAGGCTGTGATATTGTCATGCGTATAGGTTTATCATTTAGTATTTTAGATCACTTCAGGAGATATAGGAATGCTTTAATTGCAATGTATCTCTGTTGCTGGCAACAAAGGAATTTCCCTCAGAATAGCAAATATCAGAAATACCTGTATTATTATCAGCACTTACAATTTCCTTATTTAGTCCATCTAAGGTTCATGCAGAGGTATAGTCTGAGAACTTAAATACCCCATACCTGTATTAAGAAGACTGTTGAAGCAGTCTGATTAATGCACATATTATCAGGGCTGACTGACAGATATCAGCTCCATACATGAGATTACGGTTGTTTATCGATATGAAAAATGTATTTTTGCAGTCCAGTTTCCTTTGGAAGTAAAATTATATGGCTTCTGGATTTTTCCTGCTTCAGTTTTTTTTTTACCTAAATGAAGATGACCATGTCCCATCTTCATCAGTCTAACACTTAAAAGCAGGTAAAGAGAGGATCTAATCCATCCCCAGACATACTTACAGGTGGTCCTCGGGGTCCTATAAAGCCAGGGAGTCCTGGGCTGCCTGTTTCTCCTTTATTTCCTTTGGGACCCTTAGGAAAGAAATGAGACAGACACTAGCAGCCCTTTCCCCAACACCTCTTCCCCAGGGCATTCATTTACAGATATACTGGAACTGGGAAATTTCACTTTAGCAGCAGGACTCCCGAAACTGACAAGGAAGAACAAAGTATTTTAGAAAAGCAGGTTGCAGGCACCATGGTTGTGTTATTAACAAGCTACACAGGGTCCCTGGGAGAAGACAAAAAGGAAGGGACAATTATGGCAGGGGCAGGAGGCGTGTTCCGTGGTTGTTGTGGTACCACATGGCTTATGAGGGGGTGTTGAGAGCAGAAATGCTGTAATGGGTGATGACAGGGAAACAGCACAGGTGGTCATACTGCTCACATCTGAGAATACAACCAACAGACACTTACAGGGCTTCTCCTCTGCCTTTATTTCCAGGCTGAATTTATAGAATGTCTGTCTTTCACTTATCTCTTGTGATATTCAGTCAAACTGTCCCTTTTTCCTTACAGATCAGGGCAGTTTAAATAACAGTTCATGACACAGAACGATGTCATGCACATTTCTGGTTTTAACTCTTATTTTAACCTTTGCTTTCACAAATTTGTCCCCTACATTTTCAGTTCAGAACATAGCCCTTTTTCTTCTTAGGGTAAAACTTGTGCAAAGTGAGCACCAATGAGCCTGACAAGAACAAAGCACATGGATTTGGGGTGTGCAAATTGCCCTGGAGACTTCAGGGGCTGGACTGTGCTGCTGTGTGTGGGCTTAAGCATGAGCACTGTGAATTGTGATGGGCACTGTCAAACAGCAAATGCAAAAGGAGAAAGCTCCTGACAGGTTTTACCTTGTGATTACAAGTCAGCAATGTTGAAGGTGGAAAAAAAAATTCATCTTTATTACCATGATAACCTTCCTCACATCTCCTTTTTTTCAAAATAGAAATATAAAATATTGGCTTGTCACACTACACGGTGAATTAGTACATTTCAAAATAAATGGATTTATGTACAGCACGAGGATATACTTCCCATAATAACCTTTATGAAAAGGAGAGGATTCATTTTAATGACAGAGAAAGATAATGATGAGATGACTGTCTGTTCTGCTGACCAACACTGTCTCATTGTTTCCCCTTCCTCGTCCATCTGACTTTATCCTTTTTCAATCTCCTATGTTATTTTTGGACTCTAAATCCTCTGGAGCAAAAGCTGCTGTGGTGCTGTTTGTGCAGGAAGGTGCCCGGTGAGTCCCTGGGTCACATCGTATAGGTATTGTGATAACACTGTGATGATTAAAATAATAATCCCCACTTGGCATTCACAAGGCATCCCAAAGCCACAGTGACCTGATAAAGACCCAGAAGGTAAAAAAGCAGTGATAGGAATTGAGAACAGGGGTAGGTTTAACGAAAAGAAGAAAAGAAGTTTGAAAAGGCAAGAGCAAGGATCCATGGGGCAAGAAGCAATGGCAGCAGTCCCAGGAAGGTAAGAAGAGCTTACGTCAAGGACAAAAAAGCATGTGGCACTTATTGTTTGATGCCGAAGGGCTGTCAGACTGCAGCACCCTGTCCCACCTCCCCACACAGAAAGGTGGTATTTGCTTCTCTGAGACATCCCTGCAGATGCTTGATCAGGGTACAAGTCTGTGGCGAGGCTGGAGTGGCTTTATGGCATTGCAAGGGTCACAAAGAGAGAAGTCCTGCTGCAGCTTTTCACATTCCTCCTGCTCTGCCTTTGTTTCCCTATTAATCCAACAGTCCAGCAAGCTGTACTGTCTCCACGGGCAAAGAGAGGGAAGAGCCCTGCATTGCGATAGATGCTACTGGGCACAAAGGAATATTTGCATGGATTTGCTGAATTCTGGACGATTTTCAGCATCACAACAGAGTAAAAAAAAAACAGATACAACAACCAAACCACCAGTTCCTCACTGTCCTTCTTACAGCTCTTCATTTCCAAGCTGTTCTTCCCCACAGGATGGCCTCAGGGGAGTTTCATTCTGCTTTCTGATCTTGGTTTACTGCCCACTGTCTGCTCTTTCCCCAAGTGCCTGTGAGGATTTTTTTGCTGCCACTATTCCTCAATGGCAGCCTGCCAGCTCCCCGAGGCCCTCTCCTTCCTTGTGACAACTCTCTGCTGGCGGCACGCTCCCTGCTTGGCAAAATTAAATCTACTGGTTAAGATGAGGCATGTCAATCTTTTTTCCATGCTAGGCAATCAATCATTTCCATTTGCTGTGAACACTTAACTTTCACTGGGAAAAGTGATGACCCAGCTAGCATCTCAATTCCAGGACTGTAGCCAAACCCCCTTCAAAGTTGTGGCCAGACAGTGATTTTCAGATCACCCATCTTCAGACATGGAAGCCTCAGGGATGGTAATCAGCTACACATAATCCATTCTACCTACACTTCATCAGTGACCTCTCCTGGCTGCACAAATTTCCCTTTGTGGTACTTACTGGGATACCTGCTGGGCCAGGTTCTCCTGCAGATCCAGGCAATCCATTCTTGCCCTGTGTCAAAAGGAAAAAAATTAGTGATGTAATGCATGCTAAAACTAGAAATATCCAGCTACACCTACATCAGCAGGGATTTCTTTAGTGTTGTTCAGTCTCCTCTCCTGACAGACTGTGAAGTATCTTATTTCCAATTGACCTCACAGCTTCTGCATCCCGGATTGCATGGCTGATCTCAGGACAAAAACTGAGATGTGGACCCAAATCCGCAGGCCTGAGGAGGACCAAACCAGCACTTCTCCTCCTCCTTTCCTTCACCCTTGTCTTTCTCATATGTAGCATCCTTCTGGATGGATGGAGCCACCTCCTCTGGCTGCTCCAAGTCACCAGTGTTCAAACAAGACTCTTCTTAATCATCTCAGGCTTCCCCTTTCTTGGGGAATGGAGAGAAACACTTGTTCTAAAGCTTTGAGGTATTTGATACTTACCTGACACCAGACAATTCAGAATGAACCAAATCATCCTTTAAAAAGACCTGTTTTTCACTGCTCCTTAGGAAAGCAGCTGAGCTGATCATCTAAAAAGTTTGATGAGATGAAGTTTTACACTCTTCTTCTCTCAACTCACCATGCAGAGGTGTTTTTCCCTGCATTGGAGTTGACCATAAAGACCAGCCCTTGTACTGTCAATATTAAAAATCATGCCTCACACTCCTTTTTAGATAAAAAACAAAGAAGAGGAAGAACGAGAGAAACTGATACTTGGCCCTCCAACATACAAAATCCCAAGTATCTCTTCTCCAAAGAAGAATATGGCCTGGAGTTACGATAATTTCCATCTCTTCAAGTATTTTCACTCACTGCTAATGTTGTGCAGGGGCATGACATGATAGTGAGTGATGCCAGCAGTACAGGAATAATGAGATGAATTATGAGGTAGACACAGGAGGTATCCATATGTTCTTACAGTCTAATCTAAACCCCAACCCCCCCAGCTTGGAGGGACCTGCTGCTCCAGCTCCTGGCATTGCTGAGTCAGCATTTCCCCCAGATCATGACATAAGACTCTCTTTCACTACCAGGTCTTCTGAGAAGGAAAGGAACTCACTCATTGCAACACACTAAAGGTGTGCCATGGTTCAGCAACAGAGATCTCGATTCAGATTTGATAAGGATTAATTTCTAAGACAGAATTTTAAACCCCATGAAATTAATGAAAGTAATTTCTGAGACATCCTAAAGGAGACATTTTGAAATGTCAAATAGATTTCTATTTCTCCACTGAAGCTGTAATAAAATTGTACAGGTGAATAGTATCACAACTGGACCCCCATGTAACTCAACCCAGGCACCCACAGTGAGTGTCTATCTTTGAAAACTGAGACCATGTGAGAAGTGAGCAGGATCCCAGAGGCAGGACTGAAATATGAGTATTTCTGACTCTGCAATCCTGATAGAATCCATTGAACTGTTCTTCCCACTGAGTCAGCAACCATCAATTCCTTGCACTATTATAAGTCTTCATCAGTTTCTAGCAATATCATTCCTAATTGTCTTTCTGAAAGGCGAAGTGTTTTAATCAAACATCATCTCAATCTTCCTAAACTCTCTTCTTTCAAGCCAGAGTTCTGGACTGCAGAACATTCCCACCACAAACAATGCTCCATCCCTGGAATTTTTCAAGGCTGGGCTGGATGGGGGTCTGAACAACCTGGTCTAGTGGGTGGCATCCCTTTCCATGGCAAGGGACTAGAACTACATTATCTTTAATGTTCCTTCCAATCCAAACCATTCTATGAACTATAATGTACCTCTAGAAAGGGCTTATCAGAAGAGAAAACTCACCGGCTGCCCTCGGAGTCCTCGAGGGCCCTGTGGTCCTATGGGACCAGGATCACCCTGAAAGGAAGAGAAGCATTCTGGTGACATGGAGGCAGGTGAACAGACATTTTAAAATATTCCTGCTAAATTACATTGTTCACACATTAGGGGAAACAGAATTAAAGGAGTCTCACTGTCCCCTTTCAGTTATTTATGAGGAAGACCAACCCTTCGAATTTTAAACACCTACCACTAAATGCAGCCTGATTACAGGCAGAAACCATTTCTATCAGGTTATTATCAGATTATCTTAAACCTGTATTTCTTAGGGACAGAGATTCTCTGATATTTCTCAAGAACTGACAAGTCTGTTCTCTCTCCAGGGAGGCTTCAGAGCTGCTTCCATCTTCTCCAAGGGGCTCCTTTAGGTCTGCCTTACATTTTGCTTTGTAGGGTACCATTTACAGCACACCAGTTTCCAGTGACACAAGGGGGTGCAATTGAGAAGCCACTTCTCCAGGTCCCACGGCAGTGGCACATCAGCTGCTCGGAGCATTGCTCAGTAGCTGCTGCAGGATCCCACATCAGCTGCGCCCTCCCAGGACTTTGTTATATGACTGCACTTGACAGTAATCATGCCAGAGGAACTGTTAGTACCATCTTTCCTTCCTCTCAGCAGCAGCAACTTATTCCATAGGTATTTCATAGACTTCAGTGGAGCGACACACTCAGTCAGGTGTGGCAAAGGAAGCGTGACAGAGGCTGGCCTGGTGGGACCTGCAGAGCGAAGCACTGCTCAGAGATGGGTGCCAGAAGGCAGGTCCATGGCTACCAAGCACAGCCTGGGTTTCACACAATGCTGCTTTCTCTACTTATCCAAAGATACATCTGACATTTTAGTGTCAGCAGCTGAGCAGTGACAAAGGCCCTCCAATTCTTTGTTTTCCCTAATGATCTTTGCACAAATCATTCCCTGCAGTAATTCACCCTTTATTGCAGTTTCTGCAGCTGTTTCAGGTCAGGGTCACTGTGAATTAAAATTTTCATTTGTCACAGAGAAGGAGATTAATTTCTGCTCAAAATGGTGCACTTACATCCTTCCCTGGCGGCCCCTCACGACCAGCAGGACCTGTCACACCTGGCTCCCCCTGCAATTCAGCAAAAAAGGGAAGAGAGATCAGCTCGAGGTCAAATTCAGACCAGTATCACCACTATAAGTGGTATGGGGTTTCTGCAATTTGTGACTAAGTTCAGTGAAAACTTTTTTAAAGGCAGCAAGAGCCTTGTTCATCTTAGATGACATGAAGCTTACAAAAATAACTTAGAAACATCTCCTGTAAGTGATGCACAAGGCAGTGCTCTGCTTTCCAGCAGATTATTTGCTACTGCTACTTTCAGGCACTGAAAACCACCAACACATTCATGATGCAGAAGGTGTCATAATGAGGAAGAGATCAGAACTCCAGCACTGGATTTTTCACATAAGCTTCTGCAAGCAGAGAATTTTATTTCCCTGTAAAAAAGGTAGAATTAGGTAGAAGAACATTCAGTTTTGTATTCCCCCTTTTACACCAAGGATCTCCAAACAGAGTGGACAACAACTTTTCATGCAGGACTTGAGGCTTGGGTTTTATGATCCACAGGCAACTAAGTCAAAGGGACATTTCTATTCACTTTTCTGTAAGTTTTGTACTTGAACTTATTTGCACTTCTTCAGCATTTGTGGAGGAGAGCTAGTACGTGTCCAACAAGTGCAGTAGAGTTCCTCACCTAGCCAGCATTTTTACCAGAAGGATGTGGTATGGAGGCATCCTTGAGGCTTCTTCAAAAAGGATTATCTCAAAGGGAGCATCAGAGGATTCAGCTCTACCAGCTGCCTCACCTTCCCCAGAACTAGAAGTTCAGCAGAGGGAATGAAGATAGCTGCTGTCATTTTTGAGCCATAGATGTGGCCCATGGAATCATAGTGGAAAACAGGCACATGAAACACTGCCATCGTTTTTACCTACTGCCTCAGAAAGGGCAACTCCACACAATCTTTCTCCAAAGGATTGTGCATGAGGTATCCGTTACTTACCCGGGGACCTGGCGGACCTGTATCTCCTCTCTGTCCTTTGAAACCCTACACAAGGGAATGAAATCAATAATTATCCATCACCCTGATGCATGAAACATTTAAGAAAACTCTAGCTTGAATGTTTATTTAATAATCTTTCCAGTTTTGCCAAAGCTTACTGGGGATTGGTCAGCATGGATTAGCTGTGTCCCAGGGAGTAATGAGGCAGGGCCACATCACAGGAAAAGCTTTCCATAGCTCCTTACACTGTAAAGCCAAGGCTCTGGTCTGTGTATCCCTGGTGTGACCAGCCAATATATTATTTAACCCTAAATTTTACTATCCCCACTCTTTCAGAGGACATGTAACAGAGAACACGAGGGTTACAGCTGTGACTTCTGGTAGAGAGGTGTAATGAGGCTACATGCTTTAATTTCTAGGTAAGGGATTTAATCTTCTCCAAGTGTGAAGAATTCAGAAATGTCTGTGTTCTACTTTTGTTGCTTATTTAAGTACTTATTTAGTCACAATACCATGACTGTTTATATGTTTGCATCAGTAAAGAACCTTATCTGCCCAAGAAATGCTCCCTGACTACAGTAACAGGGGGTTGAGTGGGTGGAACCATTCAGAGCAGCACCCACCGGTAATCCTCTGGCACCCTCCCGGCCTGGGAGCCCTTGTTCTCCAGGCTTTCCCTGTGGGAAACAATAATGTTCACGTTAGAGAGAGCCCCAGGTCTGTCTCTCTGCTGTAGAAGACTTCCCACTCCTCTCCCTTAGACATAACATCACTGAGAACTGTGATTGCCCAGGGTTTGTCCAGCAGTGCTGGAGTCTGAGTTTGCAAGGAGAACAGCAGTGACAGAAATTCCCAAACACACCTCAACCTGCACTGTCACCTGCACTCTGAGGCCCTGAGGCATTTACAGCTCTGGACTGGTGTACATTTGCAGTGTCAGAGCTGCACCAACACCTAATCAGCACATGCAAAATCAACATCTGCACACAGAAATCGGGTGGTTTGGTGCAGACACAAACTGTCGGCAGCTGCTGTGACAAGCACTCCTCTACTCAGCAGTTGTCCTAATGCCTGGGAACTTGGCTCTTCCCAGAACCACTAAGTCCCATTTGACAAGTCACAGAAAGAGGATGGCAATGCCTGATACTTGAAGTATGTTCTTCATGTAACACACACAGTTGCAAGAAATAACATTCACTGCCAAATTCATTAACATTTCCTTTTAGCTGAAAACTTCGTGGCACAGCTTTTTTCCCTCAGCAAATACAAGTATGGACTAAGTAGAGAAAATCAAATATAAACCCTCTAATTCTGGGCAACAGAACCGTCTCAGAGAAATCCAGAAAAAAGCTTCTTTAAAGATATCTCCTCTAAACTTTTTATGCCCCATAAACTTCTATCAAAAGGATGGATCACAATGTTTAATGTTAAAAGACAACCTTCCTTCTCTGCAGTGTTTAAGGCAGCTGTAAAAGTGGAGTCACTATGTTTTAGTGTATTTATGGTAGATGTAAAAGTAAAAGAACCCAGTTTCTTTTCAAGATTGCTCATGTGTCATGCTTATAAATCGCTCAAGACAATGCAGTCCTTCTGGTGTTAGAAACAGATGTGCAAACAGGCTCCTTGTTCCCCCTAAGGAGTCCATAGATAGGCAGCTCCACAAACAACAACTGGATGCAGCTTCTGATTGCCTGAGAAAAACAGTTTTAAATTACATTACCGGCTCCCCCAGAGATCCTGGTTTGCCATCTTTGCCATCATTCCCAGCAATTCCCTGTTAAATGAAATGCAAAACAGGGTACAAGGAAGCGATAAGGATGGTTGGTGGGGTTTTTGTCAGTGTGAAAGCTCTGTTCATCATGGCATGCTTGTTTGCCTAAACCTCCAAAACCCTCCCTCCTACATCCATAGCTCTGTTGTAAATCTCTTCCTGTCACACCCCTGTGACAGCACAACCTGTTTCCCTTTCCAATATGGCAATATTTCCCTTTTTGCCAAGGTGAGCACTCCAACAATCTTAAATCAGGATTCTAAAACCAATTGTTATAAATCATTGTAATGCCATTATCTTCATTCAGGTAGGCTACTTTACAGTAGAACTATCTCTGGCTCCATCCTTATGACAGATTAAAAAACTCCCAAAATGTTGTACTATAACCTTTTCCAGAAGAGAGAAGTCTATGCCCAAGGTGGACTTGAACTAGAGTCAGTGCAAAGGAATCATTTTGTCTGTGGATTCAGATAAAGTTAATATCCCAGTCTCTGAATCCTTTTGCCCTCACACTGGAGTTATAAGTTGATTTTTTGCTCTGTATAAGAGTATTTCTTTCATTGAGGAGACAGGCAAGGAACAGACCTCGTTCACATTATAATTTACACTTTGCTTTAAAGAGATCAAATACAGCATCCACACTGTCCTGGACCAAGGACATTGCATCAGCATGACAGACATCATTACAGACCACACATGGCTTTCAAAGCACCTCAGAAATGTCACCTCTTTGTTTTACACACCTGTGTGTGCATGAATAATTTAATGTACTGAATTAGAAGGAGCTTAACCACACTCACTGGAAGTCCAGGCAGCCCTGGTGGGCCCTGTGGACCTGGGGGACCATCCTTGCCCTGGAAGGAAAGAACAAACACCACGGGTCAGGCATGCTCCTGAGAGGCTTCTATCAGATGAAGATTTATCATGACAGGGGACAACTGTGAGAAGGTGGTCTTGTGTCCCGTGTCACAAAGTCTATGAGGTTCCCTTGAACTCCTTCTAGTTTAGATGTCCCTCTTTTCACATAAAAAATTCAGTATTATCTATGAGTTCCTACAAATTGAGAAAGCACTGAAATCACTGGTAATTTTTTCCTGAACTATATTTAATATTTCATCCTTAATTTCCTGGATGAGGTGTCCAGCCAGGAAGCAGATGTATATTTTATACCTTTGAAATGAGTAGTTACAAGAAGTGCCTCTCTGACCATCCCAAGAAGTCCCCTTACTCCACAGGACTGGACAATATCATCCCATGTCTTTCACAGCATCACAACCTTATCATCTTTTTGAAATGGAATTTCAGCTTTCCTGTCTATCTTGTCTCTGGCTTTTCTGCACAGAGTGTTCAATGATTCCATAATAGCCATATGAATGACCATCATTGTTCACTTATGATGAAGTTCATGTTGTGAAACTGCTCTGCAAAACGCACCTTGTTCCTTAGGAAACCTTGCTCTAGAAATTCATCACAGAATGACGCAGTCTTAAACTGTTCCAACTCAACAGTGTATTCTTTAGGGAAGGTTCATTTTTAACTTTTCAAGCTGAAGTTAGCATCAATCAGATTACCTGTCTCTCCCAGGGTTTTCTGATGCATTACCATAAAGTAGCATCTGAAAATCCTTCAAATAAAACAGCAGTGCCAAAATTCTTCATGGGCTTCTCAAAGGTTGTATCTGTTACTGGTATTTTTGGTAGTGCCAGGAAACAGTGTCAGGCCCCAGAATCTGAGCAGTCTGTGCTGTGATGTGCTTCAACAGGCTGCTGGTTATATTTTGATAATCCCCACACAGAGTTCAGATATTAGCCTTAGGTTATGAAGCATCCTAACATATTTAGTAATCCTGCTCTGGAGGCTGAGAGATGTTAATAGCAAGGACAGAACAGACAAGAGGTACAAAAACCTCCATGGAGGTCCCATGGACTGGATTATCCTCTGGATAATTTGGAGTCTCATTTGGTGAGTTTAAGAAGTGCTAGAACAGTAATCTGTGTTTATTTATGGAGGTTCTACTTGCAGGCTGAATATTTTGGGGAGCTTTCAAAGGACATTACATAGTTGCCAGCTCAGCTTTACTTCACAGACCTAAACATAGGTGATGCCATGGTGAAGCACAGAGCTTAGAGCTTACCACGTCTCCAGGGTTTCCTGCAGGTCCTATTGGTCCTGGCACCCCATCTGATCCCTAAACAAAATAAAGTAGAAACAACGTGAATAATTAGCGTATTTTGTATGTTTGTCAACACATTCCCTACCATGGCTGGCATCTCTGGAGCTTTCTTTAATCACTCAGCTCAATATTCATTCCATTTTTTCATTCACCACTGAAAAGCAGTGCCAACCTCTGCACTCAATCAGCCTCCAAAGCCAGAAATAGTCAGATATTTGAGTTCGCTCTTGGCTCTTCCTTCTGAAAATTGGGGACAAGTAGGAAAAAGACAATCATGACAAAAATAACTCTGAAGAACAGCAACTACGGGAGAACAGAAATTATGAAGTGCACCCTGTGGCAGGCAAACTCCTGGAGCCACATGTCAATGCAGACAGAGGGAAAAGTCAGCAAAAGCTGAAGAACAAAATTGTTTAGGGGACATCACATTTTGCTCTGTTTTGACAGGCTCAGTTTCACTTTGCACATTTCCTTTGGCTGTGAGTGTTCAGGAGGTCTCACAGGACAGTTTTAAGTGTTTTATTCCCACTGGTATAACTTTCTAGTTGTAGCAGTATTAGGTTAATAGAGACACAGCAAATGTGTCTATTATTAACTTTCTCCTAAAATAATGCTCATGGGAGCTCAAATGACCCGTGAAGCAAGTCCACATGTTGTCCCAGCAGCGAAGCATCCAACGTCCTTTAGGCACTGCTACCATCTGAATATGGGATTTTAATCTAACCCCCCTTTTCTAACAGGTATGCCCTGTCATTTAGTCAGTGCAATGTGAATTCAGGCTGTGCTGATGCCCAGAACAGATGACGGTGGCACATCCTCAGCACAGCAGAGCCAAACTGCACTGTAAGCAGCAATATGAGCAGTGATGACTTTGGGCAACGAAAGGTGGTTTGGAGAGAAAAGTCCTTCACTCAGAAAAAATCCCCAAACTTGAAGGGAGTAAAGTGGAGATATCACCAGCAGGAGAGCCAAGTGATTTCAGCCCTGATTCTCCACTGTCACCCTTTTTTAAATACAAGAAATCACAACTCTATTCATGGAGAGAGCAGAACTAAGAATGAAGAGGACTGTGATAGAGAGGGACATGTGTAAAAGGCCTTTTAATTCAAAAGTAACTCGCGCAACATGAAAATTGGAGAAAATCCAGTCTCATACCACTGTGTAAAATTGAGAAGTAAAATGCTCTTAGATCTGCTAGTTCTAGACTAACAACTTATTCCACATACAGGAAAGCACCTATACATGTACTAAATAGTCCCTATGGAAGAGTTTTCATCATCATCTTTGTGCTGTATACAGAGAGTAACTGAAGCTTATAAACAATTTACAGAATGAGCTGAAGCAATCAGTGGAAAGTGGCCAATGTATTAAATAGAAATTACCATGAGTAGGGAACTCTATCACACTCAGGGGATCATTAGGAACCCATTGGAAAATGCAAATTCAATGCACAGACAGATGGGAATGGTCCTTTCCAGCATATGGAGCTTGCAACATCCTTTGTTAGTAAGAAAACTACAGGACCATCTTTGCAACAGAGGAACTTACAGGTGGACCAGGGTTTCCAGGAGCCCCTGAGAAGCCAGGCATTCCAGGGTGGCCCTGCAGAATGAAAACAGAGACATTCTTTATGTATTAGTCACATATCTACTTGTATAAAAGTTAACTGGTGATTATTGTGAGGTAACATCAAAATGAGTCAGTGAGAGCTGGTTGTAAGGAAATAAAGAACCATGGCTTTTTAAAGTGAAACCTTGGTTTTCAAAGCGTGCATTTCAGAAATAACATAGTTAATTTCAGGTGTACTTCTTTCAATGTTTATTTTAGTCAATGCTAATGGAAGATGAGAGCAGATATTGTGGAATTGCACAAGACAGGAGGTCAGTCAGGAAAACAAACCTGTTTAAAATGTCCTACAAAAGTCATTGAAGAGGTGCTGATTTGCACCTTAAACCAGTGACTCAGCCCTTGGCAAAATTAACTATGAAAGTTTGCTCTACTTTAAACCATTCTCATCTTTCCTATGGCATCTCAGTCCCTCCTCAAAGAGGTCCTCCTTACATTCATCATCTAAGACAAACAGAAACACTGGTTTTTTCAACCCAAAGACACCTGAACTCCTGGATATCATCCAGGGATTACCCAAGGAAATAAGTAAGGGTTAGGTTATGTAGAGAATTCAACGCATTCAGTCTAGAGGTGAGGAAACAGATGGTACTGGGAGGTTTTTATTGGAGATGAGGATGGAAGTCTGTGGAGGATTGCTCTGGTTCCACTCTTTAGCATAGCTTGTCAGTGATGAAGAGCTCCCATCTTCCAGCTCTGCCTCCGAGAAGGGTGCTCTTGTACAGGCATCATAGGAGTTACTGATGAAGGAACAATCACAGTGACAGCACTGGTGGAAAGCACACTCTGTTTTTACCTGTTCACCTTTTTCTCCTACTTCTCCAGTCATACCACGGTCTCCTTTAGCACCCTGGTAATAAAAAAGAGCCACTGAAAGTCAATGAGATTCAGTGTTGTGACAGCTTTTTGACCTCTTTCATAAAGCACTTGGACATTCAAGAATAAAACTCAAGAATCAGGACCGAGCCCTCATTGTCCTCCTCTTAAATTCTTCTCTAGGCTTTCACTACCAGTGCTGGAGCCAGGAATATATGTGGAAAATGCCCTTTGAGCAGACCCAGCATAACTGGTTTTTAATGTTTTATTCTCATACTCATAAAGAGGAATTACACATCCCTAAAGAGCAGGAAGGTTGTTAGAAACTCCACTGAATCACACCTTGATAAGGAATCACCCAGCCCAACAAAGGTGCCCACACCCTTCAGGAACAACAGCAATAAAACCAGCATTTGTAAGGTGCAGCCAGAAAATTCATACCCAGAAAGTGCTCCCCTCTTTCTCTTTCTTTCTCTTTCTTTTTCTCTCTTTCTCCTTCTCTCTCTCTCTTTCTGTTCTAGAGACACAGGATAGAGACAGCCAACTCAAATGTACATGTCTGCATTATCAGTGCTTACAGTGACACAGTGAAAATTACTGAGGTGATGGTGAACAAGGTGTGAACAATGCACAGAGCAATAATGAATTGCTGGCCATGGAAATAATACACTGGTTTACTACATGGGAGCTAGGAGACAAGGGGGAGAAAGAGGGTTGCTATTTATTAATAAAAGAGCTCTAATTCATATGGCAGAAGGAATGAAGCTGCTCATGAGCAAAGATCTGCAGTTCTACTGCTCTGCTTCTGAGTGGGACGTAATAGCTTGGATGGTGCTGGTAAGGACAATATACCAGAGAGTCAAAAGTGCAGAGCAGTTTGGGTCTTCTACTGCAAGGATCCTCCTAAGGGATGTAGAAAAGAGCCACAAAGTCTTTGTGATTGCTCCTTCCCAGGGGTCTTACAATACTTTTTTTTTTGCATTTGCGAACTCTTTTTATTGAATTCAAGTTAGACTACTTATCAGGTACTTGATTTTACTTTATGCACATGTACAATTTGAAATTTATCCTGTTATTTCACCTAACCATCCATTCTTGCTGCCTAAATCTCTGCTTTGTCATGACATATAAGAAAGGAGCAGATGTGGTATGTCTCAGACTGCTTGGCATTTCTGCCTGTTATTGGCTTTATGGGTTATTAATTCTCTTGTAAATTTTATCCTGGAACATACTTTCATTTTGATCAACTCTATGTTTACTTTTGAGATTGTGCTGCTCTCCCCACCACACTTTTAATTGCAAGATATTAAATTAATTCATGAAACTATTAGCTTGTCCTGCACTCTAAAAAGTGCAAATACAAAGATGTTAAAATAGCAGGAGCTATTTTAGACAGTAAGTCAGTAGTGAAGGGATGTCTGGAGGAAACTGTGGCCCATCATTAAATCACCTTATCTCTCTGTCCATTGATTTGTTTTGATTTATTCCACATTAGGCAGTTTTAATTGTGGCCAGGCACTGGCACTGTGAGCAGACTGGTGACAGCCCTCTTCATAGGAAATGCTTGAAATGTGACGTTATTGGAATACTTCAGACAAGGGAAGTTTTATGTTGGCCTATGTCCCTGGACCACAAGGCAGGACCATATAGCTGAAACAAGGAGTACTTCCTATAACACGTTTCAGGAAATACTCGGAGTTTGTGGGTAAGACCACCATGGCAGATGGTGTGTTTGGAGCCCAGCAGACCATTGCATCAGTCTTAATTTAAGTGGTTCCAGCATATAAGATTCACAGAGGAGAGGAACAGGCATAGGGGCTACTGCTGAGGCTTTAATTTCTTCCTCACCTGATTTGAGGTAAAATTTACTCTCAAGTCTTTATCAATCATTAGAACACCAATGCAATGAAATGCAAGATCAAGAATCAGGCCCTTTAGATGTGTCTGCCTGTTTGTGTGTGAACAAAGGGAGGGCATAAGACACTAATTAAGTGAAAAAATCCCTCATGACATGGGCAGGGACACCTTTCACTAAACCAAGTTGCTCAAAACCCCATCCAACTTAGCCTTTAACATTTCCAGAGACAGGGCATCCACAACTTCTTTGAGTAACCTGTTTGCAAAATAATTATTGTGACTAACTAGTCACAAGTCAGTTTTCATTAGACAACTGAAGAAAACCAACCAACCTTTGGGCCATCGAGCCCAGGTGGGCCTGGAGGACCTCTGGGACCAGCAATCCCCTGCAATGCAGAAAAGGTAGAGGCAAACACTCGTTTAGTTCATTGACTCCACAGGCCTCTAAAAAAAATTCATCAGGTTATTGATGAAAAATAAGTAAGACTGAACTGTCTTATAAGAACCCATCAATCATATTAATAGAAAAACAAGGTTACAGCAGATCCGAGGCATGGTCACTCCCTCAGCTCTTACCATTTTCCCATCCTGGCCATCTCTACCTGGTGGTCCTCGAAGACCTTTATCCCCTTTGAAACCTGGGATGCCTGGCAGTCCTGGTGGGCCAGGAGGGCACTCACTGCACACATCCTGGAAGAGGACATGGAAAAACACATCAGCAATAGGCTGCAGGCACACAGACACCCACTGTGAATGTAGCACTGTGGTGCTGGTACAATATATAAATCCTTGTGGTCTACCTCAAGATCGGGGTGAATTTGCCTTAAAGAACCACAATGAGGGCAGTGTGAAGCACAGCGAGGGTCAGCAGCTGAGCTCACACATGCTCCCATGGGAGTTTCCTATCAGTTCTAGGTCCTAACTGGTCATCCGGTATCAAGAAACTGTGGAAAAGCTGTTCCTGATGGGAGGTCAGGGAGACTAGCAAGACTATCAAGAAAAACACTGGTTTTGAGTCTACAAGACTACTAGAAAATTGCGTCTGCTCCAGTCTGAAAGAGCTGAGTTACTGCTTAGAGGGTATATTTCTAGGGGAAAATCAGGTGCAGCACAATGTCAGAAAGGGTTCTGCAGGGGAAACTATTCAGCAGCCAGCTTGGCTAAGGACAACTCATCCAATGGAGTTTGTGAAGACCAAGTGAATGTCACAGTGTCCTGGCCAAATTTTATCAGGGAAAATCACTACCTCCTCCTTCCAAACCTCTTTGAAGCATCATCTCAGTAGTCTTTACATTTCAACTACCCTCAGGAAACTGCATCCATGTATGACATTTCCATTTCAAAGGCAGACCCCCTCCAGCAATAGGGGAGGGAATCCTGCTCCTAAGAGAGAGCATAATACAAAACAGATCATCAGGTTGAGAGTCAGGAATCTCTGCTACAACACCCAACTCTGTCAATGATCTGTTGCAAAACTGTAGGGTAAATTATCTTTCTGAGTCTCAGTCCCTACATCCACATTTATCTACTTACGATGTAAGTGCTTGAGAAACACCCATAACAGCAGAGCCTTAATTTCATCTGGGATTTCAAGGTGCTGCTTTCTGTACCAAGCACAGAGTGAAAAAATACCAAGCAGAAAAAATGCACAAATGTGTTTAACCATACTACAAGCAAAGGCAGAAAATGAAAGGACATCAAAATGACATCCTGTACCCAGGAATGAGTCTCTTGCTCTTGTCCAGATCAAAAATCTCAAATACCTTACAGTGAAACCTCCAGAACCACACTGGGCTCCACAAAACAAAGACAGATCTTCAATGAAGAGTAATGTCACAGCAGCAATCTTAAAACGGTCCTTTGGTTAATGTGGTTGGTGAAAGAAGGTAATTTTTTAGTTTGTTTTAATCAATAAGAAAAGATTTCTTGCCAGGTCTCAAGATAGCTTAAAAACTCTCAACTCAGCCCATGTAAATCTGTAAAGATTTTTCAGTCAACACCTATCAAAGACTGACTAATTTCTCAGACAACTCTCTATATGGAGAGTAAAGGCAGACAGATTATCACTTTTGAAACACAGGTACTTCTGGGGTTAATTACCAGCATCTGTTTAGATTCACAATGCAAACTAAATTCGCACCCACAGCTACCCAAAATTACTCCAGTCACTATTGATGGTGTATGCAAAAAAATCCAGCATTTTATTAAAATGGTTTCCATTTTCTGGTTTAGATAATGCAACTTGATGATGTTTATTCCTCCTTGGGAATGCATGCCTCAGAAAGAGCTGAGAAAGTCTCAGAAATGTTATAGAGAACTTTGTAGATCATTTCATAGCTGGGGAAAGGATTTTGATCTCCAGTTTGTGTCCCAATACCAGTGCAAGTGGGAGACTTGCAAGTTTTGAGCTTTGAAAGAGTGCTTATAGACACCTTTTGCACTTGTAGTTCAGACACTTTCTCATCACAGAGCCTTAGTCAGGTCTGAATCAAACAGAAATAAACTCCCACCCTCATCAAAGGCTGATTACCTTTACTAGGAGATTTATATCCTCTGGAGTGAGCAGGGGTGGGGAACCCTGTGGAATGAGAAATTCATTATTTCAGGCAATTTTAAGAGGCATCAAGACATGAGAATTTTTCCTGAACATGTGAGGAGGTATCTTTTCAGCTTTTTACCGGCTAGCGCTTGTAGTTCAATGCCTTAGAAAGCCTCGAGCAACCCAGAGAGGAAGCACGGGCAATCCAGCATTTCAGTAGCTCTAAAATCAGTAACTGAATCAGCTGCAAAGCAAATACCACCAGCAGAAGCAAAGAGGGAGAAATATAGCTCTTAGCCTGCTTAATTTTCTGCAATTAGCAGCTTTCAAAAGAAACAGACGACAAGAGAGGCTCACAGAAAGAGTTGCAGAGCCAAGAGAGGTGGGGCCTCCCTTGATCTTCTCTTTTATTCGGAGAAGGGAAAAGGGGCGGACTGGGGGTGGGCCCGGGGTGACCGGCCAATCAGACACTGCTGCTAAAGAGTTTGAGTTACATTTGGTTTTGCCCACGCTTGGAACAAAGGAGTTCAGAGCACATGGCAGAGGCAAGTGTCTTGGGGAGGGGAAGCTCAGAACAGGCAGCAACAAACATGCTCATGGATTCTCACCGGTTTTCCTTGTCCTGCCTAGGACTCACTGGGCCAAACTTGTACTTCCCACCTCACTTTACCAATGCACTTCATCCCACCTGAGGTAAATTCTTGCTGAGGGTACTGCATAGTGGTGCTAAGGAAGTGCCTTTAAAAATTTGGCTTTTATTTACATTCAGACTATCCAGTTATTTTCATACCATTCCAAAGCTTTCACTAAATCTTTAGTGGATTTTAGTGTTTTTCCCACTGCTCTGCTGGGAAAAGCAACAGTGGAAAAGCACCCAAGTGCACTTCTGGGGTGAAGTGTAGAGGTGGAAACTGAGTTAAAAGGAAGATGTAATACAGAAGTGAAGTTACATACAGGTTTTCCAGGAGGTCCTCTTTCCCCTGGATTTCCAGGTACACCCTACAGATCAAGAAAAAGAAAAACATTGTGAAATTATTATACAGTAACCCTCTGGTTGCTCCTGCAGTCTGCTGGCACAGGCATCTTGACTAGCACACATTTTACTTTCTGCTGCTGAGAGCACTGCTCCTTGCATGTGACAAACAGCAAACTCCTCCAAATACCTGCAACTTTAACATCCTCTCAAACTCTTGCTAAATTCATTTGAGTCACACAGAGATTAGAATTGCTTTAGTCTGTCTTCTGGTCATAGGAAACACTATGAACTTCAGTTGTTGAGGTATGAGGCTTTAAATCTTGGAAGGCGCCTGAAAAAGGCAAAATAGGTTTCTTTGTTGAGGTGTAGTGGTATCACTTTTCATGAGATGAAGGCATAGAAATTACCCGCATTCTCAGAATGTTATGTCCAGAATGGCAGGGTTAGGACAAGAAACAACTGCCACCCCTCAGTGCGCAGCTCTTATGTGTCATTAGCGAGGAATTAGTTTGTTAAAAACAAAAAACAATGTCTAAAGATTATTGTAAAATATTTTCATAAAGTAATGCTCACTTGGGAAACCAAATCTTTTGAACAAGACAGTTGGTCACTGTTCAGACGGTGACAGAAATCTGCATTGTGAGGATGCTTGCAGTGGTGTTTTAAGATACTTGGTGACATTTCCCCAGAACATTCTCTGCTAAATTCCTGTATCCCCCTGGTCCATCACCCTGTGTCATCACTCAAGCAAATGCACATTTTATTCATATTAAGAACCTCAAAGAGCATACAAAACTCACCACATACAAAAGCTGTCTTATCTGATCATTTCTGTTTCTAAAGGAACAGTTTCTACTGACCATCTAAAAGCATCTTACTTGTGTTCAGCTTTGTTGATTCTGCAGCAGGTCCCACCTGGGGTTTTCTCTGGAATGGTTCCAGATTTGCCACCCAGGATGTTCACAGAATCATAGAATGGTTTGGGTTGGAAGGAACCTTTAAGACCATCTACTTCCACCTCCTGCCATGGGCAGGGACACCTTCCACTAGACCAGGTTGCTCAGAGCTCCATCCAGCCTGGCCTTGGACAGTTCCAGGGATAGGGCATCCACAGCTTCTCTGGGCAACCTGTACAGTGTTTCACCAACCTCCCAGTAAAGAACTTCTTCCTAATTTTTTAATTTAAACCTACTCTCTTCCAGTTTGAAGCCATTACCCCTTTTACTGTCACTCCCCTTGTGTGGCGAGAAAAAGGTTGGAAGTGGAAGATTTGGCAAGGAGGGAAAAATAGAGTTGCTTTCACTCAAGATGACCTTGCAGCTGGAGGATGCTAAGAATATTCAGTGTGGAAAATTTCACATTTTGTTTTCTTTGGGTTGTTTTCTGTCAATCTTGAGAAGTGGAGGTTCTGTAGAAGATAACAGAATGCTGTAAAAAACTTAAAAGGCATTTCTCATAGGCTGGGGCCTTCCTGCTGGGAGGAGATAAGAAGCTTGGTGGTTACCCTGAGTGCTTTTTGCCCCTGCTAAGATGGAATAAGCTTAGCAGTGTATGTGTCCCCATTCTGCCAGCGTGGTAATGGAATAAATCTACTCTTTACAGTTCAGCTCTGGATTTTGGCTGTCTTGGTTACCTGCATATATTCAGTTCTCACACCTTGTCAAAAGTCCCTCTACATCTTTCTTGAAAGCTCCCT
This sequence comes from Corvus kubaryi, assembly GCF_017639235.1. Classification (NCBI taxonomy): domain Eukaryota; kingdom Metazoa; phylum Chordata; class Aves; order Passeriformes; family Corvidae; genus Corvus; species Corvus kubaryi. The sequence continues at coordinate 32,029,904 of NW_024581127.1, forward strand.
TCAGGCACTGGAAGACCACAAATAGGTCATCCTAAAGCCTTCACTTTTCCAGGCTGAACAATCCCAGTTCTCTCCACCTTTCTTTGTAAGAGTTGCTCCATCCCTTCAGTTGCCTTGGTGGCCTCCTCTGGACTCGCTCCAACAGTTCCATGTCCTTCCTGTGCTGTGGGACCCCAGAGCTGGACACAGCATGCAGGTGGGGTCTCACCAGAGCAGAGCAGAGGGGCAGAATCCCCTCCCTTGATCTGTTGGCCATGCTGGTTTTGATACAGCAACGGACTTAATTGGCTTTTTGAGCTGCATCAATATCTGGATGCTGATCAAGGTCCAAGTAGTGGCTTTCAATCAGTCTAGGCTCAGCAGGGACTACTCTTTGAGACTGATATTTCCATCTGGAAAGTTCCTTTAAAATTTGGTCAAATGCTTAGCCAGGAAGGGCACTGGGTGTTCTTTCTGCCACCTTGTCTCAGGTTAGTCCATTTTGCCAATCAAGTTCACTGTATTATTTACACAAACAGCCAGATGGGGATGTGGGGATTAATGACTGAAGTGTGCTGTGTCATGATACACCACTGTTACAGCTATAGGGCAAACTTGAATTTCATCCTTGAGTCTCACTTACTACTTAAATTCTGTATGTCTTGCTAGAGGAGAGAAAAAATGGGAAAATATATTATCTTTTTCTACGTCCACATTAAACAATTCTGGGTGAGCAACAGTCCTTCAGCTACCTTGACTTTCTAAGAGATGAAAATTAAACTAAAGTGGACCTAAAGTGGAACTGAAGTCCTTTTTTGCTAAGGAGCTAAAACTTCTGCAGGTGAGAACAAAGAGAAGATAATGTCTCAAGGGTTAGCTCACAATTCTCCACAAATGTCATTCTAGGGAATTGAGTAAATATAAGTAAACATTTTAGTCATTTATAGCTTTGCTTCTTCCACAGAACATCAAGGTGAATCCAGAGGATTGTGCATTGTTCCCAAAGTCCCTTCCCTTTCACAGATGCTAATTGTCAGGACATGCTTTTGGCATCCTCTCCACTGTGGTTCTCAGCCACTTCTGCAAGTGGGAAGAGGGATGGCAAAATAACAATTACATAGATCTTATATTCCCAGACCTACTTTGTTCAGGAAGACTCACACAGAACTTGCTTTAAAAAGTGTGATGCAAAGAAAAAACTTGAGCCATGATAATAATTCTGGATCAGAAAGCAACACAGAAAAGACAGTTCAGAAATGTCTTTCATGCTGACTGTAGCACAGCTATAAATACATGCCATAGGGCTTACTGACAGCCTTCTGCTTTGGGATCTGAAATATGAACATGGCACTAGCAGTGTAATTTGAGTATTTAAAGATCTTTTAAAAAAAGAATATAGGAAAAGACTTCTTAGTTATGTGAAAAGACATGCAAGAAGAGAGTTAATAAAATGGAAGTCCTTGGAAAGGATTAAGCACAGATACCATACCCAGTGGTATCAGTCTGCCTTGAGACAAAAAGGGATGGACCTGTTTTCTTGCATGCTATATGATGTGGAGCTGGTCATATTTCTAACAGGTTGGAAATGAGACAGGAAAAGAGATTAAGCTCTGTGCCATGGCTGATAAACCTGAAAAAACACTGAATCCCCAGGAGAAGTCAAACAATTGGAAAGTACAAGACTGCAAATGGAGAATGCCTTTTGAAGAATGCTTCTGTGAGCCAAAATGAACAAACCAGATGCAGAGTGATGGCACTTCAGCACGGTACATTATCAGAGAACAGGTCAACAGAAGCAAAGTCAAAAGTAGAGGAAATATTGATGGTCTGTAGAGGCCTGGAGTCAGAAAAGGCTGACAAAAAGGGACAAGCTGCAAATATAGAATCACAAAATATCGTGGGTTGTAAGGGACCACAAAAATCAAGTCTAGCTCCTGGTCTTGCACAGGACAATCCCAAGAATCACATCATGTGCCTGAGAGCATTGTCCAAACGCTCCTTGAATTATGTCAGTCTTGGTGTTGTGACTGCTTGCTTGGGGATCCTGTTGCAGCGTCTGGCCACTATCTGGATGAAGAACCATCCCATAATATCTAACCTAAACCTCCCCTGATGCAGCTTCAGATTTCTCAGAGCAGAATGAAAATGCTAGAATGAAGACATGGAAGCTAAATCTGCATCTGACAAGCTAATAGGGGACTGAACTGGAAAAAAGAAAGCCAGAAAATTCAGAAAAAAGAAAATTAGACTGACCAAAAAACTGCATGGCACTGAAAAGAAATGACCCTAACATGACGTGGGAAAATGCACAGTCTCAAATAACAACCAGTGTTGGAAAGCTCATAAAGTTTGAAGACTTTCAGGAGCTTGCAGCCAAGAGTGGCTGGCACAAAGTAGAATATCCAATGAGTGGTACAGCACACCAGTAAAGGGAAAAGATGTCAGCCATGAGAAGGTGTGATGCACAGTATCCAGAGCATCAGTCTGCAAAATCTTGACACACAGGAATGGTATGTAAATGGGAACTGATGGAAAGTGTGCTGCTGATAATGCTGAAAAACAGTATTTAGCTTAGTTGGTTGGCAAATGGTGCTAGTAACACCACGGTTGTGGGTTTGATCCCCTCATGGCCATTCACTTCAGACTTGGACTTGATGAGCCTTGTGGGTCCATTCCAACTCAGAATATTCTGTGATTCTGTAACCAAGAAGAAATTAAATGCTGGTGCATTTAATAGGCAAAATCCTATGATAGGTAAAATGATGCTCAGGTAAGTGGTGCATGTGAAAATACTCGAAGATAAAGAAAGTCTGTAAAGAAACATAAGTGCACACGGGAAGTGCGTAAGTGACACAGGCATATGGTGTGATAGTTCTATTACAAGATGGAAAATTAAACTTGAAATGCAATGTCTTAAATCAGTTATAAGTCACAGGAATAAAGAAACAATAGAAGGGTTAATAAGTGTACTCTGGTTTGGGGTGTAAGTACCCTAAAACAAACACAAAGGCTCCTTGGAACTCTCTTAACTGCATGGGAAAATCAACCCCAGAACAGCAAACTCTGCTTTTCAAATCCAGTGGCAGTAATGTATGCATCCACAAAGGGTTTGCAATTATGAAAGCAAGCGCAGGAAGATTAACTTCCCAGTAATGCTGGAACTTAGTTACCATAAATAATTAACCTAATTAAAAAGTGATTAATTCAATGTTTATGTTAATTAAAATTATCATTATCAAAATACAGAAAGAGCCTATTAAACAGGTGCCCTCACTGCTAATAGCGGACTAAGGGAATGTCTCATTCAGGTTGTTTCCTAATCTAAGGACACTAAATAGGTGTGTTGAACAGAAACATTTTATCTCCCATCAGACAGTCAGGGAGAACAGATGATTCCCAAATATGTAGCTGGCCAGAGAGTGTCTGCTCCTTTGGGAGTATCTGGTCAAGGACCTTTCTGAATTCAACTAGGGAAGATAAGGAAAAAGTCATCAATTAGAACGTCAAGGACACAAACCTGACCAACAAAAAAGGACGGCAGTGATGGGAAGCAAACCTGGACATTCACACTAATTGATGAAGGCATGTGGAAATATGAGGAGGCTTATTCCAGCAAGGTTACCTCATCCAGGACCTTGTCAACTGGGAAATTAAGGGGAAAGGAGGAAATCAGAAACTAAATTTGCCAAGACACTGACCTAAGCAGAGGCAAATCTTGTCACTCGCAGTGACTGATGGGCTATCAGGAAACCACAGACTGCACTTCCTGGGAGATCAATCTGGACCTTGCAAGTGATAAGATTCTAAACTGGGGGACTGTGAACTGGGAGGGCTGAGGGACTGATGGAGCTGGGGAGATGCATGAGGGGCTGTGCAGGGGAAGAGAGAGTAACAAACAGGGGGGTAAAACAGAAAAGGGTATAAAAGGGGCTGGTCAACACGGAGCTGGCTGGTGCATTTGTTTGGCTGAGCCCTGCACCTGCTCACCATGGTCTGTCCTGTTGCCTTACATCTTCTTATAAACCTTTGCATAGAATCATGGGATGGTTTGGCTTGGAAGGGACCTTAAAGATCATTTCATTCCAACCCCCTGTCATGGGCAGGGACACCTTCCACTGGACCAGGTTGCTCCAAGCCTTGTCCAGCCAGGCCGTGAACACTTCCAGGGATGGAGCAACCAAAGCTTCTCCGGGCATTCTGCTCCAGTGCCTCACTACATGCACAGTAAAGAATTTCTTCCTAATACCTAATCTAAACCTGCACCTACCAAGCTGAGAGACCTCATCTGCAGCGGCTGGAGGAGACAGCACTGCATATAACATCATTTAACATGTAGAAATAATTTTTTATAATTCTTTGACTAGGAGATTGGCCAACTTCTCTGACAGAAGGCACTTAAGACTACACTATTTTAATGCTTGATACAGGAATACTGCCAGATTAAAATGTGATTTGGATTTTGTTTTTTCCCAAAGCAAGAGAAAGTAATTTCTTTAAGTGACTGAGGTCCTTAAAATAAGCACAATACGTAGTAGTTCTGTTATGGAAAAAATTAGTCATATTATTGAAAAAAAAAGACCTAGAAAAAAGTGATTTTCAGGCTTTAAGAACTGGAGCTTTAGTTAATCAGAAAAAAAATGCAAATTTACTGACAAGAAAATAACTTATATAAAAGAAGAAAGCATGTCCCAGCTTTGTCCCAAAATAAGAGAATTTGTAGGGGTTTATGGACATAATGAACTCTAGAGGACAAACAAACAGAAAGGCTTTTGTTAAGAGGAACAGAACAAGGCCAAACCAGCACAATTGTACTGTAAACCTAGGCAAGTATTTTCAAAACCTAAATTTTGATAAAACAAGTCACTGTCCTGAGAACTCTTGATATTAAATTGAGTAGCCAACAGATATTTCAAAATGTGACCTTGGGCTATCCCCAAAAAGTATGACACATGCTTTTAGGGGACAAGAAAAAATCTATAATATAAAAAACCCAATTTAATCACCTATGGGAGAGAATTCTAGCAAAAACTATTGCAAAAGAAGTATTGACTCTTCCACCTCCCCAAATGCAGTCGTAAATCTGATTTGCTTTATCAGAGAACGCAACTTATAGCAGGCACTTCCACAAGCATCTGGTGAGTTTGCAACTGGAAAAAATAATTCAGAGAGTAACTTAATGTATGCAAATGTGATTTAAAAGAATTTTCTGTCTCAGAAAGAAACATGGGATACATCTGCAAAGGCCACAGCAAAGTACAAGACACTGAGGCAAGTCATTCAAGCAATTGACACTGCATGGCTTAGGAGTTGCACGGCAAATTCCTATTAGCAATTCAAATTGAAGTTCTCCTACCCAATGATATTCTATGTGAACACAGCAGAGTACAAAAATGGACATGTTTCAGAGGTTACAAGAACACTGCATTGACATACAAGAGTGCAGAAGCAGAACAAAAAATTCCTTGTGCTAGTTAAATAAAGATAGATCAGGAGAGAAATAAAGAAGAGATCAGAAAACTGCAAATGCATGATCTTGTCAAAATAGGTTATCTCTGCTGATGCACCATGAAATGTTGGAATGTGCCCTGTACCTCCATTTATACCTCCTGAAACACAGGTAGAATGGTTTAACAGGTGATCAAATAATACAGAAAGGTCCTAAAGGACATACTGAATGCAATTAAAGCAGTGAGTGTAATAGAGAATGCGCTTTATAAGTAACCCAAAGAATGGTTGTGTTTGGATTAAATCTCTGCAGGGAAAAGAAAAATGTAAAGACCTTAGAGCTGCATCTCCAAGAGCTGACCAGTCAACACTGATCTGAGCAGAGCCAGAAAGAGACTCCAAAAGGATGCCTCTGGCACTTCCCTTGCACAGTACAGCTCCAATAAACCCATCTATCCTATCTCATGTTCAAAATTCTTGATTAAAAATCTCAAACATCTGAGGCAAGGTGACAAGTTCTAAGGACAGGCAGCAGGACACAATCAATCCCAAATCTCTGGCTGCTCAGGGACACAGGGTGATGGAGGCAAAGGACCATTTCAACATGGGCTGTGGAAGAATACCCTGGCACAATCATTTGTCTTGTGACAAAGTACAGCATCATAGTATTTTAAAAGGGTTTGGGTTGGAAGGGACCTTAAAGATCATCCAGTTCCAAACCCATGCCATGGGCAGGGACACCTTCCACTAAATCAGGTTGCTCTGAGCCCCATCCAACCTGGCCTTGAACACTTCCAAGGATGGGGCATCCACAGCCTCTCTGGGAAGAAAACTAGACCTTCTTCCCACAGGAGAGTACCCCCTTTAGGCCACCTAATGGATGTCAATAAAGCCACACTAGGGTTGGAAATTCCTTGCAGTGGAGTTGGTGAAAACTGGTACCCATTTCAGACATATCAGCATCATGGAGTAGCACTGAGAAGGAGAGTTACAGAAGGTCACTTCCCTCTCCCCACAGTCTTCCCTGAACAGGCACAAATCCGAAGATCAAGCCCTTCAAAATCTTCAGAGCCTCCTTCAGAGGACTGGTTTCCACATCACAGAGGAAAAAAATTCTCCTCTTTCTCATGCAGCACTGAAGCAGAACCAGGCAGAAAGAGGGGCCAGCTTTCCAGCTGGGAGTCTGCCACGTTCCTCTCTATTCCTCAGTTCCATGACTCACCCACTGAGACAGCAGGAGGACAATACACCAAGAGGTTAAAATGTCCTCAAACATGCACAATAGCAGCAGCAAAATGAACTCATAAAGAACTTCTTAACAGCTGTGGCCTTGTTTTAACAGAAATACTACAGGCTACTTATCTCAGTGGATTCTAAGAAGTTCCTAGACAGCCTAATTACCATCCTTTTCCAATGTGAGATCTTTCCCTGGTGTATGCTGCCAAGTCCCTTTTCCAGTGTCATTTTTAAATGTCTCAGTGGTGAAGCCCACTACTTTCCTTGAAGCAATCCTCCTTATTCCAACTATTTTCCCCTTTGACATCCTAAGTTGTAAGAGCTCCGCTTCCGCAAATCATTTCCCTTGGACAATCCTAGTAACAATCAGTGACTACAGTTGATTATCAGCACAAATTTTCAAGGAAATTAGATCCAAGCAAATTTCTTGAGCACTTCACTTTTATTTTACTTACATCCTGGCCAGGAGGCCCTTGTGGTCCAGGGATACCAGGTACACCACGGGGACCCTGGTGGGAAAGAACAGACAAACGCAGTAACATGAGTAGTATTTATGAAGTGCTTCTTAGCTGAAGAGAAGAAATTCTTAACTTAATAGTTATTGGTGGAAAAATTAACCAGCACCTACACAACTATGAGAGAGTTTAAGAAAAAAAATTACAGCTCACATTGCACTATCCTGGTATCAGTCATTTCTGTGCCTCAAGGGACTTCACGTGCATCACTAAAGTCAAGCTTCCCATACATTGATTGCAGAGGTAATAATGACTCTTTATAGGAGGCAGGTTTTTGAACAGGGAGAAAACATGACTGAGCACAGGAGAGCACAAGAGAAAAGAAGGTCCATCTCCTCAGTTCCAGGCTATCACACTGGCTAGGACTGGCTGTTGAGCTGGAAATTCATGCCAGTGCCTACTGAAACCATGATACACAGTTGTTTGTTCCACACCAATGGATTGCATCCTTGAAAAACTGAATGTTGAGGGACTAAAGTGTGTCTGATGAATACTGAAATCTGTAAGATTTAAGTAAGAACAATGTTTTAAAATGGTTTATTTTAAACCTTTGAGGCCTTGGCTATAAGCAGTGTGCCTTGAATTATGTGCCTTGAAATAATTTTTTGAATGAAGGGAGAAACAAGTAACTCATTTCTCTTGTAGGACTACTACTAAAGAAAAGTTGCCACCAGGCCAAGACTCTTAACTCTTTTTCACAACTCAATATTGCAGACAAGTACCTGGTAATACACAAGAGAAGTTCCCTTTGGAGGGTCAGCCCCTCTGTGACCATTCCTTGAGCAAAACCAATCCAGTTACACATGCCCTCATGAAATCACTGGTAGAAACACATTCAGTGTGGCTGTCCCCTCCCCAAAGAATGCGGGTATAGCTAGAAAGACATACTGTACCAGTGACCCTTTGTCTCCTGGGGGTCCCGCAGGGCCCTGCAAACAGAAAAGACACAGTAATCAAAACACTTAAAATTCCCATCCCCCTTTGGCTGACCAGGGTGGGTCCTGCATTCAGGCATTATTCTCTGCACTGTACTGTGTCCTACACTCATGAGTGTGGGTGTGTGTGCACTGCCTGTGCCCGTGGACAATCCACGCTCAGCCTCGCTCCTGGCTGGGTCTGCAAACACAGAACCACAGCACCCACACATCTCTTGGGCTGAGACAGGACAAGCCCCCCAGGTTCTGAAGAACACTATATTCAGCTACCTCTTACACAAGAAAAAACATCCCACAGAACTTCTGTGCTCTTTAATTTAGGTCAAAGCAGGGGGTCCAGTGGGCTTGTGCATGCTGTTTGTTTGGGGATGCAACTTAAAAATGTGCAGCTGAGTAGAGTGAGTCACTGGAAGGTACCCACTTCTATAGGAACACCACAGAAGTAATGCAGTACCATATCCAGCATGGGTGAATTGATCTGGTATTCTAAACACACCCTAAACAAGACTTGAATAAATTGACTACCACTATAACTCCTCTCCTTTTGCTTTCTATTTCAGGAATAGTAACTCACTAATCCTCATACCATCCTCCATGAAAGACACCCTAGTACTGTGCTAAAGAAATGGCTAAATGCATAATTTAATTAATATCAACAAGGAAAGGCACGGCAAGATTGAAACCTTTCTACTTATACTGTGTATGCACTCATTGGGTAACTTCAGCATAAACATGTGAATTCACCCCATTCTCCAAGCTGTCTCCTGCCCTGTTGGGAATAACACTCTGTTAATGCTCAAGTTTATGGCTAAGGGTTATGTAAATTGTAACTCAATACTTCAACAGATAAGGTAAAAAAAAATCCTCATCTATATATACTTTTTGTGCAGGGAGCAAAGCCTGAGAGAGGTTAAGGGCACAGGAGGAAACAGGGTGAGAATTCCAATTAAAAAGAGTTGTTGGCTCTCAGCTCTGAAGCTGAAGTATTATAAACACAATTTTGTCACATCGCTAAAAAGGGTAGAGGCTGACACCTTTAATTCAGTGTGTAATATGCACTGAAGCAGCTCCACTGATTTCATTCTGTTTTTTTTTTACTATGGGATTCAGTCTTTGTGACAGTCTGCTAGATTCAAGGTTATACAAAGTTTTTTTTCAAATTCCAGTCTTTGCACTGGAGCTGAAGTTATGATGAATCTACACTGGAAAAAACCACCATAATCTTGGTTTGGTTGGGTTTTTTTTGGTTTGGTTGGGTTTTTTTGGGTTTTTTTGTTTTTTTTTAAAGCATTTAGTAAAGCAAAATAAATAAATAAAACATATAATTTGAGAATAGTGTGGTATGTAGGTGGCTACACATCCTGACAGTGGGCAAATAATGAAGACAAAGAAAAAAACAATCTTCTGGTGTGAGACAAGAGATGTCTGCATTTGGAGTCAAGTTCTTACTCATTTGTGTTTATGGATATGAGGATGCTAAATCCCCAGTGAAGAACAACTTTGTCATCTTGTGTACATCAGGATGTACACATGAACTCATCTAGCCCTGGACTGAATCTAAAAATCTGTAATTAAAGACAATCCACTAGTTAGCAATTTTCAAACAAGCCAGATACTCATTTGTTAATTTAATTTTAATTTAATTAATGGCTGAACATTGAGAAGTGCAAGAACATCACTGTTCCTTAGATAAATCATAACAAATGACACCCAGGAAACCTGCAGTCATTGGTAACCCTGTGAGGACCATGAAAGCCATGATACAGTCACAGTATGAAACATGACTGACCCAGTTTGCTTTAACTCAGATAGAATTCAGCATGGTAAAAGCAAATATTGTGGAGATACACCTCAGAAAGTCAGATTTTTCAATCCATTACCCAGAAATATGACTTATCATTTCAAGGCAATTTCCTGTATTAATTGGGACATTTATATTTAAACAGAGCACTGATTACCAAACATTGACTGATTGGTCCAGGATCATGGCATGTACGAGGTATTGCAAGAGTGCAAGGGCTCAGATGTCCTCTAGCAATTACAGCCAGAAATAGCATTTGCTTCCTCTTAAACATATTCCACTAACAAATTCAGCGCGTATCTGGAAGTGTCTGAGCAGAATTACAGCCAGAGCACTCCCAAATCCCTCTCATCTCTAGAGGAGTTGTACATGACAAGTTCTGGAGTGATCAAAGCCCAGCAACAGGAAAATCCAAATTTTCCAGAGCAGACGCCCAAATACACCTTGTGACCAGCTGATACTCAGGAGGTGAGGGTAGAGCTGGATGAGGTCCAACCAACCAAGTATTTGTGGGAAATTATGGGGAGGATGGACCTCTTGGAATGCCGTGGTGCCGTCCGGCTAGCATGCTGTCCCAGCACCGGGCAATCTTCTGCCTGCTCCGAGAGGGGAGGACGGAAACCGATCGCGGCCCAGGAGGGCAGGAGAAGTTTCGGGTCGGGTTTGCCTTGCCCATTGATGGCACAGGTGCGCGAAGGAGGCAGGAAAGAAGTGGAGGGACTTCTTCATGAGCGGAGAGGGTTTATTGGAGAGAAAAATCCACAGAGAAAGCCAAAGAAACGTGTCTTGCAGGGGGTCTTGTACCCCCACCATATGGGCATGGAAAACACACCCATATAACCAATGGAACATCAGCCAGGGGGTGTTACCAAGGTGGGGAGAAGGAATTACAGCAAATGGGAGAAGGGGTAGGCGGGGAGGAGTAACAAGGGCCCATTAACAACCGAAGAACATAGAACTCTCTGGAAAGACAACCTAATATGAGAAATAAGGGGAGGGGAGGGCTGCAGCCAATGATAAGGCACGGATTTATATATTTTTCACAGCCTTTTGAATGCTTAAGGCTTTTGGGCTGTGGAAGCATCAAACCAATGGACCTTTTGGGCCACTTGATCCGGCTGGCCCTGGGGTTGGTCATGGTTCACCGCAACATTGGAACACAGCAGTTTAAGCAGTCTGATTTTGCATTTTGCTGTCAGAGTGTCACTATGTCACTGATGTGGGCATGTGTGCCACACTCATCCCTTCCAACAGGGGTTATACAACAGCAAGGTTATATCTTTTCAGGAGACCAGAGCTGCTGGCTCAGCACGGATCTCCATTCATCCACAGCCAGTGTGCCAGGATGATGCAAAAAATTCAGGAGTGACAGCCAGTGACACCAGTCAATACTACAGCACTTTTAGCACTCTGTTTCAACTAAAACTGAATGAATTAGGAGCCCTCATAACAGACATGTGACACGTGAGCCACAAATGCCAGCCTCTGGACTCGTCTGGAATCTGCATGTTCAGAAGGCAAAATGTTCCCCAGGCTCTCAGCACAGCCGAGCACAGACAATGCATTCCCCGGGTGGCAATGCCTGATTTTCCACCTTGTCACAGGTTGCAGCAGGACCTGCTACTTACAGGGGGTCCAGCCAGGCCGATTCCTGGCACTCCTCTGTCTCCTGGCTGTCCAGGGAGGCCAGGAGCTCCCCTCTCACCCTGAAACGAAGGAAGGAGATAAAGGCTTTTTAGATTGTTTATCTGGGGAAGACAGGATTAGGGAAGTTTTATTGCATCTTACTGTTCTCCTTTCCTTTACCAACATAGGCCTACTCACAGAAGTGTATGAAGTTATTTTGGTAAAAAATAAGTCAACACTTTTACCACTCTCTCTTTAGCACTGTACTAGAAAAGGAAAGGCTTCCCTTCTAAAAAACAGAATTTTCAAAGTAAAGCCTGAATAGCACAGAAAACAGCTTGACACTGTTCAATGTACACTGCAAACAGAGGGCTAAGAAAGAATTCAGCTGTAATACTTTAATTTAACATCTGTTTTCTAGTTATAGGGAAAAATCAATAAGATTTTTATGCATTGCATTGCAGTTGTAAGATTTGGTCTCACATTGGCAGTAGATTTATAATGATGAATCTTATTTATGCTATTTATTATGACATTATTTCTAGCTATATAGAAGCGTGATAGAAAAATTGTTACCTGTGGATCCTGCCCACTCAAATTTAAATCTGCAATAACTCCTATTTTTCCCCTTTCTTGCTTTCTTCTTAAGCTAATCTTATACTACAAAGAAATAATACTGCATGGCCAGTGAGAAAAAACACATTCTGATTAGTTCAAACACTCCACACATCCCTTATCTGTTACTTTATTCAAAAAGACAATTTCAATACAAGAATTTCAATAGTATTTTCCCACACACAATTAAGACTTTTACCATCTTCTGTTGATATTGAATAGAATACTTAATGAGATTTCTTTTCTGACTTTTATATTAATTCTCAGTCTTTTAGTGTGTGTCTGTGTGGGTGTAGGTCTGTGTTCTGAACTGTCAAAGATACATAGAAAAGACTACAATGCATTTGTACAAAATGCATCAAAAAAAAAATCATAGCAGTTTGGTTATTTCAAAAATATGAGAGGTAGATGGATTGAGTCTCATACTGCTATAATCCTGCTTCTATCATTTACAGAAACTGTTTCAACATCTGATTCTTATTCCAGTCCAGATCAGAACAGGGTCATTTTGAAGAGGAGAATTTCTGAAATGCCTGATTGAGGGTTCAAGCACAATCCAGATCCTCCCAGAATCAAAGATTTTTGCGGTTTTATTCCTTTCTTTTCTGTGTGCTTATAAGGGAATAAACATTAGCTTCAGCAGAAGTAGTTAGTGTCATCAACCTCTTCAACTAGGTAGTCTTTGCCTCAATACAGGAGGGGAAACCAGGACTACCTGGTTCCACTGTAAAATAATTTTCATCCTCCTTGGAGAGAGGTGAAGGGAATGAGTGCTAGGGAAAGGTTCTCCTTGAGGGCTGACAGGTGGTCCTGAGAGCAGATCATCCCTGAGCTGTGAAGTGTCTCCCTGGTTGTGTGGATTAAAGGGTCCCGGTCCCAGTTTCCCTGAAGAATTGTGCACTTAGACCTCCATCTATGTTGAATTATTATAGTGCTGGAAGGAATTTTAAATGTGGAAAATTAACACAGCTAATTCATATCTGAGTATTTACATCCACAGAGATACTGGCATAATTAAAAAAGGAACCTCCTAGAAGACTAGAAGTGCATTTTTGAGTCACAGCTCCACAAACTCTCTTTTCCAGTGGAAAACAGACCATGTTTGCACCATGTTCTTTTCTCCAGTTCAAGCAATTAAGAGGAGCAATCCACAATGAAGCCCATGCTCACCTTATGTCCAAAGGGTCCTGGCAAGCCTGGTGGTCCTCTTTCCCCCTAAAGTGACAGAAGCAAAACAAGAAAACAGTCACCATCCAGCCAAACAGAGCCCAGACTTTGCTACAGTCAAGGCAGAAATTATCCCACCACCGCCCTCCTGAGCTGACACCATCCTGGCAATATTTTATTGATAACATGCAACCAAATTAAACAATCTGCTAATTGGGCAAGAATTAAATGCTTTAAGGGAACTTCCATCAACCTAATAATTTTTGTACTAGTCACAGGGACAATGGCTGCTCCTTGTGGAGGTCTCTGTTTTCAATGTAAATTTCAGAAATACAGCTTCAATTCTGACATTTTTTTTTATGCAGAGATGGGATCAGGAGCATTTTGTACAGGCAGGCCTTTCATGGATTCAGGTAAATCCACACTCTCCTGCAGAAGTCATGCTTGTCTGTCTCATATTGAACAAGCCAAGCACAAAGCCTGCCAGCAGTACTTACCCTTTCTCCATCTTTACCCTTCCCAGGCAAACCTGGCTCTCCAGCACGCCCTGGCTCACCAGGTGGCCCAGGTAAACCCACTTTTCCTTCTTTTCCGGGATCACCCTATAGAAAACAATCCATCAGAATTCATTAGAATACTATAGACTATCCCCATCTTGGATCTTTCACTAGGACTGAAAGACATGGATTTTTTCCTACCTTTCTCATCTGGATTTCTTTTGGTATCATAGGAAACCCTCTTTTATGGGATGTCTTTTCCTTCAGTAAACTCAAGGCACTTGTAATTTCCATTAAGGAAAGTAAAAGGAGACTTCAGAATGTTTTTGGAACCAGCTAAATGTGGCAGTGTGCTCTCCCCATGGAGCACACCCCAACCTGATCTTGTCAAAATTGGTTATCCCTGCTGTGACGCTGAGAAATGCTGGAATGTGCCCTGATCCCAGTGTGATCTTTGCTTCCTGTGATCCTGCCCAACTGACACCTGCCAGCAGCAGTAGTAGTGAATGCATCTGGTTGTGATGGCTGCATCTGATTCACAGTGGGTTCAGGGGAGGCAGGTAACAAACCTACAGGCAAGGGCTGGCTTGGGCAATGTGCCCACTTAACCACAGTTAATGTTTTCACAAATTTGGGAGAAATGAACATTTGTAGTCAGTATGAAAATATGAGACAACCATCTTACCCCATAAACAGTGGACAGCCCAGGGCCTGCAGTGGGCTGCATGGCCAGATCTCCCCTTGGCATGGATGCCTCTCAAGGTTACCCCTCAAATTACCACCTTATCACATCAGATACTCAGCAAACAGAATGGGAATAAGTGAATTGAAACTTTATATAACTTAGCTAAGTTATATAAAGGATTGGTTGTGCACATATAATGCTTTAGACAAAATAGCGATCACGTTTGGGACTAAGTCTGGATGAAGCCACACCTAAACTCCTCTCTGAGAAGGAGTTTAAAACACAAAAGGATCCTTTCTGAACCTCATGACTCAATGGAAGGATCTCCCTGACGGTTTTGTCTGACCCTGTCCTCAATGCAGTAAATAATCAAGTGTACCTTGCATTGAATCTTGTTAAACCATTGTGGCATTTACCATTGAACTTTGTTAACTTGGTGTCTTATATCAATGAAATATACTGTTGCTTCCTTCTTGTGAGTGAAGTGCATCACTCTTTCTGCAACACTGAATGAGAGAGCCCTTGGTCCTCACAGGACCCTGAGGTAGAACTCAGTAATTTGGAAGAAGATTTTAATGAAGGAGCTAGGATTTTTAAGCCTTTTAAGCCCCAAATACATGGATACAGGGGGCCATGTTTCTGATTAATCATTCCTACTCCAGCAAGCAAAGATCAGGACTCCAGCATGCTAAGCACTCTGGGGTACATGAATCCAAATCCCAACCCCCTGGCCTTAGAAAGCTCATGAAACGGGACAGAAAGCCAATTTTTCTTCCAGCTTTGGATTTACAGAGATGAATAGGAGTTTCTTAAGACACCAAATGTCCACTCTTGTCTGGTAATGAGGACAGCAGAAGACCATAATTGTGTAGCAGTGATTTCACTATATCCAGTCATATCTCAGTGGTTTATTAGGTAAATTATAAAGTTGCAACTGGGTGAAAACCTGACAGCACATGTAATAGAGGAATTCAGACAAGATGATGTTATGAACCCATGTGTCTTTACCATCCATGAACCTTTGAAATAATTTCCCAGTTCAGACTGCATCTGTTCCTATTACCTAAAATACTTAAAAAAAAAAAAAAAAAAAAAAGAAACAAATCCATCAAAGAATCAACTCACCTTTTCCCCCTTTTCTCCTGCCTTTCCTGGGAGTCCAGGGCCTCCAGGCACACCCTGCAGGGAACAGAAATTTAAAGTTTAGAAGTTTTTTTGTAGGCAGTATTGGATCCTAAACAAAGGGGCAGACCTGTGGGTTCAGTACAGTTTATCTCAAGGATCAGTATCAGCTCTACATCTCCCAATACAGAAAACCTGTAATCCAGAGAACATCACAGAAGAGCTGTGTAACAGGTCCTTAAAGGAGGAATTTCTCTTTCAATATAAAAAAAGAGCTGAACAGAAAAAGCAGAAACTGAGCAAGTACCAGATTTGTGCATGCTACCAGTAACTATTTTTTTCATTTTTTTGAAATCCTCAGCAGCTCCTAATATGCTACCAATAATCCCCCAATCACCACCTCTGTATCAGAGAAGCCAAAAGCCTCCCAACACTGGGAAATGTTCATTTCTTCCTCTATTTCAGTTTTCAATCCTTTTAATGTCTTGGCAGGTCTCAAAAGACTCCGTGTCAAAATATAGATGATTTAGAGCTATAAATTAAATACTGTAACTTTCTAACCCACTAAAACACATTTTAGAATGGTACTCCATTTTAAGATGTGAAATCATGTCTTGGCACCATTAAGATTGGATTGACCTCAGAATGGATGTGATAATTATTTTCCTTTCTGCACCAGTAAAAATTATTTCCAACTATATTAGCTTTTATAGGTAATATATTGGTATTACTGGTATAGAAGTTAATGGAATATGAAATTGAAAAGTTCTTCATTTTCAAGATCACCTTTCAGTTTGAAATGAAATCATCATATTAATACAATTAAACCAAATGTATCTTAACAATTAGTAGAAAGGTAATTTAGGTTTTCTTAGATTGCCCAGGTAGTAAACTCTGGTTCTAAGAGTGCTGTGTTCTAAACCACTGTGCCTGAATACATCATATCCTGAGGTCTAAATGCTGGTTGTGGTGGCCGATTGACCTGTGGTACAAGAGACAGAGAGAGCTCTTGGTAAGACAGTCTGTGGTGCCAAAGACTTACTGGTTATGGTGAGGGAAAGAAGCCTCTCCCAGGATGCTGTGTTCGGTTATGGTAATGTACCCCAGTTCAGCTTCCCCGGTTGGCTCCTGGTGTTAGTCACACCCCTGTACTTTAGCTCGAGCTGTCACATGTTCAGGGTCATTTGCCTCTAGAACCCTTCACAAGTTGTAGCAATAAACTGCTTTCTGTGGAACTCTATGCAAGGACCCTTCTCAACTCCTTGCTGTTGGGGTTAATATTACTGAAGCCATCTCTGCTTCTGTGTGCTCAGGCATGTGAGCCACAGAGCCGGCAGGGAACCCAGTAATACTGGTTTTCACCTACTCCAGTCTAAGCCCAGAGAAACCCCAGGAATTAGAAAGAAAATTACCCTAGTGGAGCTGGGAGTAGAGTTAGTCCAAAGATGTTTTTACCAAATATGAAGTGTTTTATCATGCACAACTTAATAGTGGTGATGAACCCCCCAGTGAGGGGGACACTGCATTGATTTCAAGGCTCTTTAGGCTCAAATGCCTACATGCTTTCATAATAAAAGTGGCAGTTTACCACACTATTTTTGTATCAAGAAGTCATGTTTACAAAAGGAGAGGACAAATGAAAACAAGGCAAAGAAAACAAAACTAAAGAGACAGTAAACATGGAATTTTTTCTTTTGAAGAGTTGGCAGCAAAAATTGCTTTTGACAATTTGGTGAGGAATGAAGCAGCTCTGTTCTTCCCCTTGATAAAATGAGTATGTTAAGGTATTTCATGGATACACCATTCCCAGGTGCCTCCAGATCTTTCAATTCAGCCATAAGAAACAAGTGTAATGAAACACAGCCTTCTGAACTTCATAGTAATCCCCGTGGAAGGGAAAACTAAACACATTAAATAAAGAAATCAGGGCACAGATGGGAAAACAAATACACTGGTGCATACTTACCACATTTCCTGGCAAGCCTCTTGGACCTGGGGGCCCTGCTGGTCCACTCAAACCCTGTTTTAAGAAAATGAAGTGTGTATATGTGTGTGCATATATAAATCACAACTTGTATCACCATAGGAACAAGATGTGCCAAGTGAGATTGGATTTCATGTCAGACAAGGTGTTGTACAACAAGAAAGCAAAGAATAGCATGTTTGTTTGAAACATTTTTATGTAAAGGAAAATGAAACAATACAAAATGGGGGAAGGATCTCTCTAGGAGCATAAACCTACCTTCTATCAAAATAAATCCTAAATCTAGCTCAGATACAGGAAGAAAAGTCTGGGCCAGAAAGATCAAAAGAACAGAGGAAAGTATGTTGATTTATCATAAAAAAAAATCTAGGTCAACAAAATATGCTTTGTTGACAATTCTATCTTTCTCTGCTGTGGGGAACAAAACCTGAAAACATTCATTTGCACTAAACAGGTGAAATAGCCTAAACCATCTGGAGTGCATAGTTTTGAACTGCAGGTCTTTTTCCATTTGCAAGTCAAAGCTTTATAGCATGAAAAAGCCCATGTGTGCCCCCAAAATTCATGGGAGACATTAGAGGACATATATTTGGAGATTTATGTCCCCATATAGATGTGTGTTTGGGGTTACCAGGCTATATTTAGATGTTTCATAGAATCATAGATTTCAGTTGGAAGGGATTTAAACATCATCTGGTTCCAAACTGTCTGTCATAAACAGGGACACGTTCCAATAGACCAGCTTGCTCTGGGCAACCTGTGCCAGTGCTTCACCCCCTTCACAGGAAATAATTTCTTCTTCATATTAATCTAAACCTACTTTCAGTTTGAAGCCATTCCCCCTTGTCCTATCACTCCATGCCCTTTACAATATCCCTCCCCAGCTCTCTTGTAGTTCCTTTTTAGGCACTGGAAGGGGCTCTAAGATCTCCCTGGAGCCTTCTCTTCTCCAGGCTGAACAATCCCAACCCTCTCAGCCTTAGCTCATAGCAGAGGCTTAAAGGTTTCCTCATTTCTGTGTTATTTACAGTCACTGGTCTTTGAGGTGATAGAAACAATTGGAGCAGCAGCAGTCTGTGAAAGGATGTCAAAAAATGAGAAGGTGCCTGCAAATACCTGCATTTCCATATCATTAACATCCTCTGAGCCACCAAGTTATACAAAGAAATAAAATCAAGGAATGGGTTTTGGTGGAAGTGGGATGGTTTCTACCTTCTTTTTTTTTTTTTTTTTCCCCCATAATACTAAGGAGTGCTTCAACCAAGAGGGAAAGACACCTGAAAACAGGCAGTTCAGGGTTTAGGGTCAAAGCACTCCTCAGGAACAATGTCTAAGCACAAGCCCAAGAAGGAAAACCATGAATGCAAAGGCGGAAGAAGAAATTTCAGTGGTTTAGGATGCATCATTTGGATTTCCTATTTCCTCCTTCTCCTAATTGCAGTCATCCCCTGTCTCAATCATTATTTCAATCAGTTCTTCAGCGTTTTTTCCTTCTTTGCTTGCAAAGAAAGTCTGTGGCCTTTTATTCAGCCGCAAAGGGCTTATATGCTCTCACAATAATAAAATTGGACTGGAATCCTTTGTGTTCCTAAGCACACAGCCTGACAAGAGGAGCACTCCCTGCAACAAATGCCTCAGAAAGAGGTGTGGGATGAGTCTTCTGGATGAGCCACTATTAAAAAAAAAATAGCAGAATTGACAGTGAAGCCTAAAGGTAACCATGATCAAAAAACAATTCCTGCTGCTGCTGAGCAGTGAGCTCTCTGCTCCAGCTGGCTGCCGGAGCTGGGCTGACATTGCAGTGCAGTCACACTCACCCAGAAAAGGGTGTTTTGTTAGGCAGGGAGAGATCTGAGCAGGAAAGATGCACAATCTTGAGCTGGGATGAATGGATTGATGAGCTAGCTGAATGGGGCATTGATCTGTTTGGTGCAGATGGTCCTGTTTGCCCACAAGCAGCCACTCTTCCAGCTGTGGATTGGATTAGGATGTGTCCTGTGCCCAAGGAGCCTGGGACTGCAGATCCACAAGATGTTGCTGTCAGTGTCCTTTCAAGTGTGTTACTGTCAGGGAAAAATGCTGCAAGGGAAGCAGTTACTTACAGTCTCTCCAGGAGCTCCAGCCTCTCCTTGGGCTCCCTTCTCCCCCTTCGTACCCTGTGCAGAAAGGAGAGATACCAGCTGATTAGACATGGGAGGAGACCTCTTGCCAGACAAAAAATTTTCAAGATGCCTGAATGTGTACTAGGCAATGGTTTTTGTTAACCAGTCCACAGAGGAGTTAATGGCTGAGGAAACAGCTCCCGGTTCTCTATGCACCAAGAAAAGGAACTATCAAAATAAAACCCTGGGACTTAAGAAGAATTTCTAATGACTGATCAGCTCAGAAGCTGTTTCTCAGCACAGGATGCTGAAACTTGCAGGTATTCATCTGGGTGTGCCTCCTTCGTATCCTCAGGCCTACCAACTACTTCATTTCCAGCTGAACTTTGATGGTCTTCCTTCACAGAGGAAGATTTGCCTACAGTTCTGAACTTTTTTCCAAGACCTGTGGTTTGGTAGCAGCACAAGAAGCCCTCTTGAAGGACCACAAAGTTGGAAGAAGTCCCTCAGACAATACTGACCATGATTCAAAGATACTGTATTTCTGAGCTGATTTCCTTTCTGTTGTCCTGATGTGGAGCAGACGTAGATATCTCTACAGAAGTCCCTGAACTTACAACAGTGAGAAAAAAGAAATGGGTGCTGGTACGTAAGGGAAGAATTATTTACAGTGATATAGACCTTGAGGGCACTCCACTCTAGTCATCTCAAAGACTGTCTTCAAAGGCCCTCTTACCTGTAGTCCTGCAGGTCCTGGCACACCTTGTTCACCTGGGACCCCAGGTAATCCCTGCAAAACAGAGGGAGAGGTAAAGGAGCTCCTTCCACTGAAGAGAAGGAAGTGTGGTTTTTACAGAGGCTGCCACTGCACAGGGCTCTGTCTCTTTTGGGAGCCCCATCCAGAACAGGAGGGTCCAGAATACAAATGCAGTACCCAAACGCACAATTTAGCTGGGCCACATCACTTCAAAATCCCTTTATAAATCCTGCACATAAATTACTGTCAGCCAAGCTCTGCCTAGCAAATCCCATAGTCCTCTTTTCAGCTACTGAGGCCCAGAACTATAGATTAGGTGCTTAAACTCCTGTAGTCATGTAGCTTCCTCTACAGGCAGTACAAAGACAAGCACCACTGTGGCTATTTCTGATGAGTGAAGCATCCCAGCTATGGAAGGAGCATGTACAGCCCTCTCCCTCCAAAACTGACCTCTCTCATGTCCTCTCCTTGCTAAAGTTCAAAGCCAATTGAAGAAACACTTGGCTGTACTTACAGGTTCTCCACTCATTCCTTGATCTCCTTTGTCCCCTTTTGGTCCAGGTTCACCCTGATATAAAACAATAAAACAGAGAAATAAAAGCTATTTCCAGGGCTGGAACTCACACTAGTCCTGCTTAGTAAAGGGCTCTTACAACCAGTTCTCCATTTCTGACACAAAGTAGCTTCTCCAAAGGACTTTGAGGTCAATGAATCAAAACTGATATCCCACACTGAAACAGGGAGATCACTGTCTAGACTTCTTGGTCTGTTCCAATACTAAC
The DNA here is from genome assembly GCF_017639235.1 of Corvus kubaryi. Lineage (NCBI taxonomy): Eukaryota > Metazoa > Chordata > Aves > Passeriformes > Corvidae > Corvus > Corvus kubaryi. The sequence continues at coordinate 32,051,152 of NW_024581127.1, forward strand.
TGAAAAAATACTCAGTTTAAAGGGAGAACATTTTGCCCTCATGGAGAAGAGTAGCTAAAGAATGTACCCAAAATTTGATCAATTAATCTCTAACGTTTTAAAAAGCCACATGATGTGATCAATAGCAAAAGCACCAGTGCCACTGCACTACCTCTCTGTAGGACCCCAGCCCTAATGTCATCCTACAGTGATCCCACATAAAGACAGTTCCCTATTCCACCTACAAAAGAGAAGTGTTCAGTGCTCATCTGGAGCATTTCCAGAGGTGTGCACTACGCAGCTATTCCTGAGCTCTAGTTCTATTAACATCTCCATACATTCATGCAGCTTCCTCTCCCTCCTGCAATGTCAGTACCTTTTTTCATGCACCACCATCACTGCCTAATAGGATTAATTTATTCCTGTTCTTCCTCCTTACAGTAAATTGAATATGCATTCAGACAGAAGTTCATCAGCTTTGTCCTGTGGTCTAGAGCAATAATCAATAAATCCATATTTCTGCTTTTTATAAATTGAAAAGGAAAGCACACAATTATGGAACTAGCTGGAATAAACCAGGCACTACACGAATACTCACATTTGTATATTGTTATGAACATATGTATTCAGGCAACAGCAATCATTACTTATTCATTATTTATCATACCAAGTGTTTCAATTATGCAATCAAGGAAGAGTAAGAACATCAGTGATTTAAGCTACACACACAAGCAAGGCATAGTGATCAGCCAAAATGCAGAGCCAGATAAATCAGCTTGAATTTTATTTACGTCAGCTATTTGCCAATCATTTCTGCATCACCTGGGAATTCACAGCCCATTTTCAAATGATTCTCTAACAGACAAAATAAATGTAGCTGCATAAATATTACTTATGCTTGTGTTTATTATGCATTATGAATAAATATTATCATCGGTGATAAATAATGGGAGGAATTTTACTCTTCAAGTAGCATCCCATTAGATCGACTTTTAACCAGGCAGTCCCTGATGCCATCTAGTGTCCTTCAGAAAGACCTCAGGATCACCTAAAGTAGCTTGAGCAAAGAGTCTAAAGCTGCAAATCTGTATGTTTGTGTGTGGAAGTTGTTTTGTATAATGACATTTCAAGTTCTAAAACTCTTTTGAGAGAGCAGAACGACAAGGCACAGACATAGGTCAGTACATTTGTAGGCAGGGATGGTGCTACTGAGTGGAAATAAGGATGTATATTACCAGGGAAAACAAAACTGCAAAGGGAAGAAGTAACAACAGGTAAAGAGGGGACGTTTTTAATATTCTCCTTTGTCCCACTTTTTCCTTAATACTTGACTTGCACAGTAGTGCAAAATCTAACAGCCACAGACATGGGCAAAGGAAGCATTTCTTCACAGATTCATACAATGGTTTGGAGACGAAGGGACCTTAAAATCATCTATTTCCAACCTCTCTGCCATTGGAAAGGATGCCACCCACTCAATCAAGTTGCTCAAAGCCCCATCCAACCTGGCCTTGAACACTTCCAGACATGGGGCACCCGCAGCTTCTCTGGGCAACTTGTTCAGTGTCTCAGCACCCTCACAGTAAAGAACTACTTCCAAACACCTAATCTAAACCTGCCCTCTGACTGTTTAAAGCCTCTTTGTGGCCTCCTCTGGATTTGCTCCAAGAGGTCCAAGATGTCCTTGTTTTGGGGGCTCCAGAGCTGGATGCAGCATTCCAGGAGGGGTCTCACCAGAGCAGAGGGGTATAATCACCTCCCTCGACCTGCTGGCCATTGCTGCAGCCCAGGACACAACTGGCTTGTGTTAACCCAACCCTCCAGCCAATCTGCCTGCGAGTCCTTTCAAGTTTGCAAAATTCATGTCTCTCTGCTGAGGCTGTTAACACTGCCTGCTAGGGCTGCCCACTGGCAGCTGCTCTTAATCCACTGCCACCCACTTCTTACCTACAGCTCAGTGCACAGAAATGACACAGTGACAGCTGACAGCTGCCACCAGCCTGGCCCAGAGGAGGACTTACAGCTTCCACGGCCTGCTCTCTGCAGTATCTTCCTGTAGTCTCAATTATGCCTCAGTAGTTCCTGTGTCACTTAAAGGAAAGCAAATGCAATGGGGGTTCAGCTGTGCCCAGCCACAGTGGGAGACAGAAGGCAAAGTGAGGAGCCACCTCTTTTTTACCGCTTTTGCCTCTTTCCAGCCATTATATCTGACTACCACTGTGGTTCTCTCACCCCATCTCCAAGAATACTTCATGATCCTAACTGACTAGCCTAAATATATATGAAGTAGCTCCCTGGTACTGTACACCACACACTCAATGGGAAGCAATGGCAAAGACTGGTTTTGGGAGAATGCTGTCTCTCCACAACTGTCAGCACCCTGCTGGTCCTGCCATCTCTGTAACACTACCCATGACACTCGCTTAAGGCTGATCACCTCTTTCTGACACTTTACTTTGAACACCTGCAAATCAAAGGTAACTATTCTTACCTCCCCTTCTCCTCCCTCACAGTGCTATGTGCAGAGCTGTGCTGTGGCAGGTGTCACCACAGTCATCTTGCACATGGAGAAATCCCAGCAAATGGAACAGCTGACACACTTCAAGCCTTTTACTTCTTACTGTCTTGCAGCTCATTTACAAGAGCAATGTACTCAAAGCAAAAGAAACAATTCCTTCTGTGACTGTAGCAATACAAAGACTACATAAGATGTCATTGTTCTGCATGTTTCCTTAGTGTACATATATATATATATATATATAAACATAAATGTATGTGAGCAAAGGGGAAAAGCAAGCCAAAGAAATCTTGTCTCTTTTTCCAGTACTACCTCATATCCTTATTTCCTTCCTCAGCCTCTGAAGAACCAGGCATATATGTTTTCTTTCTAATGGCACTCCTACAGCCTACCTCTGGCATCCATAAAACCTCCTGATCCATAACAAACTTATCCGCAGATCATGTTATGTCATTTATTTCCCACTAGGTGCTGTAAGTGGGAACTAAATCTTCATTTTAAACTCAGTTTAAGAGGCTGGGATAGCACACAGCTCCGTCCCAGCCACGGCTAGCTTGAATGCTGATCTTACCAGCACAACTTTGGACTTCACAGCTGATGAGGATGCCCAGAACCAGACTCAATCTGAGATCTTTACTGAAAGCATTTAAATAACACAGAAAACACTAAGGGCTGTGTGTGTATCAGATGCAAGAGGGGGTAAGCCAGAGGCCATATTAATTAGAGATGTTACTTACAGGAATCCTGGGGTGTGGGGTGAAGAAGGCTGGCTGGAACAGAAATCATCGTGTTAAAAACAGGATAGTCTATTTTCCTTACAGTGCAATAGTTTACATTATCTCCTGTCATTACAGGTTGCACATTCCATACATCTGTAAGTAGGTTTATAAAAGAGCAACCCATTGTAACATCTGGGTGTTTGGAAAGAAGCCCACAAATATCTTACATCTCCCAGAATATTTGAAATATGAACGTAAACTCAAGACAATCCTGTGTGTCCTACCATGACACAAAAACAATCAATCTTTAAACTTCATAGCAATTTTACTGCTAGCAATCTCCTGCTTACTTTTTGACTTGGAGACACCTTCTGTATTATTAAATTTCCTGATGTCATGGTTGAGCTTGTACATGATATTTCCTGATACATGGTTGAGTTCTGCTTTGTACCATGTACATGACATCTCAACGTGGTTTTCTTAGAGAATACATAGTAACTCTGAAGGACCAAGTTTTGTAGAAAGACACAGTATATTTTCTCAAAGCTGATAAAATTTTGAAGAAAAAAATAGTCCTTGATGACATGAAATATGTCAAAAGCATTCCCTACTTTTAACAGCTGAAATAGCGTCCTGGTTCCAGCCTAGATCAGTGGGAAGGAGCATGGCCAAGAAATTATGTTATTCAACACCACCTTATGCCACTGCCAAGGGTGGAAGAAAGGGGTTCTCTCTCTTGCTTTGGAGAAGGGAAGGACATCCCTTTCCATTGTAGTGAGCGCAGCAGATGGAGCAGTGGGATAATGCTGGTCCTGATTGGAGGGAGTGTTTAGGGTGGCATGGCTGCAGTCAGGTCAAGCTCCAGACTCTCTCTTTTGTCCACTTTTGTTATTAATATTGTTGCTGTTACTGTTCATTTTCTTATCTTATTGTTGTTTGCATAAATTGTTCTTATCTCAACCTGCAATCTTTTCCTTTTGTGGCCCAAGTTCTCCCCTCTAGCCACACACAAGTGGAAGAGGAAGGAAGTGAGTGACCAGAGGGTGGTTTTGGAGTCTTGGGGGGTCAGGGGTGCCAAATTGGGGAATAAAATTCCTAAACCACAACACAGAGAAATTATTTCTTCCTACAAACACAGGAAGCTTGAGCAGTCAGGCACATCTTCTCCATGTCCAGCCATGTTGTACTGTGTTTGTGAGCTGCCTTCTCTGCCTTTACTAACACAGATTCATCCTTGGTGTTGTGACTGGGTCATTCTTGTCTGATACATGTGGAGTCTGTCTACACAAAGCACCATGAAGGACCCTGTGGCGTAGATTTAGGCCCAGTGAATGGCATGGAATAAATTTCACCACCTTCTCCATTGCTGCATGGACGTCTTTAGGCACTTATTTTCAACAACAGACCTTGATTCAAATTTTTTCCATAATCTGTGAATGTGGTAGCTTGTATCCAGCTGTGGTGAGCAGAGCTGATGAGAGGATATGTGCCATGTCTTGGAGGATCTGTGACTGGCATCAGTCCTCCAGTTGCAATGATGGTGCTTATTCCAAGCTGCTTACTCAAGTTTTCTTGGAGGGAACTCAGAAGTTTGTGTATTTACATTCAGTGGGCGCTGATTTTATCACCAGTGAACTTCATTGTAATTATACTCAGGGTCCCCAAAGTAACATTGAATCTTCTTTTTGAAAACAATAAATATATGTATTCTTGGTCTGTTGTTGCAAAGAGGCAGAGGAAGGAACAACCTCACCAAAAAACCAAAAAAAAAAAAAAACCAACCAAACAAACAAAAAAAACCCCAAAACAAAAACAACCCACCCAAATACACCTTGATATTGCTTCTCTGAAACAAAACGAAATAATCTCAGAGTAAATGGGTCCTAAAGTTTCTGCAGAGAAGTAAGAAACCTTAAACTTGAAAATATTTGTTTCTGAAGAACTTATGTGGAGAAAGTGCAATGATGCCTTGAATATTGTTACAGCACCAAACAGTCTTACTTACTGTTCCAGGTAAGCCTGGTGGTCCAGGGGAACCTGTGTCACCCTGGAGAGAAGAAAAAAATGTAAATAATTACATAAAAAGATTCCCAAATAAAACTCAACATTATAATTTAGAAGATGCAGCATTACCAGATGAGATGTAACCCAACCCCCCAGCTCAGTGACACTTCTGGACAGAATTTTTGCTGTCCTTGCTTTGTTGCATGCAGGATTCTCACTCTGTTTTCTTCATCCCCCTATGATTTTATCGTTGACCTGACTTCACAGGTCAATGAATTTCTAAAGTTGTCCCATTCAGTTTAGGATATAGAGTTTAATTGGCTCTTTACAGTTGATCAGAATTCTTGATTGAAAATAATGTTTTAGCTGAACATCTTTCATTGATAAATCCCATGTTTTTCATCAAATATTTAAGCTTCTAAATACATTTCTCTCCCAAATTTTGAGTTAAAACTATACTGTTGCTGGAGGATCTCCTGAGCACTGGATTACCTTCCTGTGGGCTGTGCTCCACAAACATCTGTCCCCTGACACTCGAAAGCCAAGAACTACAAACACCACTTGTTAACCTCCCAAGTACAGGACGTTCAGGTGCCTCACTCATGTCAGTGGACCACCCATGAAAGAATTCCCACCTCCACAGATGGTAAAAGTCACTGATAAGCTGAGGACTGATGGAAGAACCCACATCCTGAATGCTACTGCCACTGTAATGAAGGCAGTTTTCCACTATACACCCACAAGCATCTGCAAGGTCAGTGCTTCTTCACCTCCATGTTCACAAGAGTTGAATGTAAATTTTGGTGGACATTACCTTTGTCTACTTCTCTCACTCTCACTAAAATTAATGGTGTTGTGATGGCAGAAGCCCAGACTGTTCCTTAATTATTGTTCTATCCCCCACAGACAGGCACAGAAAACTTTTTAGATTTTAATTCCAGGCTCATTTATATCAGACAGTTATAAACTAAAGAAAATTCTCCTTGAATTAATGAATTTATCCTTAATTTCATCAGATTTCATTGCTCAATACATGATTGTCTCCATCCCACACATAGCTATTTCTGCTGCTTCTCTGTAAAGTTCAGCTAAAAGTCTTCCAAATTTTCTAATCTTCCTCAGATAGCCTCCTCTATGACTTGTCTCTGCCCTTTTGTCTGTTTTCCTCTCTCATCTAAGGAAGATCACGGTCTTTTCATGACTTACCTTTTCTCCTCTTTCACCTTTCATTGCTGGGAGACCATCTCTTCCTTTTTCTCCCTAAAAGCAGGGAAAGGAAGCAAGAAATATGCACATTTTGATTTGAATGCATCAGTCTCACTAAAATATTTTACACTTTCAGTTATCTAACCTGTCTTCTAAGATGTAGAGAAAGCAATTAAAAATGTAACATTTTGAAGATGGCTTCAAAAATCCACTATATTTTCAAAACCAATGAATATCAATTGAGTTCCCAGAAAGGAATGAAACAATCCTAAAATAACTTGCTTATAGAAGATCTTAACTGCCTGATGGAATTATAAAAAACAGATTTTTTTCCCAGTTGGAAAAGAGAGGCAGCAGAACAGCAGTTAAGACCCAAAGTGGATATTTATAACAATGTTTTGTTTATATAAGAGATTTCTGAATCACCCATCCCCTGATGACTACTTCTTTATTTTGCCCAGGTAACGTGGCCTTCTGAATGTGAGATGCTTAACAAAGATGATGTGATTCTCCTCAAAGTACAGACACAAAGTCTATTTATCCTGCATCCAGAATGGAATTACCTGACATTTCTATGATTTTATTTACAGAGAAAATCACAGAATCATAGAATGGTTTGGGTCAGAAGGGACCTTAAAGACCATTTAGTTCCAACCCCCTGCCATGGGCAGGGACAATTTCCTCTAGACCAGGGTTGTTCAGAGCTCCATCCAGCCTTGCCTCAAACACTTCCAATAGAATATATTCTCCATCCTATGCTCTACAAGACATATAATGGAGCAAACTGCATGGAAAAAACCTCAGGTGATTTTAGATCCTTCTTGATCACATTCAAGCATGTAGTCAATTATGAGGATTACAGACCACATTTACATGGCTAAATTTACTGTCAGGCCCCTGATCCAAACATTTCCTGGTATGAAGATGTCTCCAGAGTTCTGCAGCTACCCAGAGGAATCAGCAGACACCAGGACCTGGGTGGAAGTTAAGCCATCAGAAAATAATTCAGCCATCTGAAGCCTTTTCCATGGCTCAGTGACAGGGGAGATTTGTTTTTATGCTGTTGTTGTTATCAAGAATTTTTTCAAGTCCTTAAATCAGGCAAATAATTCTAAAAGTGAATTATTTTACCTCCTCTACTGCCTCACAAGCAGCATGGCATCAGTCACAACCATCTGCATTTAGGATAGACACCATTCATTAACACCTCCGTTGCAATTAGGAACAGTCAATAGGCAGGGAATACCTTTTTGGGTACTTGGTAACCTTGCTGGTTGCCAATCAGCTGCTCACCACAGCCATCACACCAAGGGAGAACATCACGTAGGGACACTCAAGGTAAGTCCACCTGATGCTAAACAGCCACAAAAAAAGATGAATTTGTGGCTCAAAGTCACTCACCCGGTCTCCTTTTTCTCCTCTCAGTCCTGGTAAGCCCCTAGGGCCAGGAAAACCTGCTTCGCCCTGAAAATAAGACAAAGTGTGTGAAATCTGAATTCTATAAGACAGACCCTGCCTGAGTTTTCTCATGGGATTGATTGTAGATGTATTTTGGTGAGAGAGAATGAGATCAGTTTGATTATCAAATAATTTCTTAGGTTTTTTAAACCATTACTTAAACCAGCAGTTAAGACTTCTCCATTTTTTTCCTGTTAATTGATGCCACAGAATTTAGGACATATTTTCTTCATGCTGCTCTGTAGCAGGACCAAGCAAGAAAATAAAAGCAGATAAAGAAATAAAACGTGACTTTTATTTTCATCTTTAATGATCTGGTGTAGTCTGGAAATGAAAAAAACTGCAGAGTATTAATCTGAACAGTACAGATGTCACTTGATGAACAGATCTAGAGTTTTCTGAGTGAAATATTGCACATTTGGATTTATTTCTATTTGAACATTACCTTTGAGTTTCTGCTTTATAAGACTTGTTATTGGAGTAACTATGATCTCTGTGTCATGTGGTTTCTCCTAAATTTATCAAGTACTCTCAAATTTAGCTCCCAGTTGACCCAGCTTGTCATCTGAAAATAACCATGTGGTTTCCTATTTATAATTCTTTTCTATCTGAATTCATAGTGCAGTATCACAAAGGGGGTCAGTCATGGACAGGACCCAAATTCACTAAGTCTTGTACAAATACTGAACAAAGAAAAGGTAATCCCATCTTTAAAGAGATTATCTTAAGTATAGGGAGAACAAAAGATTATCATTGTAGAGGTACAATGAGTCTGTAGACAAAATCAGGTGAAGAACAAGATGCTGTGGTAACTGAGGATGATTAAGAACATCAGGGTGATGTTGGGAGAATTTTAAAGGAAGTGGCATTTGGTGACAGATGGAGTGGTGCTTTCTCAGAGCCACTGTGGGATCCTGGCTATAAGGGAATCATAGAATGGTGTGGGTTGGAAGGGACCCTAAAGATCCTCTAGTTCCAGCCCCCTGCCTTGGGCAGGGACATCTTCTCCTAGACCAGGTTGCTCAACAACACATCCAGTCTGGCCTTGGACACTTCCAGGGATGGAAATGACAGTGATTTCAGAAATTCAGAGATCAGAGCGCCCGCCTAATATTGAAGAAGAAAAAGGAGAATTTGGAGGGAAAATAAAAACATGGTGTAAATTTGGCCTCTGAAAAAGTCCTGAAGCAAAACATCAGTGAGTTTTGTATGAGGTCAAGGACAGAAAGATAATACAAAACAGCCAATGTGGATTTGTTAAAAACTAATCATATCAAACCCATCCAGTTCCTTCCCTTGACACGAAAACTAAGCAGACAAGAAGGAAGCATTTGTGTGATGTATCTTGACCTTAGTAAATTATCTGACACAGGCCAACATGACATTCTCATCAGTAATCACTGAAACGTAGTATAGAAGGGTGTCTGGAGGGTGGTGTTCAACTGACTGAAGAAACAGCATTCACACACCTTGCTATTAGCAACTTACTGTCACAATTCAGAGGATATACGAAATGAAGCCCTCTCAGGGACAACACTATTCAACTTACAACAGGAAACAGCATTTATGAAACATGTGGAGACCATCGCATTGTGGAGAGGGGCAAGTGTTTTGGAAGGTGGTGTTAAAATTCAAAACAGCCCTCTGTGGGGAGATGATTCAGACCAAGGGACAGTGCTCTGGTCAGGGCCTGGCCTTTTATTGCACTTGGACCAAGCCTGCCTGGAAACTTCAGGCCTGGTAGTTTGTTTGCTCAGCTACAGTGAAAGGACACCAAGGAAGGGTACAGAAACCACTCCTCCCTTGGAGCCTGATGCAAACACTCCTGAGGAATCATTTGCCCATGCCACGGTGATTTCCCCTTACCTGGGATGCCAGGTAAGGATACTTTCCTGGGAATTGAGTGACACCTATCAGGTAGATTATAAGATTATAAAGACTTTTGGAGTAGCAGCAGTACAGTCCAGACTCACAATTATTAATTTAATAAGTGCCTTATCCCAATAAACCTCAATTTGTGCCTCAGACTTGGAGCCTTATTCCATCAATCATAGAATCATTAAGGTTGGAAAAGACCTCTAAGATCAACCATAAGTCTCATCAATATAATTCTTGCACCTTCAATCACAGATGCAAATGACATGCACAGCTCTTATCTTTGGCAAATGGCTTTGTTGTTGCATGTGACCACTTTATACTGCTTTGACAGATAGGTCTTGCAGTTAAGACTATTTTTCCTGCTCACCTGCTCACCAGGTTGGCCACGGCTCCCAGGTTCACCCTGGAAAAACAAAAGCAAATCTATAACATTGTAAGGACTTGAGCCTTTGGTAAGAACATTTTCTCATTAGCAAATGTGATCCCTACTGCTCCATATTGTTCTACCTATGTCCCATAAGGCTCTGAATTTGCCTTTTTGATGGCTTGGGAATGCAGACTGCATGGAGCCAATGCAAGGCCCAGGTTAGATCTCCCTGCACACTTAGGCTTGAGAGAAGAACATCAAACAAGGGTTGGTATTTTGGAACACCATGAAAGTCAGTGAGCCCCATGTGGTCATCCCCTTATGTCTCCAACTTCAGAGGAATCTTACTCTCCTGACTTCAGTATAAGACCTTCCAAAATCATACCTTGGTTGACTCAGTGGATACAGGAGACTATGAAATAAAATCCCTTACCTTAGGGCCAGCTTTTCCAGGAAAGCCTTCCTCACCCTTTTCCCCTCGTTCTCCCTGCAGGGAACACAACAAGTCAATACACAAACTGGTGTTTGTGCAGTACGTTTGCAGCCAATGGTGAGGAATATTTTAACTCAGCTCCTCAGGATCAGCTTGGGGGTGTAAATGGAGTCATATCAGAATATGCTTCCTGGACTGTTTTTCCATTCAAGTGCCATTTACAATTACATCTGCAGCACTCTACTGGAGAATTTCTGGAATAACACAATCACTGCTACATTAAAGATGCCCATAGTGAATTACCTGAAAAACAACACCTCAATTCAGTTTCTTCAAACTCTATGTGGTTAGAAAGTCAGAAAGTGTTTTAAAAAAAACATAAAATTTTGGGGCTAGGGCCTTGGTCACTGGGTCCATTATGTAAATACTTTAAAACGGATGTTCCAAGGTGGGTGGTGTCAGTATGGACAGCAGAGGCTGCAGTGGTTGAAATATGGTTACACAGCTGGGAAGTACAGTAAGTATTACACAGAAGTGTGGATAAAATCCAAAGTTTATTTAACATCAGAAATATGTTATGGGCTCCAAATTCTTCTCTTTTATTCATCAGTAAATGGGAGCTGGGGACTCTGCTATACGTGGGCTCAAGTATCAGAAGCAAGAAAACCTCTGCCAATGCAATCCAAGGCAACAGATGGTTAAGAGCGGTTTTATTTAATAAGCATCATCATCCCCAAAACCTAGTTTGGCCTTTGTAGTCAAAACATGGTACATTTCTTTGACCCTTATTTGCAGGGGGATGACAAGTCAAGTGTCTCCTATCTCTAAATTTCTTATCTCCCTTCTCTCAATGCAGAGACAACAGGGGAGACAACTCCCCTTTCTAATCTGTCATTGGGAGAAGCTTTCAAATGGGATATAAGAAGTAGAAAATAATAAAGAACCAACTTTCTGCCACACAGACCTAGAGAAGGCTCAGGGGGATGGCATCTCTTCTTTCCAGCCCTTCAGGGAGGAAAGAAAGGAACACCTTTGTAGTCTGCTACACTTCTTTGTTCTTCTTCATTGTGCCTTGGATACATGCCTTGACTTGCCAGAGTCACTGGATTTCCTGAAAGATTTTTTGCAATGCCCAGCTGTGTTTTTCCTGCTTGCCTTGCTTGCTCACCCCAATGATCTGCCCAGGTAGGCAGCTTAGTCCCAGTGTCTGTGGTGTCACTTGCCTTTAGACCTGGAAGCCCAGGAAGCCCATTGAGTCCATCTTTGCCAGGCAGCCCCTAAACAAGAGGAAATCATAAACTGTTAAGTGCCGGTTCTTTAAATTGTTATCATCAAATTCAACATAAGTGTGTTCATTTCAACCCTCTAGCCACCCACCTAATTTTAAGAAAAGAAGAACCCCCTCATGCATTTTTTTTTTTATTTTTTTTCCCTACTGTGTCTCAAAATGCACAAAAATTCTCACATTGTACGTATTTGCTCTGCCCTTTTTTCCAGTATCCCAGTTTTAGTGAATGACCACTGGATGTCAGCATTGTTACAGAGAAACTCCAGTGTAGAGTTTTTCTACACTGTGGATCTTTAAATATTTTTTTATGTATCTTACTTACATTTTAACTTATTCTATGTAAGTCCCTATTATCAGTAGCTATAAAAATTTTCTTTTACATCAATTTCTCCTTTTAAATATTGGTAATTTGTTATACAGTACATAGACTCCTAAAATTAAATTATATAGCACATAGTGACATAGTGGTTCAGCAAGATAAGAATTAAAATTACTTCCTGTAATGCATTTTAAACGGTGAGAAAAAGTTTTCTTCCCTTTTCCAAGTGTCAGTCAATCCCCAAAACCTGCAGGCTGTAGGTGGCATTTCTGTACTAAGTATTTAATAATTCAACTTTTATGACTTAAGACCCAACAGAAATCACTATGCTCTGCTAAATCTGAGATTTTAATCATGAGTTATTTGGCCTGATTCAGGAAATTCCAGGTTTGGAAAAACAATATTGTGTAAAATGCAAAAGGAATTTTGAAAGGTATCATATAAAGAAAATAATATGATCCAATTCCTTAAGAATAGTGGGACTGCAGCTGGTAAAATTCTTATTCACAAAAGGTATCAGAGATTAATTTCTGGAATAAAAGTGACAGTATTGGAGCCCATGTTAAAACCTGGTGTGCAGACAAGATGTGGGAAACAAAGCAGACTTGAGAATTAAACTATCTGAAACAATGGAGAGCTCGGAGATGAGGGAAGCAGCTCCTCAACACTTACAGCTGGTCCAGGTGGTCCGGTTTTACCGGAAACTCCAATCTCTCCTGGAAGTCCCTGAGAAATGAAACCAGAAGAAAAAATAAATCAGTATTTCTGTTCTTTGCAGGAATCTCACTGGGGATTGCTGCTTTCAACTGAAGTGCAGTTTTCCCTTCAACTGCAGTCAGGTCAGTGCCATGGGGAGCCCTGGAGACATTGACTTACTCCCAGGAAGCACCAACATGGTTCCAAGGCTCAGCAGGGAGAAGCAGTGCTCTAGGACCAGCTGTGGCTTTGCAGTGAGAAAATGTAAGAGAAAACACACATTGCCAGAGGCCCTAACTCTGTTCCCTCTGAAAGCCATGACCTAAAATTTTCCCCACCTGTTTTTTCTTCTCAATATAAAACAAAAAACCCCAGAGCTTTCTTACCGGTGGCCCAGGTGGTCCCAGGGGTCCAGCAATGCCAGGGGGCCCTGGAGGACCCTGCAAGAGAGGAAGCAAAGCCAGTTTATTAAATTCTCTGGTAGCGGCTGAAAGCCTCAGGTCCTTCCCTGTGTAATAGGAGCCCTGTAGGAAATGGACAAAAGCACTGAGCTTTATTTTCTTAACTTCTACCCAAAAAGTGCAAGATGCCAAGACAAGGGGCCATGAACACAGGCAGAAGAGGATCTTCTGCTTAAGCCACTGCTGCCATTGCTGAGGGGAGCTCCATCCTGCACTCCATTACAAGAGAAGGAGCAGTTGAAGGCCTTCAGTGGTAACCTGAAGTTTGACCAGTAGGATTCCTTGGAGCATCCAGTTGAAGTTAACTTTGATTCATGTTGTTTCAAAGTGAGTAATTTACCTCTGCAAAAAGATTGCTGAAAGCAACTAATTAATGGAACAGGCTTGTGCTTTGAGCTTGCTTTTTTTGGGAGGGTGGAGGTAAAAAAGTGAATCCAAGAGTATGGAGAAACGCTGCAGTGACTCAGGTGTTTTAAAACAAAATGTGCCACCCTTTTGTTGCTCAACATCAACCTGCTAGGTAGTAAAAGATCCTCATGAATTCATAGTTTGATGAACACATTCAGTTGGAAATATCTTAACATTCTTACTCATCTCTCTGCAACAGCTGTTTCTCTTAGGGAAAATACTCTCTTAATAGTCACCCGATTTACAGAGGGATTTATTTTTATGCATCGAGCAAATTGTTAAATTTGGCTTCCTATGAGAAATTTGTTTCCAGCCTTGACAAATCTTAGTATGTTGCTTGAGATACAAAGCATGTTTGTTACTGCCAGCTTCCCCTGTAGACAAGACAGGATTTCTCCTAAGCTCAGAATGAAACATGTGTTCATGTATTTTTTGGATCAGGACCTGAGCAAACAGCATGAGAAATGGATATATGACTGAGCTGAAATTTTACCCTGGCTGCCTCTTTCTGTCTTTCTAACATGACAATCTCATTAATTCTCAGTTTTCAGCATAAGAGGAGTTCTGGTGCAATTGTACTTAAAAAAACAAACAAACAAAAAAAACCACCAAAAAACCTCCCCACCCCACCCAAGCCCTCTGTAAAGATTTGAAACTGAGCAACTGATACAAGACAGAAAACGGCCAGACAGCATTTTCCCTGTCACCATTCAATATTAAGGTATTATGAGTCATGGATCAATATTAGCATTTATGTTTAACTGAAAATGTAGGTGATGAGAAGAAAATGGCGTAAAAAAGTGAGGAAAAAGAGGTGTTTGGGGCATGGTTTGGCAAAAAAGGCAGGTAAGTGATCTTATACAAACTTACTCACAAAATTCAGCCAGGAGCAGCTAAGAGTCTCTCACCAATAGATGGGGCAAAGAGACCAGAAAAGGATCCTGTAGCTGCACTAGCCTCATTGCAACTCAGAACAGACATGGAGTTATCCTGTCAACAACACTCTCACTTGTAGAGTGCCTCAAATGTGAGCATGGCTAAAACATCCCCAGACAGATGTGCCTTTGGATGCATTGATGCTGATGATTTAATTCCGGGGGAATCCTGTGGTTGGGTCCTGCAGTTAAAGATTTTACACCCATCAGGAGACACATGGTCAAGACCATCCTTCACTTAAAAAGGCTTCACTATTCAAGGAAAAGACTCAATAGTCCAAATAAGCCCAGCACAGGAGCAAATACTCCACACAGACAGAACTGTATGCAGACACAGCTGGATGGAGCGGCCCCAAACACCAAGGACATGGAAATTCTGCTTGGCCCTACTCCACCTCTACAAGGCATTGCTGAGAGGCCCTGCAGAAAGTATGGGCTCCAAGAAGGGGCTTCCATGAAGAGTGGGAGGAGAACTAGGAATGAAGGCAAAACTTTATTAAAACGACAAACTGATTCAGATTGGACTATGTCTATATTTACCTCTGCAGGCTTTCCTCGACAATTCCAGTGGTTCCTTCCTAATAATTTCATTTTGTTCTCTCTCTGTCATTAAGTGAACTGTCTCCCACCATGAAACACACATCCCTCATGGCCCTAGAACAGGGAACTTCTACCAGGAGGTGAAAAAGCCCAGTCAGGACCCAGCCTCAGCCCATGCAATCCCAGGTATGATGTGAGTTACCCCACACAGTGACAGAGTGGCAGGGGTCAGTCTGATCTGAAACCAGTCTTATTCCAGCATCTGACAGCAACCAGTGTAAACCGTAAAATAGGAAGCATTATGTACTCCCCATCCCAACTCTTTTTCCCAGTGTCATAGGTTAGCAAGCATAGTCCCAGAAGGGATGTCCTTGCTAAGGGGTGCTTACAGCTTCCTCTGGTACCTGATAGAACCTATCAGCTGGCCAGTTTGAATATGGACAATTCTTTAAGCCACTTAAAAGTTGTGACCACCTCTGTGATCCACACTTAAGAATAGACAGACGCCCCCCCCCAAGCTCTCTCAAGCTGAAAACCTGAGGGAAGAGAGAGAGGAGATGCTTAAAGCTGAAATTCTGTTGTGAAGCTATGATATATCAGAGTATCCTGTTGTAATTTCATGAAGATATGGGGGGTGGAGTGTTCAACTCGTGAGCAAAAGCACCTGCGCTGAGATAGGCAGATGCTGACGCAGCTGTAATTTCATGAGAAGTTTGGACAGGGAGAGATGGAGCAGATGAGGACTTTTGCTCCAAATGGGAAAGGAGAAAACCTCAGTCCCTAGAGATGCTCCCAGGGATAGTCCTAAAGATGAAGATGAGGAAGACCCTTTGCTCCCAGGGAAGGAGAAGGGCCTCTGTTTTTGTTTCTGAACGGCTCAACCTTAAAATTGTACCCCAAAAAACTTCAAGAGTGGACCCTCGAAGGCAGTTGCGGGAAAAGCTGCAAGTCGGGGGAAGGGACTCACATGCGGGCAGAGAGACTCCTCTTCCTAAATGGACTGAACAATACTTGGAAGTGGGCGGCTGTCTCGTTGTGATACTGTTTTCATAGCACGAGCAAGAAGAGACTTCTCATTCTAAATGGACTGAACAAGGTTATTATGGAAGTGGTAAACAGACTGAACATCTTAAGGGTTGTCTTTTTTTACATTGTCAGTGGGAGAAGGGAGGAAGGTGGGGGGAGGAGGAGAGTTCTGAAGGTGGTATAATTTTTTTCCCCGTTTTAAGTCCGCTAATAAACTTCTTTATATTCTTTCAAGTTTGGTGCCTGCTTTGCATTTCTCCTAATTCTTATCTCACAGAAGATAAACAGTAATGAGTATTTTAGACCAAACCACTACACTAAATTGGTGTTTCCGCCCGGGAACAAACCCAACCCGCTACACCCAGTTACTCTTGGTTTTCTCACTATCCCAGACAATTTCTAATTATTCTCATAGACTTTCCATATTCAAGGCCAACCTTATGCAACCATAAGTCCTGAAATGGAATACCACTGATCCTTTTCCTAAATTGCCACTAATAATTCCATTTCATCATTCTCCAAGAGATAATTACCCAGGATATCATGCCCAAACTGGTTTACAGGTAGACTCACCATGTGTTGCATCAACAAATGCTACACATACTAATGGAAAGCTGTTCTGATAAAATCTTCTCTGAGATGGACACAGAAAGGACAGTTTTATGGGATGGCCAGCAGTATCCCTTGGTGATGCACAGGGTGCTGGCAGCCTGCTCCAGCTGACTGCACACACCAATACATCGACTGTCCTACTGGGTTTCCTGCTTTCTGCAGCCTGGGCTACAGCAAGTGATGAGACAAAGTGAAATAAAATGGCAGAAATACATCATAAATATCCTTCATAGAGCCCTCCCTTTTGCTACTGTGCAGAGTAGTTCTGTTTCACTTGTATTTCAGTATCTTATTGTAGCCCTTCTCCTGACTTCTGAGTGTAATTCAGAGCACGTAATATTCTTTTCAAATATTAGAATTCGCCAAAATGACAGAATCTATCAAAGTTTTAAAAAACCCAACATTATAAAACTACAGCAGCAGGACTGTGTGTAATGTTCACCCCAAGGAATCTCACACCATCTGTTTTCTTTGCTTCCATTTTTAAGCGAATCCAGATTAAAGCACCTGATTTATACAACTACATTTTTCAAAGATTATTTGATGAATTACGCACATGAGAGTCTTTATCCCAAATCCAGACCACAGTGGTGTCCTGTTGAAACCCTGAACCAGAAGAAAATAATCACAGGATGTATTTTTTTTTCTGGCTGGCAAACACTCTGATGTATGCTTTGTACATGTTGAAGCAAAAACTGATACAAACTTGAAAACTTGATTTTAAAACAGATCTACACAAACACATTTGGGAAAAAAAATGCAAAACACGGATTTTTTAAATAAAATATTTGGACCAGAATATTTTCAAACTGTTGTTTTGAAACAAAAATATTTCAAATGTTCATTAAAATCTAAAATCAAAATACTTTGTAGAGGTATGTGTGTTATGTGATGGGACATCTTTAAAAACATTGTGGGGGGTGGATTTTTTCAGGATTGTGTTTCATCCAGCTCCATTCCTTAGACAATGTAATGCAGTGACAGTGTTCAGGAAAGAAATCTGACACTGTTCATACTGGAGAAACAGCTGTGTCTGCCCTCAAGAATGCACTAAAGGATGTTCTCCTGTTCCAGTGTGTACCTTGCTTGAAGATGGGCTGGGAAAGGCACAGATATTAAGATTTAGGTTGTACACTCCCTCAGGAGGCTCTGAAAAGGAACAGAAGCCTTTGTCTGTGACTCCATCAGTAGACTTCTTGACCTAAATCTCTTTTCCATGAAAGAAGGGATGACTAAGTCTTGGAGGGTGGTGAACAAATGGCATTCCACAGTGAAAACTGGAGTCTGATGGCTTTCCCAGATATCTGAAGGCAAAGCCTGCACAGATGTATTTTCTGTGTATTATTCCATGCCAATGTCTGGATTCTGTTACACTATGGCAAAGGTTTAGATAAGCCCTTAACCCAGATTAAAACAGATTCTGGTCTGGGCTGTTAATGCAGTGTGCCAGATTTATGAACAAGAAGAAGGGACATGCAGGAGCATTCTGTCTGCTGACAAAATGAGAGCAAAATGAGTAAATGAGGAGCTGACAGTCAGCCCTTTCCCTTCCACTCTCTCTTCTTGTCTCCACTCCAAAGATATTCCCCACAATTTCACCTCTCAGAAAGACCCCACAGACCCCTCCTGTTGGCTTTGTGCTGTCTCCCCTTTATTTAATCTCCTTTCCCATAAGAAATGAAGCTGTTGCAGCCAGTTTTGTGGAGCAGCCCACGTGTCTCACTATGTCCTTTGCTACTCCATTGCTCCACTTCTCCACTGCATCCGAGTGGATTCCAGGATCAGCTCCTCAAATCTGCTTCTCATTTCTCACCCCAGCCACTACTACTGTGAATTGGAATTATACAATCAGAGAATCATTATGGTTGGAAAAGACCTCTAAGATCCTCGAGTCCAACCATCAACCCAGGGCTGCCACTGCAACCACCAAACCACATCTCTAAGTGCCACTTCTTTTAAATAGCTCGAGAGACAGTGATTCTACCACTTCCCTGGGCAGCCTGATCCAACGCTTGACCACCCTTTCAGTGAAGAAATTTTCCTTATATCCAATCTAAACCAGAACATATTACTGACTTATTTTCTGTAAGGTTGCATTAGAGCACTGTGTTTCTTTCTCTCTGCTTAAATCCTGCCTTACAAATCAATATTAAGGTAAGAGGACTTATAAAAAAAGCTGTTGCTGATCACACTAAAAACCAAAAGCCTGAAGAGCCAACAGATCTGAACATTTGTCTACAATACATGTCCTACAGTCAGCATCAGTGGCAGTGCCATAATTCATATCTGGATCCAGTCTCCAGTCATTTCATCAGGTGGCATTGAAACTGGAGTACCAGCATTAAATTTAAAATAAAAGTTCTGTCAGCAAAAAATTCTCTGAACTGTCTTTGCAACTCTTTAAAAGTACTGAATAAAGTTGACTTTGTACATAGCAGTCTCTCTAGGAGAGTTTCCTGCTTTCAGTGAAAGGCAGTGTTTACTTAATTTAATCACTTGGTGTAAGCTATGGACATGATCTTTTGTCTACAGAGGAAGATTTATTTCCTTATGTGTTCGCTTGGAGTTGGTTTACTGAGTCAGCGCAGCAAATGAGAAAAAACAACTAAAAAAAACCTCCTTTAATATCTTCTGTTTCAGCACTATTAGTAATCTTCACAGGTGAAGACTGTTTTAATTTAGTTTCTTTAAAGGTATAGATCTTATTAAAGATAGTTCTGAGCAGTATCTTCCAATTCCAAACAGCACTGGCAAAGTTTGAATTCAATCTGAGCTTTGAAGCTGGGACCCACATCCTTTTCTTACATTTTGCAGTTTTAACTTGCATTATAAAAAGGACATTAAGGACACTGTATGTTTCAGAGGAGATCATTTATTTCCTGAATTACTTAAAAAAACCTGGGCTTGAGCTCACACCCTACAGACAAGTCTATACTAATTAAATCACTGCCAACCAAGACCATAATAGGTACAGCTTGTACTGGTCTTCCTCTCAGGTCTTTCTTACACCACCAGGTTATCTAGCATAAGGCAAGCCTCAGTAACAGCCCAGAGGTATTGCAAGGCTTAGGTATGGCATTTTTGCTTAAATCTCAAAGACTTTTGATGTGTTTTGCTGTCTTACAGGTGGCCAGCAAGTACCCACTCAGCTCGGGGAGCCTTGACAGTGGCTCAGTGGCACATTTGTAGGTGCCTGTCTTAAGAGAGCTTCAGGCTCCACTGATGATATTAACTGGATCTCCATCAAGAGGAGCAGGCACCTGCATCCCCATTCTTCACCCAAAAAAGTGCTTGCATTTGGAGCTAAACCCCAACCTTGGTAATTCAGAGATACAGCTCAGAGTGCCTGAGCCAACTATTTCAGCTGAAAGTTCTTTACAGAAATGCCCATTTTTCAGTCTGCATTTGAACATCCTACTGCAATAGAAGTTGGGCCAATGATTAAGGTTCCTGGACACTAAAATAGTACAAATAAATAATAACAATATAAACACATTATAAGTGCAGGTGTCTCTGTCCTTGCTGCCAGAAAATTGTTCAAGTCCAAAAGGGAAAAAATATCCAGAGTTTCTATTCCATGGCTTAATGATGTTGCAAGATGAACCATTTCTAAAGGTCATTGGAATATAAATGCTCTTTTTGGGGGTGCTGACCAGACAACATGGAGCAAATAAGCACATGGACAGGTTCACCACCACAGCTGATTTGGAAGGAAAAATAAATATTTAAAAATATTTTTATATTCTAATTTGGTTTGAGTCGGTTTGTGCAAAGAGAGACAAAGGTAAGGCTACTCTATTGTCAAAAAACATCCTCAGACTAGCAGGGAAGTTGCCTCTGAGATTCTGCTTCAGGGTCTGACACTTAAATTACCTCTCGAATGGTCCTTGAGAGTTGGACTGACTCATCTCAACTGCAGTTCATCACGGGATCATAGAATGACAGAATATCCCGAGCTGGAAGGGACCCCAAAGAGTAGCCCTTAAGTCAGTTCCCTTGCACAGCTACCTGATCTTCTGTGGCTTCTCAGTTGGACTGAGCATGACAGCAACAATTTTTCTTGACAAAGCCCAATAATAACTTCAGAAGATATTTCCTGTGCCTTCAGCAACAATGAGCCTTCTAAAGCTCCTATATCAACCCTGTCCTTTTGTCCATACAGGTATCAATGTGGGGAATCAGGTCAGAAAACAAAATCAGACAAAGTTAAAATTGCAGAGGAAAGGGAGATTATTTTCATGTCCTAATCTAGTTTATGCGCAGCCAACTCAAATCAGTTGGCCCTCAACACCATGGGGACAGCACAGAACAGCTGACATAGGTTTCCATACATAACTCGAATGAATATCCATGTAACTACAGTAAAAGGAAACCACTTTTCTTCCTGGGCATTTTTGGGGTATAGTCTAATTAAGAAAAAAAAAAAAATTGCTGATAAAATGCTTTAAAAATCTAATGCCACCAAAAGTGCTCTTAAGCATAAAAGTAGTTTTGTCACAAAGTGAATGTAAGCATTTTCTTTAAAGAGAAATATGGAACTCTGCAGTAATATGTCCAGAACAGAGTGCCACTGCAGGAATAGGAACAATATTTTACCTTTCGTGCAGTTAGCTTGGAGGAAGAGTCAATTTCAGCATCCCTTGATGGGGCTAGAATTTTGTGTGGTTTTAATTAACATAAAATTTGCTAACATTATTTAGCTTGTGCAAAAAGGAAAATTACTTAATCCTATGTCAGCAATTTTCTCAGATGCATTTATAAAATTGCTAACACATGCATATATATGTTTAATTTGCAGGGAACACGAGCTGAGAAAGTGTGACATTGTTTGGATGGATACTGTCAGGTATCTTAAAAATCATACATGGATAAAAATCTTCCTTCAAAATGAAGGGGAAAAAACAAACAAACAAACAAACAAAAAAAACAACAACCAATCAATCTAAGAAAAACAAAACACAACTAAAGCAGGGAGTTGTACTCAATGATCCAAGAATTCAAGAAGCATTTGGACAATGCTCTCAGGCATATAAAGAGATTCTTGGGGTGTCCTGGGTAGGGTCAGGAGTTGGACTTGATGATCCTTATCAGTTCATTCCAATGCAGCATATTCTGTGGTTCTAAAATCTTTTAAATCCATTAGAAATACTGTCTTCATTCTTGCAGGCTGCTGCTAAAATACTTGCAAACTAGATCCTATACCAAAGAAAAAAGTCTTAAAATATGTAAACCAGTATCAAGTGGTGTTTTGCAGGGCAAGGCTCCCAGCTGGACACAAGGAACTTCACCTGCAGAGGGTCTGAAGCCCTTGGATTGCCTCTCTGACATCCTCCACAGACATGAACAGCTCATTACAGAACTCCTGCCACACAAACCATTTCTAGATCATTTCTCCTGGTTACAAGGGCATAGACTGCCAGGGCAAATAAATGAGCAGTCAGTATCTGCTGTCTAGCAGTGTGCTGCTTGTTACATTACATCACCAACAGCTGTAGCAATGGAAGCTCATCATTCTTCCCCAAACTTTACCCGTTATTGAAACGGAATCCTAAAGCCAAAGTCCAGTTTGTTAATTTACTATTGAAAGGGGAACAGATGAAATGCTCATTTTTATTCTGAGCGGTCAGCTCAGTGTGAGGTTGTATCTTTCCTACTTGAGGACATTCCCACGGATATTTTTCTTATTGCAGGGCTGACCCTACAAAGTGATTTAGGTCTGCTGAATTTGTCTGCAAAGTTAGTGAGAAACTAAGCCAGAGGTGTCCGTGTTATCATAATACAGGGCAGGATGGGCTGATCCAAGGTGGAGTTAAATCCTCTCTTATGATTCTTAACATAAACCACAGTATTTTGCCCTTATGATGTTATGGTGCAAGCTGGAGCACTAACTTGCCAAAAGCTTTAAAACAAAGGGGCTAAGGGGTCATTAACTGAAGACATCCCCTTTCCTCACAAAACACAAATCAGTGATTTCCCTCTTCAATGATGCTGCTCTAAGCGCAAGCAATGGGGAAATCACATACGAAACACCTCCTTACATCCCTGTTCAGAGATGTTGAAAAACTGTAGAAAGTAAAAGTAATTGCTTGCAGACAGACAGACTTCTCTCATTCACAAGAGAAATTATTTAGCTCTTAAAAAGAGAAACATAAGCTTCATAAATGGTACAGAGGAGAAGATCACACATGCTGCATAGTTCCAAATCCTCTTTTGCCACAAAACTCTGTTTTTTCCACGTATTGTACGAAAATGAAGAAATCATTGCTTACCTGAGGTCCAATAAGACCATTGATTCCTGGGAATCCTGGTTCTCCCTTTTTACCCTGCATGTTCAACAGAGGAGAACATATTAGAGAGCAAACCAAATGCTGCTATTGATTTTCCGAAGTCTGTTACCCCCAAACTGGTAAATCAACGTAATGTGAGTACACAGAACACAAAATCTAGAAATGAAGACAGCAGACACGATTTGGAAATGAAATTCCAGCAGTCTTTGACAGTCCTGTATCTTCCAAATTGTGACAATAATCCTAAAGTTGAGGGTTGTTCTCATGCACATCATGGCATCTCCTACACTCTGCAATCCCACCTGGCTTCTCCCTACAGACAGGTAAGGAAGTCGTGGTGCCGAGATGCAGCCAAGGGAGGTGACAAATGTAGACATGGGCTGAGAGGTAAAGCAGAGTCCCTTTGGTTCCCTGCACTGCTCCATGCATTAAGATATAAAATAATTAAGAACTTTGGTGCATGGTTGAATAGAAAAGATTCACACTCTCTAGGATGGGAAACAGGAATCTGTGAGGCAATTGTAAGTAAGGGTGCCATTAGCACCAAGGGGCAGAGCTCACTGACTTCTCAGCAAGTAAAAATTATCCCTTCAGGGGAACCAGGGAACTTCACTGGTGCAAGGGAAGGACAAGCCAAGACCTGGAGTATACCCTTGCACCAAGGTCACCTGTATGGATTGCTGCAGCATCTCTGTCCCCATGGGTTTGACCTCAAATAATTCAAAAGGAAAAAATCCTACACAAGAAAAATGAGGAAGAAAGGATGGAGAAAGCACTGGAGTTAAGGCAGAGGTTGGATTTGTTTCTCAACCAAACAGGTGACATGCTGTGTTACTTTAGGCAAGTCACATATTTTATAAAACTGATCTATTCTTCCCTCATGTGTAACAGACACTGAATCATTAATATTTCTGAGGCTGTTAGTAATATAGTAGGAGGGTACAAGAAGAGTCATGCAAATATCTGAGAAACAGATTTTTTTCTCTCTCATTTCTCCTTCCCATCCAGACTGATTTTCTTTTTAGAAGGAAAATATAATTAAAGAAGTTTCATGTCCCTGATAATGTGAATGGTCATACAGATGCTTAAGATTCATATATAAAATTTTCCTTTTTCTTCATTGAAATAAGTGCAGAAACATCTATGAACAACAAGCTTTCTGCTGACTTAAATGAATGAAAAATCTAAACCATCAAAAACAAAACAAGTTTTCATCGTATTTTCCTCAGTTGTGACTGAGATTTATTAGCTGGTGTGTCAGAATCAGTCATTTTACTTGTTTTTCTCATAAAAAAATCCCCAACAACCCTCCACTTCAAAACAATGAAAATCAGCGGTCATATACAAAAGAATTTTAGAAGAATATTAAAGGAGTGATTATAGGGTCCTCAGATATCAGAAGGAATTTGTAATCATTGCCAGGACTCAATACCAATAAAAATTTGAATTATATATTCCAGCACACCCACTATTCATAAATGTTCCTTCTACTTTTCCAACATCCATCATTTCTTTTCTTGTCAAAGCCAACAAGAGCCCATTTTTAATCTGAAGGACTCATCGCCACATGATTTAACAAATGTTTTCTAGTTAAAGATTATCATTTTGCCCACTGCCAAGGTGACTATGCAAAGGACACTGTTAAAAAACTCAAATAAATAAATAATCTTATGAATAAAGCACACAGGATGTGGTGTGTGGGGCCAGACATGGGAGATGAGCCACCTCCAGCTTCCTATCCATGTGGGAGCTACACGTCAAGGTGGCTACTTCCAGAGTTACAACATTGAAGCCAGAACAGAGAATCACCGAATCATGGAATCAGTCAGGCTGGAAGGGACCACAGTGGGTCATCTGGTCAAACCTCCCTGCTCCAGCAGGGTCATCCCAGGGCACAGGCACAGAATTGTGTCCAGACAGTTCTGGAATATCTCCAGTGAGGGAGACTCCACAGCCTTTCTGGACAATCCGTTCAGCACTCAGTCACTGCACAGGAAAGAAGTGCTGCCTTGTGTTCAGGTGGAACTTCTTGTGCATCAGTTCCTGCCCGTTCTTCTTGTCCCATTGCTGGGCACCAGGAGCAGAGCCTGGTCCATGCTCTGAGCCCTCCCTGCAGACACTGACAGACAGGGATGAGGTCCCCTCTCAGCCATCACTTCTCCAGGCTGAACAGGCCCAGCTCCCTCAGCTTTTCCTCATAAGAGAGATGCTGGGGTTTTTCTCTGAGGCTTGGTCCCAGGAACAGAGGTAGATTTGTTACCAGGCACATAGGTGTACCCTGAACCCAGGAGTTCCCAGTTTTAGTTTTATTATTATTATTATTACTTATCTTCCTGACTTACTTGGAGTAGGACATTCAATAAATGCTACTATATTATAAATACATTTCCATTAATTTTCTTTTCATAAGATTATTCTTACTACCCTATGAGAATGCTGTATTATTTTTTGCTATGTATTGATTGTACCTTGTATCTTGGAAAGATTTTATCAACACAACTTTATAAAACTAAGCTGCAGTCCAGCACAACAAACTCAAAATGGTCTCGATAGCTCCTACTTCATGCCTGTGTGGGAAGTACTGCTGTAGGATAAATGTTTTCTCTTGGTCTCTTTCTGAGATTTCAATCACTTGAATGAATTTGTAACATTTAAAAAAGAGGCAAATTCTTGAAATCCAAGTTACTGAGTACACTTCAGAAGAACCCTATGTTTAGTCTGTACTGGCCACAGATCTGTGTGCTTTCCAGGAGCATGTCATATGTCTGCACCTTTTGCGTCTATTAAGAAAAAAAAATTGGTTTTATTTCCAACAAATATTTCAGTAGATCAGGTATCAAAGACGTAAGAGCAGAACCAAAGCACTTCAGTTCTCTTCATTTTGACAGAAGAAAAAGGACAGGAAGAGGAAAAACAACCACAAAACCACCATAAAAGTGAAACCAGGCTCTCAGATTTCTCCTTCTTCAGGCAGTTTTAATAAATTGAGGACAGTATTGTCTGTCACTCAAAGGTCTTACAGGTCACATGAGAACAGCAAAGCATTTTTTTTCACACGGTGTGCTCCTAATGTGAGGGTATCGTTGTCAAAATGCAGACCTCCAGTGCCAGGAACTTCTGACTAGTAAAATGAACACAACCCAATTGCTTGGTTCAGGATGAAATTGTTACCTCCTGCCCCCAGACAGGATCTGTGGAGATCCACCAAGCCCAGGACTTTGATTCATCTCATGTATTCAGTCATTGAATAATGGCCTTTAATTAAAAAATATATCTATTCATCTAAGATGCCTGGTGACTAATAAAGACCTTTAGGAGAAGTCTAACTAGCTAGACACAACAGAGTCTAGGGAAAAGTTCAAAGACAGAACAGATCAAATGACATCTATAGTCAAATGATCATTAACAGGAGCATTTTCCGTCCTGTTGCAGATCCTGACAGATCACTGTCCTTTACCCAGCTAATATGCTCTATTAATCTTATTCAAGAACCAACGTTTCACAGCAGGCTTTAAAACCAGGGTAATTCCTAACTTACCAACTTTTGAGTAAAGCACTGCAGAGCTATTTTCTAAAGTGATATTTTCTAAGAACTGAGAAATTACAAGAAAGTAAGTAAATGCCCTTTTCCACTGAGGCATTGACTAAAGGCTGCATGCACTATCTTCCCAAGGAGAAGATTCCTAAAAGTCAGGCTTACAGCTAAATTTAATAGCATGCAATCCAATGGACAGTCTCTAGAAAACCTCTTAGCAAGGTGTGTATTTCTTCCCTGTACTGTTGTTTGCTCATCACCCTCCTATGCTCACAGGTTCTCACACAGGCTGATAACAGCACTGGTGCTGACTCAAAGCACTGCAGGCAAACTCCATGTTCTCCTTTAAGGAGTGAGCTATCATCAAGTCTCTGTGATTACTTAAAAAAGTACTGAAATAGCAGTACTGAGACCCAAGTGACTGCCTCCAAAAAGGCTAAGCAGGTATCTCACTTCCACTCCTATTTGTTGACTCCCTTGAGGGCAGAGAGACCCTGCAGAAAGACCTTGAAAAATGGACTGGGCAATCACCAACTGTACCAAGTTCCACAAGGGCAAGGGCCAGATTCTGCACCTGGGATGGGGAAACAGTGGATGTATGAACAGACTGGGGAATGAGAGGCTGGAAAGCAGCTGTGGGAAGGACCTGGGGGTCCTGGTCAATGGAAAGCTGAATATGGGTCAGCAGTAGCCTGGCAGCCAGGAGGGACAACCCTGTCCTGGGGGGCATCAGACACAGCATCACCAGCCAGGCAAGAGAGGGGATTGTTCCACTCTGCTCTGCACTGGGACAGCCTCACCTCGAGTCGTGGGGGCAGTTTTGGGTGCCACAATATAAGAGAGATATAAAGCAATTAGAGAGTGTCCAAAGGAGAGAATGGCCTTATGAGGAGTGGCTGAGGACCTTTGGTCTGTTCTGCCTGGAGGAGACGGAGGGGTGACCTCACTGCAGTTACAACTTCCTTGAGAGAGGAATAGGAGGGGCAGGTACAGATCTCTTCTCTCAGGTGATAGTGACAGGACTTGAGGTAACAGCATAAAGCTGAATTGGGGAGGGTTTAGGTTGGATATCAGGAAAAAGTTTTTCACCCAGAGTGTGGCTGAGCACTGGAACAGGCTCCCCTGGGAAGTGGTCACAGGACCAAGCCTGACAGAGTCCAAGAAGTGTTTGGACAGTGCTCTCAGGAACATGGTGGGATTCTTGGGGTGTCCTGTGCAGAGCCAGGAGTTGGACCCAATGATTCTTGTGGGTCCTTTCCAAATCAGGATATTGTATGAGTCTATGTTGTCCAGTGAAATGTTCTTCATAAGAACAGGTTGAAGCAAGGAAAGGCAGGTTCAGAGTATGAGTGTAATAACATCAGGCCCAGTATGAAATTTACCTTTTAGTAGTACTCAAATATTTGAGACATAATTCCATGTCAGAGAAAATCCAACATTTTTTCATACACAGGAAAACTAAGCTCCTGGCAGAGAATGGTACACCAGCTACCACTTTTGGGAACCCTCTTTTTGAGTACAGACCAAACAGAAAAGAAAACAAAAAGGACTGCAAGAATCTTTACACTCATTTGACTTCCAGGACAACAAAATTTCTCTGGAATTTCAAACAGACTCCATTTGTAGTGGTTCTGCACACTCAGTCATATCAAGAATCCCCTTGGCAGTAAGGAGAGCACATAGCAAGAAAGAACCTGCCCTGCATTCAACCTGTCGACTCCAAGAGGTACTGAAAGTTCCTGCACCATAAATAAGGAGTATAGGAAAGGATCTGGGCCTCAGGATTCTTATATAAGTAGAAAAGTACATGTAAGGTGGGTGAAAGCAGCAAACCTTATTGAACAAAGCTGTCCTGAGCCTTTTGAGACTCAGATTAAATAAAAAAGCAACTCACCCTTTGACCTGGCAAACCAGGGACTCCAGGCTTGCCTTCCAGACCAGGATGTCCCTTTAAAAATGAAAAGATTTAGAAAGTTAACAGAATAAGAAAAACTAGTGAACTATATAACAATTTCCTATCTGTTTTGTGCTACCATTACTGCATGGGTACCCAGACAACTCTTACCTGATAATTATGTTGTCCTGTGAGCAGAAGAGAATGAGTAAACAAGATAGAGAAAAGTGACAATGCCCTGATTAAATACAGAGCACACAACTATATTTAAATTACATTATTCAAACCAGATTTACCTAAGTAACACATCTTCATAATGCCATCAGTTTTACAAAAGCCAATCAACAGTGAAACACAACAAGCAATTCAAAAGAGAAGAAACACGGAGTGTTTGCAAATGAGGCAGCAGTGACAGTCTGAACTGAGACATCCTGCAGAGCTGGGTCATAAAATATAACTAGAAAAGGCTACAATTTAAGTCAGAAGTAAGAATGTGGGCATGTACAAACTTTCAAAAATTGTGTTGAAATATAAACACACATACCCAATTCCTAGTTTTCATCCACAAAATATTTCAGCCATGACCTTGTGGCATAATGCCAACCCCTTTGACTGCAACTATTCCCTGACCTTCATGACATGACAGCTCAAAAGTTATCAGTCAGTGCCTCTCTGAGATGTGCTGAATGCCCATACAGCTCTTCAGGACATTGGAAACAGAAAGCCAATCAGGTTCTGCATGACAACAGCCTTGAGGCAAAGTCTGCCCATGTCCTGGTTGTCACCTCCCTGTGTTCAGACAGGCCGTCCACAGCACAACACCTCCTCTCAGCAATGAAGAAAACTGCAGGCTGTGGGCACTGTTTAAATATTTTATAGCCTGAATAATGTATAAGACTTTCATATGCCTCACTCCAGCCTGAGTTTCAGCTTCTGAAATTGCAAGCAGTGAGAGAAACAACTTACTGGAGGTCCAGGAAGTCCAGGCTGGCCTTGTGGTCCTCGTGGCCCAGGCTTTCCCTACAGGAATGTTTGGGGTTTTTTTTAAAAAGTGTTAAAGTATCTTTACAAAAATGTGCATGGGCACATTAGACATGTTGTCTGTCTTTACAGGACCTATACCACCCCCTTCCCCACAAGTCCTGAAGAACCAATGCAGAGACCAGCTGGTTTTCTCCTTAATCTCTGGCTACTCGAATTATCAGCACTCACTAGACTGCAGACAGAATGATCCACCCACACTCAGCAGGCACTTATCCATATCTGGCTCTCTGATTTTCAAAGGTCCAAAACACTGGGATATCCTGGATATTCCACTACAATACTCTGTGCTGGGGTTTGGTGGTGGAGAAGAGCAATTTTTGCATAAGCAGCTTCCACCAGCATTTCCCCCAAGCCTGCAGAGCAGTGAAGGGCTTTAAATCATCATTTATATGATGTATTGCATTACATTAAGTAACAACTAAATGCAAATTGCACATCTACCAACACAAAATCAAAATTTAAATATATATATATTTTTATACATAGGACTAACAGACTGACACAATGGATATGTCCCCCCGATTTGAGTGCCCGGGTTCAGAGAGAAACTAGGCATAAAAATCAAATACAGTTTAACATTAATGTTAACACACTGCTGTCCTTAAATAATTGCATAGCTGACTCCACAATTTGTACTTCTCATTCATGTAAGATTCACTGCATATGAGAAGGACATTGCTCTTTTTCTTTTCTTGGTTATTTTCTCCACTGTGAACAGGAAAATTTATTTCTTGATGGCCTGATAATGCTTCCATCCACCTTCCCTTTAAAGTACCATTCTAAAGAGAAATCTAACCTAACAGGCAACAGAATTACATTAAAATATCCTTGCAATGAAAGAAGAGATATTGAGTCTCTCTTACTTCCTCTCCTTTTAGGCCTTCAGTATGCACCTGCAATAGAAATGCAGAGTCATAAAGGATGGAAAGAGTAAATACAAGGCAGAAATAGAAGGCCAAATATGGGCCCCCACAGGGTATTTTTCTCCCCTTGAGGTTCCTTCAAGTTTCATGATAACTCCTACAGCTCCTCAAATCCTGTTGCATGCTGGGGGATGCTTTCTATTTAAAGAGCTCAGACTGACACAAGGTTTGCTCACACAGTTACCTGGGAAGTGATTTGGGTGGCTGTATAAACAGTACGAACTTAATTCATTATCTCATCATATAAACAAGTTAGTAAATTCCCCAGATCTTGTTTTATTCTAAATTACAAAGTTCTATTGAATGCAGAAGGCATCACATAACAAGCAGACTGGCTTGGGATATGCCCCACCTGTTAGGCTCATTTTCAGATGTTATACACATCTTTCAAAATTTCTTGGTAACTACTGTCCCATCATTAATATTACATTTAAGCAGGACAACAAAATGTTCTTACCCAAATAGGGTGTTTTTTCATAGTTTTCTTTTTCTAATTCCTTTACTTTCTACCACATTCTGAGTAAGGGAATTGCCTGCTGACTTCCCCATGATTACCAGGGAGCCTCTCATTCTTGTCTTTAGTTGAAGAGTACTGTTTCCTATTTTAATCCTATTTTTTTGGAAAGTAAAAGGGATACACCCTAACTGATTTGTTACCTGCCTGTACTGAACTCAGTTCTAGACATCTCCTCTGCATACTTAGTGGTAAATCTTTCTCCATTCACTTGGAGATGACCTCTTCATACAGACAATACTAGTCTCTGGACATCCTTACATCCCAACCAGAGATGTCTCTGGCGTCAGTGAAGGCACTGCTGACTGTAGAGGGATTCCTTGTGGAACAGGGGCATATGATACCCCTGGAAAGACTGGACAACCCAGGGTTGCTGAGGAAAAACCCCTGAACTGGCCCCTGGCTGCAAGCAAGCCTGGAAAGCACCTGGCTCCAGGCAGCCCTGAAAGTCCTTGGCAAGTTATACACTGGTCGTCTCCCCCGCTGATTAGAGGCTGTCTAGAGGGACTGGGTGTGAATCTTTGCAAAAGTAGATATAAGTCAGCATAGCTGAACAATAAAGGGAGAACGATGCTCAAATCGTATCGGTGTATGTGTCGTTACTCTGGCCAGCTCTCCAGACTCGGTCCCTAAAGCTGAAGGCAGAGGGATGCACAAAGGATGTTAATTTAGTGCCATGGGAAAGATAAATCCCACTCTTCTGTTTTCTCTGTTTAATTTTTTCATCAGTGCTTTCCTGATTTCAGCACATCAAGTCCTAGCTGTCTTACATTCCACCAGGACTATTTCAGATATAAGCCACGGAAAGATCGTTCCCTCTAATCAGAAACTGCCTTTTTCTTCTCCTGCCCCAACTCTCTCAGTCTGTGTCAAAGACACTCAGCTACTCAATACTGAAATTTCATTTGCGTTTATAACTTTCACAGGCTCTGTGTACCAAAGGCCACTTGGAATCAACTGTCAGAAACCACACAGTCTCCTGTCACAGTATTGCTCTGTTTGATGCACTTGATGCAATGCTTTCATTGCCTCAAGTCCTGATCTTCACACTTCACAATCCCCCAAAATTGTGGCAGAGCATCTCCTCATTGGAACCTGTCACATGTCTTCTTCAAAGGTCTTCACTTTTTAAAACTTCTTTAAAAAAAAGAGCAAACCAAAAGTATTTAAGAACAATCTCTCAGTGAGATCCTCCCACCCTGCACTTCAACTTTCTCTTCTCATGCAATAGTGCCTACAAAGTTTGGGAAATCTAAAAAAAAAGTCTTACTAAAGTGCCAGGCAATCCTGGAAGTCCTGGTTCACCCTGCAAGAAAACATAAAAGAAATGAAAAAACACACACAGAACACAACATGGCATAATATATGACACAGTGCAAAACAAAATCAACATCCTGAGCATGTTTTCCAACTGTTGTTGTACATTCTTATTTTCAATACGATCCCGTAATTAATAGATCTGGACACACAACCTCAATTAACTCTGTTTGCTCTGCTCTGCAGATGAATGCATACAGGAACTGGTTGTAGTCTGTATTACTGTGATGATTTTACATTAATTTTAATGACATTCAGTGACTTAAAATGAATGATGCACTTGGATGCACAATAGCATCAGATTTGGGCTTCAAAAAGTCTTGTATTTGCTCTGTACACTTACCACATAAACAAACTGCTTGATGTGTAAATCCCTAACAGACCCCCAACAAGATGGATATTTAGGAGGTCAAAATGCTTCTGTTCATTAGTGACCAAAATAACTTTGCAAAAAAAGTGAAAAATGGTACCATTTTCCCCAAGTCATTTTATAGAGCGAATCATACCATAGTGTTTGCAGGACACTAGGATGCTATACCCTCTTTCCATGATTTATTGCCATCTAGGCTATCAATTTGTTCCAGTTCATTTTTCTTCAGTGATGTCCATCATTTATTATGCTTTAAGACTGTTTATACAGAAGGTATATCCTTTACTTTAGGCACAGACTGGTGTTTAATTTATCACATAGCTTCCTTCCACACTCTATTTATTCATTACTCATGTAGGTCTCTGAATGACCCAGCATATTTTTCACATTTCTTTCTCTTAAGTTCAATTACTATGTGTTATTTATTCAGAGCTTCATAGAATGGTTTTGGTTTGAAGGGACCTTGACGACCGAATCACTGAAACATTAAGGTTGGAAAGACCTCCAAGGTCATTGAGTCCAACCTTTGACTGAACACCACCACAGCAACAAGACCACAGCACTGAGTGCCACGTCCAGTAGTTCCTTGAACATCTCCAGGGATGGTGACTGTACCATGTCCCTAGGCAGAACCTTCCAATGCCTGACAAACCTTTCAGTGAACAAATTACTCCTGATGTCCAACCTGAATGTTCCCTGGCATAGTTTGAGGTCATTTTCTCTTGTCCTGTTGCTGGTTGCCTGCAAGTAGAGACAGATCCCAACCCGGCGACAACCACTTGCCAGGGAGTTGTAAAGAGCAGTAAGGTCCCCCCTGAGCCTCCTTTTCTCCAGAATAAATACACCCAGCTCCCAAAGACACTCTTCATAGGACTTACACTCTAGATCCTTATCAACTGCACTGCCCTTCTCTGGAAATGCTCTGGCACCTCAATCTCTTTCTTGTCATGAGGAGCCCAGAACCAAATGCAGAACTTCTCCCCAGTGCCCAGCACAGAGGGACAATCACCACCCTGGTCCTGCTGGCCACACTATTGCTGACACAGAATGCCAGGAGGCCACTGGCCTCCTTGCCCAGCTGGGCACACGCAGCCTCACATTCAGCCTCTGTTGGCCAGCACCTCCCGGGCCTTTCCTGCTGGGCAGCTTTCCAGCCACTCTGCCCCCAGCCTGGAGCACTGCAGGGCCTTGTTGGGACACGAGGGCAGGACCCAGGCCTTGCTCTTCTTGAATCTCATCCCGCTGGCCTCACACCATCCAGCCAGCCTGTCCACATCCCCCTGCAGAGCCTTCCTACCCTGCAGGGCATCGACACCCCCATCCACCTCGGTATCATCACAAATTTACTACTGAGGGTACACTCGATGCCCTTGGCTACATCAGCAGGAAAGAAACTGAAAAGGACTGGGCCCAGGGGACACCGCTACTGACCAGACGCCAACTGGATGTGACACCATTCCCCAACTCCCTGAGCCCAGCCATCTCAACAGTTCTTAAGCCAGCAGAGTGCACCTGCCCAAGCCCTGGGCTGATGGCTTTTCCAGGACTGTGCTGTGGGAGACGGAGTCAAAGGCTTTGCTCAAGTCCAGGGAGACTCCATCCACTGCTTTTCCCTCAGCCTTGAGGTGTGCCACACATTTATCAAAGGACAACACATTGCTCAGGCAGGACCTGCCTTTCCTAAACCCACACTGGCTGGGTCTGATCCCTCGGTTCCCCTCTATGGGCCATGCGATCCCACTGACGACGATCTGCTCCAGAACCCTGCCGGGCCCCGAGGTCAGGCTGACAGGCCTGCAGTTCCCCTCGTCCTCCCTCCGGCCCTTCTTGGGCATGGGTGTCACACTGTCTGCCCCTCCCCAGGAAAAGCCCTGCCGGGATGGGGCACCGGCAGGAGCTTGCCCGCTGCCTGCCCAGCCCCTGGCACGCAGTGGCCCTTCTCCCCCCGCTGGCATGGCCACTGTCCCGCAGCCCCCGGCCCCACGGCGATGGCGCTCCATCGTCAAGACGGCCCGGCGGGCTCTGCGCCGGCTCTTCTCTTTCAGCTGCCTCAGTAGGCAGCTGGAGGAGTGAGCCCCACTGCCAGCACCAGGACGATCCCCAAGGATGACTGCTCACGCTGAGGCAACCACCTGCCAAAGGTAGGTCCTGCTGCCAGCCCCAGCCCGACACGCCCAAGACAAAAGAAAGGCATCCTGGGCAGGGAGAGCCGGCTGAGGATGGATTACAGCACTGCCTTGTAGAATTGCACAGAAGGTGGCAGAGGGGACAGCTGGATGAAGTGCTATGAACTCAAGGCTGATGACTACTCCAGGAAGAGAATAGAAGTAATTGCTTCCCATCTCTGCATTCTTGGATAAGGGTCACTTACTTAATCCAGAGGAGATAAAGAAATACAGAACTGGCCATGCCTTTCCACTCACGCCAAAGAGCTATGTCAGAAATACCAAAACCATAACATCATCTCTAACAGAGAGGGAAACATAATGCTTCCCTGAATACTCTACGACTCTGTAAAATAACAAGGTCAAAATTGCTGCTGAGAGCAGTGAATAATTATTTTGCAGGTAGGAGGCTCAGAGTCATTTTGTTGTCACTTTCTGAGTCAATTCTACATCTCCTGGGTCAGAAAAACAGCTTCTACACAAGCATATTGACATCTCTACCCACATTTCTTAGATGAGTAGTATTTTTTGACCCAAACTACAGTATTTCTTTCTACTCCCACTATGAGCATTAAACTAAGAGCAGAGGAATCAGACACAACACTCACACCCATTTCAGACTGAAGCCATGTCAGAAAAGTGAAACATTTAAATGTATCTAAACTTCTGTTATACACAAATGAAATAAATATTAGTCCAACAGCCCTGACTTCCAGCACTGAGGGCCCAAAGAAGAATTAACAAATGTGTTTCTAAATCCACTCTGTGCATCCCATTCCAACTCACCTTTTCTCCTTTGGTCCCACTAGCACCAGGGGGGCCGGGGCTGCCAGGAGGGCCCTATAAAGAGGTAAAATTGAGAGAAAACTCTTTGTTTCTAAAGTGCAGGAGAAACATAAGGCTGCAGGTATTGGCAGCACAAACAGTGATATCCTATTGCAGTGGGGAGGAACTAAGAGAACACATGAGGCTACTTTGACTCTGCTGTACAGAGAGGAAAAAGAATAACAATGGAGATGCCACAGCAACCACAATAACACCAATCCAATTTCAGCTGGTTCAGAAGAATTGCAGTTCAGTGAGTATATCAGTGTCAAACACAAAATTTAGTATAAAATGCAGGCACGAAGATTTACCCCCTTCTAGGTGTCTAGACATGAAAAAGGAAGAAATGCTTCAGATAACTAAACTTCTGCAACAGGGTTTCACTTGGAGAAATTGTTCCTTTGAAGTAGTAAACAAACAAGATTCATCTTCATGTCTCTCTGCAATTTCCTACTTCATCTATGTTTGCTACAAGTATAAACCAGTTCCTTATCCTTTTGTAACACTGAAAAACATGTCCATCTTACAAGGATAGTGATAAACACTAACTAGATACATACTTCTTGGTACAAAGTAAGCTGTGACTGAAGGATAGAACAGGATGCAGATGCTGCACCCCGGAGGCTTCAGGCTCAAGGGTGGCAATGATTAGCTTCATGGCTTTTGGCAAATAACTTATGGCCTCTGCTTCTCACTCTGTTCTTTGCTATTTAGACCAGAAGGTCCTTGGAAGGAAAGGATGCCTCTCATTAAGTATCATTCTCTGGGTAATGAAAACAGTCTTGCAGAATCTACAGATAGCGGTTTTAGACAAAGCATTGTGTGTCTGATCAGCAGAAATGTACTGATCTTCTAGGCCATTTTCTGTTTTCTTTTTGTTTTAAAAATGTAAATAGTTCCAAGCCTTTTTTATTGCAAACAAACCCAATATATTAAATCCAGTTCTCTTCCTTTCCTGTTGTGGGCTTAAACAACTGAATTTTTATGAGTGCTTTCTTATGTATTTAATGAAAATTAAGACAAACATTTAACTTATCACGTTTAAAGGACTGGCATTTCCTGTAAGTGTATATTGCATTCTAGTTTAATTCTAAAACCAAACAAACAAAAAAATAAAATGGTGCCATCAAAGATCCTCAGAATAGGGACATGTTTGGGTACTGTCATGGTTCAGCAGCCACCAAGGGTAAGTATCAGTTTTAGAGTCAACTTCCACTCGTTCCAAAGAAACACTTCATGTTACTGAGCATTTGCCACATACCTGTTTCCCCTCCACACCTGGCTTTCCAGGGAACCCATCCAGGCCTCTCTCTCCCTGGAAAAAAAAAGAGAAAGAACCACTATAATTCAAATCTGTGGTGTTTAGGTCACTGCCCTGAAGGGCATGTCCATGTTATCTGCTCCAAGAGTAATGAATAAGGAGAGAAATTCCAGCCAGCCCCATAGAGAAAATGGCAAAAGTTCCCACATCTGTACCATGAAAAGTTGCTGCAACCACAAGCAGTGGTGTGCTAGTTTTCCATGTTGGCATCCTTCCTCTGCCTGCTGAGGTGGGTTCGTGTAAACTGGACAATGGGCTCCAGAAGAATGTCAGCCCAGATCAGCTCTTAAAAAATAATGAAGCAATCCACCAATAGGTCAGTTTTAGTCAGTAAAGAAAAATCTTTTATTTTTCACCTTTCCTTTCTGTAACCTGGGGGAAAAATTAATCTGTTCCTGTATGTCTCCAGAGCTGGACAGTCCACAAAGTCCATATGCAATTGATTTCACTACTTTATTACCTGAAGATATGGGTTCTTTCCCCTGTACCTAAACCTGACTCTTTTTTATTGCTGCACTTCCAGACTAGTAAGTCCTTCCTTAACCCCCCACAGAGGGAACTGTTTCTTTCATCTTTACAATGACCTGTTAAGTATTTGAAGATTTACAAAACTCCCACTTCAAATTTCTCTAGACTAAACAACCATAATACTTCCAGCTTTTCTTCATGGCCATGTTTGTCAGTCCTCTGATCATTTTTGTCGCACCCCTTCGTGCAATGTCCAATTTTTCCACATCTTCATTGTAGCTGGGTGCATGAAACTCAACACAGCAAGCCTAACTTTGAGCAGAAATATGTTTTCATGTTTTGTAGACTATTCTTCTGTTTAAATCCCAGGAGAATGTTTACTTTACACCAACCCACCTTCCACAAGACAGCTCCTTGATCAGTTGTTCCCAATCCATAACTGCAATTTGTTGTCCTATGTGTATGAAACATCCTGCAGTGCCCCTTCTCAATGTCATCTTCTGCTTTGGGGGATTGTATTTACACGATAATTTTGAATTCTGACCCTGATCTCTACTGTTCTTCCATATTCAAGCTCAACATATTTCATATTTTATAATCAAGGTTCTTGATAGAGATAACTGGATCAATTACATACTTGTGCTGAACTTCACTTTTCTCCTACTGATTGTGGCCTTTGACCATTCCAACCTCTTTAGTTTAAAAACTCTTAGAAACAGGGACTTTCTTGTGCTCTTTAAAATCCTTAAATCCCTGTAAAGTGAAACACAGATTTTGTTTGGATGCTGCACCCATAGTTGAATATAAACTATCAAACACACACACACAGTGCCAATGTTAATATGAATGTGTATGTAAAAACAAATTGTACAAGTAGAAACAGTGACAGAAAACTAATAGTTTTATGCTACTTTTTAAATGTTTTTATATATCTTAAATCCTTTTAGACCACTGTTATTACCTGCAAACCCACACAGCACTGGATTTAACTAGCTCCTTTGTAAACTACATTGATTCGGCAAGTCAGAAATAGGTTTGCTAATCACTGTTTATTTTTCCTCCTTAGAAAGTCAATCAATCTTCTAACATAAATGTTATTTCAAATTATGTATTCAAGGAATGAAATTAGAGGGACCCATATCCTACAGAAAGCAGCTGAAAACCAGTGTCAGACACCCAGATCCACTTGCTTTGGAGGTGATAGTTTCCACATTAATGTTTTCCTTTGCACTGACTGAACTACAAATATCCTGAATCTAAGACTTTCAGCAAGCAACAGCCTGGTATATTGCTGACAAAATGTGCAGTCCGTTCCCAGGAGAATTTTTAACATCAATACACTGCAGCAATGAGTACTTCACACATGCTGGTTTAGCTGCCAAAACAGAAAAGTGTCGATGTTCTTACTGCTATCAGTGGGGGCTGGGAAAGGCAAGTGTATTTTTTATACAAGCAAATACAAAAAATTCCATTTGAAAACTACTGTTTTTCTGCTGTTTCTTCAGAAAAATCTGTCATTATAAATATTTTTTTAATATTTTTCCATTTTTTAAATAAGGCTACTCAGTGAAAGGCAGTTTTCTCCCAACAGAAAGAACAAACACATAAAAGTTTCATTCTCAAATTTTCACTTTAAGACTCAATTTCTTTCTCCGGTGTTCTACTGTTTTATTTTTTTCTTTTAACCACTGGAACAAAATGGTGAAGACTCACAAGCAATCAGGGGAAATGACAATTCTGCCAAAACTTCAGTGCTGCTCTCTGGCCTCTACCATTTAGAAAATTTAATGATTTGTTGGAAAAAGTATTACCCAGGAGTCTGTAGGGCCCTGGAAAAGGCTGGAGGAGAAAAAAAAAAACACTGCAGAGGGATCTGACAGCAGAAGACCAGCCCTGCTGCCTCCTTACACAATTCCTTCTCCATAAAACAGACAAGGGTTTACAGGACAGACACAGGATTATACAGCAAAAGCAGTGCCCCTTGTCACACTGAACTCCTGGACGTGCCTAAATCAACATGCCAAATATCACATACAGACATGGCTCCTGCTGGCAGGGAAGTGCATCATATTTATCTCTGGAGTCTGTCCTGGGGTCTACAATGAACTCACTGGATGCAAAAGGGCATGGGATTTCCCTCACATGGTGCAGTGATTTTCTTAAAGTGCAGGTGTAACCAGGACTACTGGATTTGGGAACCTCATTATAAAACCTCAACATTTACATCCGAGGTCCCAGGATATGTGAATAAAGCAGCAAGGTGGATGGGATACTTAGGGCTTTTTTGGTAGTAAGGGGGAAGACTTGATAGAACAATACTCAGTGCATGAACCAGTGCTCCCACCTGATATTATAACCCCTTTTCTCCTCAGGCACAAAGGAACACAGATTGCGTAGGTGTCAGTATTCGGGTTACAGACTGAAGAGCAGACAAGAAAATATTTGGCCCACCGAATTTACGCCCACTGTTTTCACAGTAGTACTGACTGGTAGAAGTTAAAGCACTGGCAGTGGGTGCACTGAGACCATCATTAAAACCCGGAAAAAAATCAAACCACAATTGTTGTAGCAGAGATTTGGCTGCTTCAGGGGAAAAAAAAAAAAAAAAAGGATGGGGGGAACCTCTAATTGTGCAGATCCTTCTAATGAAACAAAACCTAATTCATTTCTTCCCCACTTTAATCTTCCTCTACTTAGTCAGCTGCCTACCCACACACAGCTCCAGCTTCCTCTCCCATCACAGTGATGTCAGACAGATATATTTTCTTCCAGGAGCCAAATATTCCAGCAGATTAGACAGTGTTGCCTCTGGAAAAGCAGCAGAGGCACTGGCTAGACACAGGACACCTATCCAGTTCTGCAAAGGGCTGAGGGAAAAGCATGAGGAAGATAATGTACAATCCAGCCATTTGCTCTAGCTGCAATAACAAGGAGAGGTAATACAAAATATGATCGTGGCTACTTCATCATAGACAGCAGAAAGGACACTGGTAAAGAGAAACACAGTATCTCACACTAAAGGTCTACTGATAATTTTTCCCAGTAGGCAGAAATTTGGTGTTAATGGTTGGGTTTCCTCTCCAGAAAAAGATAGGCACTGAGAAATGGGAACAAAGCTACGCCAGCAAGATGATGACTCCCTCCTTTACACAAACACAGGCAAAGTTGCCAGACCCTCCCTGGGATAAACCTGTGTCAGGACCAGCTTGAGTCGTGAGTGAGACAGAATATTTTTGGGGGGCCTTGAGCACTGCCAAGCAGGTCTACAGCAGAAGAGGGTGCACATCTGAAGTCTCTCTGAACACAATGAGCAAACTGAAATAACTAAGGCTTTGTGCCTGCCCAGCTCTCCTTTTAAATACTTATTCCAGGTATAATAAGCACTTGGTTTCTTCCTTGAGCCACAAATATGGTTCAAATCCCAGAGTGACGTGCTCTGTAAAACAGCTCTTCACAGTCAGGAGAGAACATGGAACTGGGAAACAACTCCTTTTGGGTGAAGCATTTAACATAGGACAAATTACCTGGCGCTTATTTCTAGTGAGTTTATGGGGATGGGAGAAGAAAGAAGCATAGGAAGTTGGAGAATGTGAAAACCTGTAATGAGATAGGAAAATGTTGGATGCAGACTTGGCAGTCAGTGATCATTCTCAACTCTCAGGTTTGTGGACACCCCTCCAGATCTCCCCACTGGCAACCTTCACTCCTCCTCTCTCTCCTCCATCCCTGGCTACACAGACAAGAATTCCCTGAATGTGTGCTTAGTAGACAGCACAGATCCCAAAAGCCCTCCTGCACACCTATGGGAGGTGGAGAGCACTTGGAAGTGCAGCACAGTGAGGCAACTCCATCATTCAACTCCCTCCAGAGCTGCTGGTAGCAGCCCACCTCACCTAATGGGCAAAGGAAAGGCCTGGCTTTTCCTAGCATGAAGCAGAAATACCTTGTCTCCTCGTGTTCCCTTTTCTCCTCTTTCTCCTTGTAGACCCTAAAAATAAAAAGAAACAGAGATTATAAAGCTAAATCCAAGTAGAGGCATAGTTATCTCCTCTAATTAGTCACCAAATCAGTGTGCACATCTGCACAAGCTATTCAAGTGAACCTCAAGGACATTTTCTGTGTTGCTAGTCCTCAAAGTTGGCTGCAGGCATGGTCTAAGCAGACCCAGAGCAGGGACCACTTGTGAGCCCAAGAACATCTGTAATATTATATTGCCTGCAGACACATGACCCTCCTGCCAACAGCAGAGTGGAGGGACAGGAAACACACCACAGCTGCAGATGGCCTGGAAAACAACCAATGCTCTGAATTTTTCATGTTTCTTGTAAACAATGAGAACTTCGGTAGAGGACAATACTGATGAGAAAACCTATCGCATAAACAAGCAAGAATTCCCATTCCTGGTGGGTTTGGATGTGGTAGCCAGGCAGACAGCAGGTAGCTTTGAGAACTGGCAAAGGTTAGATGCTCTCTGTCCTGGGGGCCCAGCACATTTTTGTGCTATAAATCCAGTGCCAGTGTTCCTCAGGACTGCATAATTCATCTCTTCCCAGCTACACCAGAAGCATTGGTGGAGCTCAGTTTGATGTAGCACTAACACAGACAATTTCCTCAATGGGCACAAAGGGATTTCACCTTGCTTTGGCTCAGCAAACACCTTGTATTTTACCTTTATTGTAGAAATAGAGCAATCAACTAATAGCTATAGAGAGACAAATACGCTCAGTCAGTAGTGACCTCTCTAAAACTGCCAAAGCTTAAAATGCTTCCTGCTCTAATAATTTAAACTTCGGTTTACTTTACACTATAGTGGAGTCTTACCTCCAAGCTAATGAGAGCTCCATGTTTGGGTGTATTTGGCCCTCAGGGTGATTTACATAATCATCTAAATGGGCAGGGTATTTTATACTAGAGCAGGTTGCTCAGAGCCCAGTCCAAGCTGGCCTTGAATGCTTCCAAGGATGAGGCATCCACCACTTCTCTGGACAACCTGTCCCAGAGTCTCACCATCCTCATAGTAAAAACTATCTAACCTAATCTAAATCTAACCCTTTTATTTTAAAACCATTACCTCTTTTCCTATCACAACAGGTCTTATAAGAAAGTTTGGCACTTTTTAAATATTGAAAGGCCACAACCAGGTCTCTTCAGAGCCTTCTCCAGACTGAAAAATCCCAACTCTCAACCTTACCTCACAGGAGAAGTGCTCTAGCCTTCCTACCATTTCCATGCCCTGTTCTGGACCTGCTGTCAGAGGTCCATGAATCTTTTCCTGTGCTGGGATCCCAGAGCTGGATGCAGCACTGCAGGTGGGTTCTCATCAGAGCAGAGCAGAGGGGCAGAATAATTTCCCTCACCTGCTGCCCATGGTGCTTTTGGGCTGTGAGTGCACACTATCAGCTCATGTCCAACCTTTCATCCACCATCACCCCAAGTATGTCTCACCAGGGCAGCTCACAATCTTTTCATCCCCCAGCCTGTGGGAGGTGGCCTCAACCCATCTGGGTCATCAAATCTCAGAAAATCCAGACAGCCTTTCCAACACCAGTTTAAAGGCTGCTTACTAAGCTGGGACCACAAGACAGAGGTGCTAACTGGATAGAATCTAATTTATTTTGGACTGCTGTCTGTTCATTCAATGCAGGTTTTTCCCCTGAGCCTAAAGGCTATTCCCTGAGAGTTTTGAAAATATGATTGGAAACTTGCTGAGAAGTGGTATTTTTTTAGTGTTCTGATGAAGTTTTTAAGCACCATATAAATGGTGCATCATCACAGACCAAAGCAATTGCATTACAGTGGGAGCATCACAAAATCACCAGCTGTTATCTCAGTAATCAAGTCATTTCTGCTGACATCTCTCTACGGGCTACAGGTCTGTTCTCATTTAAAGAAGATAGAAGAAATTCAGTGAAGTCAAGAAAATTTCACCACTTGGACACAGTGCAGGTAAGTGGACAGACAGACTATAGACTGCTTAATAATAAAAGAATATAGCTGGGCAGAACACATTGAAAAAGTAAAGAAAGTTTCTAGAGCATTAGAAATTGAACAAGAGCCATGACTTACCGGTGCACCTAC
This sequence comes from Corvus kubaryi, assembly GCF_017639235.1. Taxonomy (NCBI): domain Eukaryota; kingdom Metazoa; phylum Chordata; class Aves; order Passeriformes; family Corvidae; genus Corvus; species Corvus kubaryi. The sequence continues at coordinate 32,094,740 of NW_024581127.1, forward strand.
GTAGCCTTTAATGCCTGGAGGACCCTGTTTTCCCTCGGATCCCTGGCAAGGAATTGAGATACAGTAAACCACCAGAAACTCTTCCACATAAAAGACCAAGAATAAAATTAGTTAGTCAGAAATGTAAGTTGCTCTTCCAGGCTCACATTGAGCTGTTGAGGCTTCCTGACTCTCTCAGTGCTAATAAAGGAGTAATGTTCAACTTTCCAACTACTTACCCAAAGTGACACTCCAATATTTTCCTGTGTCCCCTCAGACATTAGCAAATTTTATCCTTCTGCTTTCAGACTTAGCCTACAAAGGCAAACTGTGCCATACAAGTTTCTCTACAGGTTATTTCAGAGGGTTTGGCAATGTCAGTTGTTGCACATGACATCTGTTTTGGCTCCTGAACACAGTGTTAATGGAACAAAGCAAAGATATACATTGATGCAAAATGACCACAGTCTTCAAAATGTTATATGTTTTGAAGAGTAAATGAAAAGAAACAGATCAGAATTACATTTTCCAATGTTTATTTTTAAAAATAAGAAAAAATGCAGGAGGATCAGGTACATTTCATCAGTCCTTCAGCTGGTTGTGCACTGACTCTCCCTGGAGAAGGTACATTGAAATGGAGAGTATTCACTGTGTGCCTTTATGCGTCTTACAATGCCTGAAAATTACCTGGATCCTCAGCTGAACAGGCTTAGCCCTCTGAGCCATCCTATGGACACAGCCTGGGTCTGGCGAGTTGACCTAGAGAACTGGTTTGGCATATTATATCACATATTTAACTGATTATTTTCGTACTTATATCACTTCCCCTTTCCCACCACTCTCATCTAACTCCTGTCTAACCCTGACTGGGTGGCTGTAATGGATAAGGCTTCAAAACAGATAGACGTATTATTATTAAATAATTCAAAAATAATTTCTACATTTTCTATTAACAGAAGTTTCCTATTAAAAAGATAATAAAATTAAAAACGGAAGATGTGTTTGCAATGAATTAGTAGCAGAACTACAGAGGCTTTTTTTCCCCCTCAGTGCAGTGCAAGAATGGGGTTCAAGCACAAGCAAAGGTGGCTCTGGGATCTTTACATCATCAGACATGTGAGAACCTCTGCAAGGTCAGAAGCATTACAAGTCCTCTAAGAGCAGAGGGGGAGCAGCAGGCATGCACCTAAATCGCTCCTTCAGCCTGCAGAAAAATACTGCTACAAAAGCCTAGACAAAACCCCAAGAGAAACAGAGTCCTGCTCCAAGCTGTCCAAATTATAGAATCTCAACTCAGTCCTGTTACATAAAACATGGTCGTAACACTCAGCAAAATTTATAGAGAATCTGGGTTTGTCTGGACGAGATGTGCTGAACCCACTCAAGGCCTGTGCTGAGATCATGTCTGGTAAACCAGAGAAGCGTGAGACCTTCAACAGCTCAAGCAAGCAAGAAGGAAATTTGTCAAAATGAAACTCTTACCTAATACTTTTTATTTCAAAGGATTGATTTTTTTCCCCCCTCTCTCTCTGCTTTTTCTATTAAGTGCAGATAACTGTCAGTTCAGATGGGAATGCTATAGCTATGTCTGTGCCACAGCAATGACAACCACAAAAAAACTCTTTATCCTTTTATTAGAGATACAGGGGGAAAAAAAAAAGAAGGAAAATGTTGAATATTTGCTGCAGGGTATTACGGGCTAAAGGGTCTGACCTCAAAAATCCAAACTTTATTTCTCTGCTATAACATCGCACAGTGAACAATCTGAGCGATGGCCCTTTTTCTCTGGACCCACTTATTCCATTTAAATTAACCTGCCAGGTCCCACATACTTATGTGAGAGTTTCCCCACTGACCAGTGGATATTTCTTGCCATCTCAGACCATCATGACATCTTCTATAACCAGAAGCTCCAACACCTCAGCACAAGGCTGGCTTTGATAACTCTTTTTTGTGTCCAGCTTGTAGCCAGCAAGATCACATATCCTTCTTGGGTAGCAGTGAAGTTTACCCTCCAGGCCTGATGAAAAGGAAAAAAAAATACACACCAAACCCCACAGTTTTATGCCAAAGACACTGAGCTAGGAGCAATCTCCCCTGGAGACATCACTGAGCAGGGATGACATACTGAGGCCATTTCATTCCTGGAACCTATACATGTACTCTCATGGGCTCAGCAGCCATTTCTGTAACTCTTTGGACTGAAATCCCATTACCAGGAGTCTGGAGGACCCTTGTCTATGCTACTGGAAGCTTCACACAATTAATGAGGTCTGTAAAAAGTACAAGACAATTTCTTAAATGAAAGTGCTGGCAATTCCCACTGAAGCAACAGGCTCCACAGCCAAGGAGACAAACAAGGGGCTGAATTTCCTGGGGCACAGGTATCATTGCTGAGCACACACTGGGCTTGCCTGGCTCAGTGCTAATGAAGATGGATTGAACCAGGAAGGACCACAACCCAGCCAACCAGAGAAACTGCAAGGTTGCTCTCCATGGAGCCTGCGGTAGAGCCCAGAGCTGCTGTATTGATGCTGATGACAAAAATAAGTGATCTAGCAAAAAAACCCCAAACAGTCATTACACCAGTAATTGGAGATGTGACCTCTCTAATTGCCAACGCCACCCATCCTTATACACCTTGTTCCATGCTGGCAACGTGCTCAGGCTTTACACCGAGGTGTAAAGGAGTGTGCATTCCTATTTTAGATTTTAAAGTCCTGTCAGCAAAGTCAGGGTTATTTCTTAAAATAGTTCGGGCCAGAATCCAGCTCAAGGACACTGCACACAGCCAATGCATCCGCTGAGGTAAATGAAAGTCACTGTGAAAACACACATTTTATATTTAGGCACTGTGAGAGGCTGCGGTTGGCCAAGCTCCGGTCTTCCCTGGGAGCACCTGGCACTGTCCTGTCAGATGTCTTTTGGTCCAGCCCCACCAGCACTTGTCCTGGCCAGCCCATAGATCTGAACTCCTATTCAGCATTGCCTCGCTAATTGGCTGAACTGCATGTTCCTGATGAACCTGGTGGGAAACATGGAACAGGATCAAGTCCACCTTGAGGCAGATGTAGGTGCCTCAGATTAGCTTGGTTTGCAAAAGCTTTGCAAAGCAAGTGTGAGGAAGTTCATACCACCAAGAGCATTATATAGCCTGCTGTTTTGTAATTCCACCAAGTGAGACATGCAGGACAGAGAGAAAATATGTATTTATTTACTTGATAGGAAAGATGCAGCTGAAAAGCATGTGAGTGATAAATTCAGTTCATTTCATCCAAGATCCAAATCCCACTGAAGGGCAAAATACTCAGTGTGCCTCCACTCAGCCCAGCCCAGCCCTGCTTTGCATGTGTCATTTATCTCCTGCTGAAGCCAGTACGGTTGCTATAGAGAACCCTGGGGTGGCTGCCAAGTATTTCTGCTAATCCAGACACCCCGTAAGTTCCGATACCCTCCTGATGGGACTTTGGGAAAGGGTGAACATTTCCCTCTATGCGAAGACATCAGGACATTTTGGAGACAGGGCTCTCCATAGCTGAGAAACCCAGAGGACCTGTATATGACCTGTTTCATCGAGTCCTCTCAGACAGAGCCAAGTGACAGCCAAGGCTGCACCCAGAAAGGTGCTGAGGTATTTAACTCCTATTTGAGGATAAAGGCATCAGTGAACTCAGTGCGAGATTTAGGTGACTAGAAATGTCTCTTCCAGAAAGATGAGATATTCAAAGGTCTTGGCTTGTACAGAAGCAGAACTGAGTGAAGTTATTTCAGGCAATCAAACTGTTGTCCTTGCGGCACCTTTCACATGATACCCCTAAAAACACACTTGTCACAGTGCACCATCTACTTTTTGTGTTATTACAAGAAGACTGAAACCACCTGAGGGGTATTTATCCCCTCAATAACCAGGGAACAAGGCAAGGAGAGCTGAGACTTTGAAAGGAGATTAAAGAATTGCTTCTTCAAAATTCACATTTCTGATGCTCAGCTAAGTCTCACCAGATCTGCATTCAGAAGCACTTTGTTTGAAGCAAACCCAGTGATATAAGCACTGGCTCAAGCTCTGTATCACTCAGCCATTGTTCACTGGTGCAAAACTGAAGCTCCCAAAATAGGCAGAGACATCCAGGCTAGGGTCTCTACGTGATTTTTTTTTCCAAGTCATAATGTAGGGATAATAATCTCATCTGCATCTTTGTGAGAATTGAAAAATCTACTGAAGACATGAAAAAAGGCTTATGTGCCCCAAAACATGTTTTCTTCACCTTCTCCAGCTACACTGTTGATTGAACAAAAGATATTTCTTTTGTTTACATACTTTGCTTAATTGCTGATACCTTTAGCAGACCCTTGATGAAAATGAGCATTTTGAGTTTTTCCATTCACCAGTGAGAATATCAAATGTCATCAACAAGAAGTAATTCAAGCAACATACGCATAAAAAGTCAGTGAAAAAAAAATTCCTGCCCATGTAAAGAAGAAATGGAAAACTTACCTTTGGACCTGCTGGCCCAGGCAGTCCAAATGCTCCTGGCTGTCCTGGTTCACCCTGCAAATAACAGAAATATCACTGGCAAACACCTATCTTTTATATAAAGGCTAGGATAGCTCAAACCAGTCAGTACATGCGTTTAGAAATATTGACAGTCCTGAGTACCGCTATACAGAGATCTGAAAGCTTACAGTGTTTTTGCCTCACAAAAAATGAAAGCAGAAAGAAACAAAATTAAAAGCAAAGCAGCTCTTCATCTGCTCTCAAAACACAACCAAGTAGCAAGAAGTGAGTTCCCTAAGTTGTGAACAGCTTGCACTGATTACAGCATGCAAAAAAGGATTCCTTGGAGTCAGCATAACGCATTTGTTTTTGAATTTGCACCTTGCAGTGTATGAACACATCTTATAAGGAATTCTGCAAGTACAAGTATGACACGTCCATCCCATGATGTGATGAAGTTGCATCAGTTCTGGAAATAATATTGAAAAATTGTCACAGTTTTTCCAAAGTAGGACAAGTGTGGCACAAAGAAGAAACAGGATGTAAGGAAAAGAGCTTTTCTGCTGTGTGTCACTCCTTTTGTGTATGCCTGCCCTTCCAAAGGATCCTTTCCCAAGCTCCTTCAGTTGCCACCAAGTGACTGCCACAAAGAGACAGTGAATGACATGGTGAAGGTTCACCATCAGGTTGAAGATAATTCTAAAGGATGGTGATCAAGCTGGGGAAAAGATGCAAGGCTCTAAAATATACTTCTATAAGATACTGCAAAACGTATTTGTGGTTTTGTGTTTTAACTGTAGTCCCCTTACAGGCAGTATTTGTTACACTACATCCTTCCTTGAGCTAGCCCTGCCCCTCCTCCTCTTCTCCTAGCTTTTAGCAATGCACAGGAGGAGTTCAGGCCCTTGCTTCTGTGACCAAGACTCCAATTTCTCCAGCCCATGTCTGTTGTGGAAGCACAAGGTGGTCCCTTGCACTCCTGCCATCTCCACTAGCCAAGGACTCCTTGCCAGCCATAAAACAAGTGGCCAGGCTCTGCAGCTGCAGCTATTTACCAGCAGGTCTCAAACCACAAGCTGCTCCCTTTCCCTCCTTAATGAATGATAACAGAGCTGCCCTGGAGCCTCCAGCGATGGTTAATCCATAGGACACCTGCCTTGGCTGCAAACATGTGAGGGAGAGTTTCAGGGCTATTTATCTCCTGCTATTTGTTTCTGCTGCTCCTAAAACGGCCACACAAATCCCCCAGATGTGTTCCACTCAAGGCAGATTGATTCCCACTGCCTGCCTCTCACTGAAAAGCAGGATTACATGGGAGGCACAAAAATGCTTACAGCTTCTCCTTTTGCTCCATCCCTCCCAGGGGGGCCAGGTGAGCCCAGGGAACCCTGTAACAACAAGGGAGTTATCATCAGCACAGCATTAACACCTGCTGCAAGTGCAGTGACATGAGGAGAGCATCAAAACAAGAATAAGGAATGAGGAGAAACATTTCAACACAAACATTTATTTAATTTCTGGAGGAGCTGCTGCTAACATTAACACACTAGGCATGATTGATGAGCTGCTAACGAGGAACAAGGCACTCTCGTCCACTTAACTCATTTAAGAATAAATTAATATAAAAGCTCTGGAGCTAATTAGACACATAACAACTGAGTCATCTTAATATTATCATATCATCTTCCCTTAGCCTCTCTCTTCACCATTCCATTGTCTCAAAAAGTTGCATTCAAATTTTTTTTATTTTCCTCCTTGATTGTACAGCATCCATCCCAAAGCTCAGAAGCCTCTAGGCAAAGCTATAATATGCATAAGTAGTAAGCCAAAAAGCAAACAGAAAAGAAGTCTTGAAATACTCAAGCAGTCCTCAGGAATGACCCTGGCCACTGGATATCAAGTCCCAAAGCTGTGAATGTGCAAAGGTGAAGAAAACAAGGAACAGAAAGCCAAACACCACTTAAATTTAAAATGTTACCATTTAAAATCTTCCTATGCACCACGATGAATGGAACGAAATATACTGAGATTGGTAGCCCCCCAGCTAACAGGAACAGCAGCAAATGTGGAGAAAATGAAAGTTTGCTGCCTGCAGCTGGCAATTTAAAGAACAAATGGAGAACAGAAAGACAATAGACAAACAACAAGCAAGTCAAGCCATACAGTGAGGAACTGGCTTAGTGTTTTCACTTCTAGGCACTGCAGTAGTTTCGTCTTAGGTGTGTTTTTATAAAAGGCTCAAATGAGAAACAGACACAGGCACAGCAAGATGCCACTGTGGGATTGCCACTGAGATTGTACAGGACCAGTTTGTTGTGTATTACTTGGAGGGGCATCTTGATATTTCATGAGGTGGAAAAAGTTTAAATTCCTAAAATTCCTCCTGCAAATTATGATTAAGGGATTTCCAACAAATGTGCCCAAAATAAATACTAGTCAACAGAACCACAACAAGCAGCTAAAGGCCACCACAGTCCAAAAGTTATTTATGTTCAGTGCAAGTCAAGGCATAGTAATATTTGGCCTTCCATGTCTCATATTGAAGAGACTCTAGTGTTTCTGTGTGTATTAGCACTGAGTTTCTGTTCTATTACATTTATGTATTTTGGAGTTTTACAAAGTTTAGTCAAAGCTCATGCCTTTGAGCTCTCCACACATTTGTCAAATGTGACTGACTATCATCAATAGGTTTAGAAAACTTTAAGCTGCACTTTGATGAAAAATAGTACATCACAATCTCCTTTTCTGAGCACCTTGCTTACACAAAATGAAACAAAATATAATATAGAGGTAAAATGAAAGACTTAGAGGAGGGTTGGTTTTCATTACACTTCCACAATAGCTTTATAAACTCGTCCACTTTTCAGAGGATAATTAATAAAAACTTGGACTTACTTTTTCTCCTTTGTCCCCTTTCAGTCCAGGAAAGCCAGGGAACCCTTCTTCACCCTACAACACCAAAGTAAAAAATACCTCATATCAAATGCCATATCGTTCTGTGGTATATCTGTGTAGTTTAGACAGTGCAGTTGTCATCTCTTGAGAACTGAGTCCAGCTTCTCACCCTCACTGTAACAATACTGTGCTCAGTCACCTCTAACTTGCCCATAATTGAACAGGTTCACTTTCAGTTTTCCATTCCAGTGTATTCCTGCCCCTCCTTTTTGTAATTACCATCCAGAACCAGTAGTTTTACAAGAAAAAGATTAGAGAGCAACCCTTGTTAAAAAAAGTATTTGAAGCATAGCACCACTTCCCTGAGAAACACTCCTGTTGCCATATTCCAAAGCACAAAAACTTGAAGTTTGGCATGGCCAAAATGCCAAGTTCCCAACTGTGTGGTTTTTGTTTTTTTTTTTAATTTAAATAAATGGCAGGGAAATTGACATGGAAAATATTGGAAAAATTAAAATATAGGATTTTTTTCCCTTTATCTGCTCTCTTTAGGACAAAAGACTGAGAGCTTTTTCCCCATCTGCTTTTGTAAAAACTCACTAGCACAGAAAAATCCTTTTGCAAGAGCATTCAATTGGCTAAGAAATTGATGCATGTATTTCCAAGTTGTCTGTACATACATAAGGACTAACTAAATATGTAGATAAAGTCAGGCTAAATTCTGCCACGTGCAATCTGATTTGTGACTTTTTTTTTGTAGGTCTAGTCCAGCAGACTTAGATGGATGTATTCCTAGGGCAAGGTTCCAGACAACAATAGATGAGTCCAAATCCAGCCTTATTTATTTATAGGTGTATTTGGCATTTAAAAGTAAATAAAAGATAGTATCTGAAAAGCATCTGTCCTGTATATGCAAATTAAAGTCTTTACATTTATAATCACATTCCTCCTAACTGAACCTTCATGAAGCATTCCAGAATTTGCAATGCAGCTGGTGATAAAAATCAGCTCTGCTGTATTCAAATGGCTCTCTAATGAGATAGAAAACCCATCAAATAGCAAACGTGATTTTTGAGGAAATCATTTGCTCTAAGAGGTCAGTATAACTTGAGGGAACTGCTGTTCCATGGCAAAGTGTGTCACACAGGTAGGAGAACAATTTGTGTCACTCCTATGCAAAGCAAAGGGAGTTTGCATAAGGTTCAGTTAATTAGCTTCTTCTCTTGCCTTTTTTTTTTCCTCCGTGAAATAGCAACTGCTTGGCAAAGCTGTACAAATTAATCCTGGGAGCAGTCAATAAGTTTGAAGCATAGTGCTCATAGAAATATTCATGCAGGACAGGAGAGTATCCACCAGCTTTTCCAGTTTCTCTCCAAGGAGAAAATTGTACAAAAGCAACCTAGACTCTAGAGACAGGTTTAATGTTACCTGGGGAACCACCACTGGAAAGGCTATAAAGTGAAAAGAGCTCCTACTTCTGCACCTTCTGCTGACTTCCAATAGAACCATTAAGGATTGAAAAGACCTCCAAGATCATCGAGCCCAACCATTATCCCAGCAAGTTAATGCCAAGTCCACCACTAAACCATGCCCCCAAGTGCCACATCTGAACGTTTCTTCAACACTTCCAAGGACAGCGATTCCTTAACTTCCCTGGGCAGTCTGTTCCAATGCTTGAATACCCTTTCAGTGAAGAAATGTTTCCTAATATCCAATCTAAACCTCCCCTGCTGCAATGTGGAGGTGACTGAGCCAGCAATTGTGATTGCTGAAGGCCCAAGGAGCCCCAAAAGAGCAGAGGCCTGCTGGTGGACCGATTCCGAGGTTTAAGAAGACCCTCTGACCTCACGGGGAGAAACGAAAAGCCTCTCCCTTTGGGCTTTGTGGTGCTACGCAGACTCGGTCTGTTCGATTGACTTGTTGCCCTCCCCGCCCTCAGATCCTCCCCATCGGCTCCCTCTCCCTAGTCCCGCCTTTGTACCGCCCCCGTGCCCGCCGGTCACTGGTTCCTGACGCTCCCTCCGCTCCTGTATAAAAGCTCTGGGACTGCTGCCTCGCGTTCTTTTTCGCCTCTGGTCCTGTCTGTGGATGCAGCAATGAACCATCTTCTGTGGAATGCCATACAGGCGAGCCCTCCTGACTCTTTGCTTCTGGTAACGCTGAGCAGTGCGGCTTGGGTGTGGTGTGAGAGTCCGCACCTAACAGCCGCACGGGTGAGAGGAGTAAGCGTGCTGGAGTGCTATCCTGCACCCCCGGAATGATTCCTTTGCCAGGGACGTGTCAGGGAAACGCAGCTACCCTTCACGAACCCACACAGTGCGTTAGTACAACTTGAGGACATTTCCTGTTGTCCTGTCACTTGTTACCTGGGAGAAGAGACTGCCCTCCTACCGTGCTCCAACCTCCTTTCAGGGAGTTGTAGCGAGCAGTAAGGGCTCCCTGAGCCTCCTTTTATCCAGGCTAAACAATCTCAATTCCCCAGGTGGCTGCTTTGTATGCCTCAGTAAGCAGAAAAGCATGTCAGGATAGGGGTAGGTTCTGCATATGTTTGAACCTTAATAAAAGCACAAGAGAAGATCATGTAGCCTGTTCCAGAAAGCTCACATTCACAGGGACTTCACAGGAGTGAGCAGTGGTAGAGAGCAGAAAGCAGAGAGGCATTGGTGCTGCTGCGCTGCACAGGGCCAAAGAAGCTGTGACAGACAGGGATGGGAGAGCAACCACCAGCTCGCCTAATTCCCAGCCAGCTGCCAAAACCCTTCTGAGGGTGCAGCTAACTGGAACGGAGTCATGTTGTCACAGCAATTTACTTCATTAAGCAACTCTTTATTTTTTTTTCTTTTTTTCCTAACTGTCTGACTTTGTGAACTGCACTGCAGAACAATCACCTTTTCTTTTCACTTGTCCACCAAATTTTTAAAACAGGTAAAATCCCAAGTATTGTGTTCAGCATGCTGCTGAGACCTAGGGAACTGCTATACCCAAAAGGCATCTGTTCCTTCCCCTTAGCCCCTCAAAATAGGTAAGTTAGTTTAGAAAAAGCGCTTGCCTCTCTCCCTAGCACTTGTGGAGTGGGGGGGATCTGCTGGCACATCTATCCTAGAAATGACTTTCTAGGGAAAGTCGCAGTTAGAAAAAGACAAAATTGCCCAAGGAAGAAATCAGAGGGACCCAAATAATGGTGTTCCAGAGGAGTCCTTGCTGGGGACGTTATATATTTGGCAGTTAGGCTCAAAGAAAGGCAGCAGATTTTCCTGAGAATTTTCCCTTTCCCAGCTCATGAGCCTGCTGTTCCTTCCTAACCCACTGGAAAACCTGCTGCTTGTGTTGAGTTTCCGCCTCTGAGCTGCACAGCCAGTGGCCTTTAATCAAACATTTCCACCAAAGTTAGCAAGGGAATAAACAAGTCCATTAGCTCACAGTTGGTAAAATATCTGCCAAAGGAGTCCAGATTTGGCAAATCTGATCCAAAGCAAGCAGAAGACTTTTCTTGCACTGTGGCTGTGAAGTGCAGTCAGATGAAAGCAGAGCAAGGGAGGCCGGGCAAGTGCTGCAAGCACTGAAGCCATGTACTGCCATGGGCTGTGAGTATACAGAGGTTACACAGCCCACAGCTACCTATTTCTGCAAATGCCAATTTCTGCTATTCAACAGTTATTCTATGGTTAGTTACTTGAATAACAGCAACAACTTATTTGTTCCCTGCTTGGGTCACTGCTGGACACAGTATAAATAAACGTTAAATGACAACCACTGTGCTTCAGATCTCCATTTAAAATTGCAAGCAATGTGTAAATATAAGAAAGAAGTAGCAGATAGCACAGGGCAGTGGAATAGCTGCCAAGCAGACACTGTCCACAAATGCTCTGGGATGAACCACATTGGGAGAACATGTAGGCTCTGGCAGCTGGCACTGAGCCCTGGGGAACAAAAGACCATCACATTCTTTGCACAAAGACCAGACCTGGTTTTGCCACTGGGAGGGATCGAAATAATCCTGTATTCCCACAGATTGCCTGCACTCCCAGCTTCAACACAATGGGAATCAGGTGGTGACATGTAAACCACACTTAGCTGTTTATGCCATGCACTCCTATTGTCACCCATCTATTTTAAGAATATCTGAAATTCCAAGGCTTTCGTTTTCTGGAGAAGCATCGGGACCAGAATAGGAAGGTAACAAGGACCAGGGAAATGAGGAGCACCAGCAAAAGAAGAGGCTACTGATAAAGAGGGGAACAGACTATAGCTTCTAAGGCAGCTTCCCTTAGGTTTAGCCTGTATTTTCTGGAGTAGTTTTATACTTTAAATGGGGTGACCTTTTGCTTTTTTGGTCAATGGTTTTGTGGAGAAAACTGGAATGTGCAGGTAGTGGTACCGGAGAGCTGTTTTGCAGTAACAAATACGGCATTTGCAGTAACAAATAAGCTTGTCTTAGGAAGTTATTAAAAAAATGAAATACTGCAGCCTCTCAGGATGCAGCACTAGAAAAGTCACTCTGAAAAGTCCATCCTTCATTCCTCAAAGAATTGGTAACAATTCTGCAAGAAAATTAGGAAGGTTTTCCAAGCCATACTGAAAACAAAAAGTTTAAGCAGAATTCACTAAAAAGGATAGAATTTTGAATTTCTTTGTATTTGCTTTTAAATGGAAGCATTCAGAGCCACAAAATGGATACAAAGCAAGGGGTAACCACTACTTCTGTTCTTCCAGGGGGCTCTCAGAGAGGGCCTCACATGGGTACATGGGTTGTCCAGACCCAATGGATCAAAGGAAAAGCCACATCATGAGAAACTTCAAAGCACAGGCAACTCTCAGCTGCTACAGACAGAATATCGGGGTGATGAAGAATAAAAATACACCTCTTGGCTTCAGCCATTAAAAACAAATAGGTGATGTGGGTAAGGACAAACACACCCAGAGAGGTTCCTCTGCTAGTTTGTGTACATCAGCAGAATTACTCCATTTTTCTATTTGAGGAAGGATGTCTTCTGGATACACCAGCATCCTGTGGATTTGCCAGACCATGCCAACTCCAGGTTAGCAATTTCTCCATGTACCTTAATTTGTTGTAGGTTGTGCAAAAGTTCACCTCAGCTGGATTACAGTGAGCCCCACTACCCCGTGTTTATGGTAGCCCATGTATTTATGGTCTGTGGCCAAATTATATACACGTTTGCCATGGTGTAACCCCAGCCAGCAGCCAAGGCCCATGCAGCCACTCACTCACTCACTCCCCTACCAGCGGGACTGGGGAGAGAATCAGAAAGGTAAAAGCTGGAAAACTCATGGGTGGAGATAAAGACAGTTTAATAGGGAAAGCAAAAACTGCCCAGAAATAAAGCAAAGCAAGGAATTAATTCCCTGCTTCCCATGGGCAGGCAGGTGTTCAGCCATCTCCAGGAGAGCAGGGCTCCATCACATGTAAAGGTGACTTAACACCATCACTGCAAATGTCCCCTCCCTTCTTTCCTGTTCCCCCACTTTATATACTGAGCATGATGTCACCTGGTCTGGAATATCCCTTTGAGCAGTTTGGGTCACCTACCCTGGCTGTGTCTCTTCCCAACCTGCCCTGCATCCCCAACTTCCTTGCCAATGTGGCAGTACAAAAAGCAGAAAAGGCCTTGGCTCTGTGTAGGCCCTGCTCAGCAATAACAAAAACATCTTTGTATTATCAACAAAAATCCAAAACACAGCCCCATACCAGCCACCATGAAGAAAATTAACTCCACCCCAGCCAAAACCAGCACAACATCCCATGTAGATTCTGGTATGTCTGACTGGAGATAACAAAGACATTACAGTAAAAATAACCTTAATTACTAAATGATATATTTAATCAGAGTGGGAAAAACTAGTGCACAGATTTTGCCATAGCAAAATTGCCTCATAGCAATTTTTTTCTGAACAGATTTAAAACAGAGAAGGAAGGAATCTGCAGGTATAAGGAAAGATGCAGAGATAGAACAATTCAGTATTACCGAGACATCGGAAGCACATAAAGGAAAAATTCCTCAGTGATTTTTTTAAGCAATCCACTCAAATTTAAATGTTTCTCTTTCCTCCATTTGCAGCTCCTCAAGCAGCTGCCAAGTTTACAAATATTTCTTCTAACTTGAGAACAGCTGTGGCCTATAATCACATATTTTATTTGAAACTATGGGTTGCAGCCTATGTTAATGAAAATAGAGCAAACGAAACAAAAAAAAAAAAAAACCAAATAATGGGGAAAAGTCAGTCCAAAACACATGGTTAGATTCTCATTTGCCTGTCAAATTCAAATAAATCACAGGACTTTCCCTTCAGCATACAGAGCAGACATCAGAAGACAGATAATTCTAAGGTCAATTCCATACATTTTATTTATTTTATCTTCCAAACTGGTCTACATCTCATGCAAAAGTGCCACTTCTCTAATCCTGGTATGAAATTAAAGTTTCTAACCTTGTCACAAAATGTCAGTGGAGGTGTCATTGGGAGACATACAAAAAATCTGCCAAGCAGAACCCCATGAATCACACGCTCAGCATGTTGGCAGCTTCACAAACTGGGGAGTCTAGAGCCAAAGTAGGAGACAAAATAGCAAGATCTGAAGAAAAACAGAACAACTGGGCAAGATGAAACAGAAACAGAAGTAAAATTGAACTATGCAGTGGTGGCACTTCACCATTAACACCCCCTCTCTCCTTTGTTAATTAACTTCACAGCACCCCTGTGAAATCAGAAGGGAGTTACAGCAACTGTAATATTGCTGTCACCTCATGGGGGTGATGAGTTGGAGGTACAATGAAGCAGAGGACGGATGGAAGGTCCCAGGGCCCAGGACAAAGATAGAAACTCACTCCAGATTTTCTGTGACCTAGGTCAGTGCCTTAACCATAAATTTATTATTTTTCCTGGCTCTTTGGCCTGCATCTAACGCGACAGCTTGATGTTCATGAAGAATAAATGAGAAGATGATGGGTAGCTGTCCTGCTGCTGATCCATGGTTACACTCTGAACTGTTATCAGTGTTTGATCAGTCACATGAAGTGGGAGGACAGAAGAGATGTCACAAGTTGGGTGGGGTCTTCAGGTTCAAATGTCTTAGAACACTTCCAAGAGACATCATGGTCTGGAAGAATGCAGTATCTTTCCTTTCAGGGTTTCTTCATTCAAGGGAACCAACCAATGACTAAATAAATATTTTATTGAAATATACTTCAAATTTTGAGGTGTTTTTTTTTTTTTTAGATAAGCAAGGCAAAGATGAAGGTTTCATTAAAAGCCAGGGGTGATCTGCAGATCAACTGAGAGGCAGAGCCACAGTGGATATATGTCACCTAGCTCCATTTTCAAAAGCTGCTGACCAGACAGCCAGCACAAATGACTGCCATTCTCCAGTGCCCAGGTGCAAGATTCTATTAGCTTAATGATGCTAAAACCCTATTAATATCTTGGCAAATTTGACACCAAAGTTGGCCTAATCTTCTGCTTCCACATAAAATAAGATATTCATCTCAACTTGGATTTTGCTGCACAAAGAAAGAAGTTAAGAAAATCTTCTCTTCTGGGTGTGTGTATTATAGTCTGTTCTAATAAACAGAATGGTAACGTGGACATGATACACAGGGGTCAGTGGAAGACACAGGTTCTGCAGGACTATCTGGAAATCCAGCCCAGTGCAAACAACTGTTTAAATGATAACTATTGGAATTTTTTGTATTTCAAACATATGAAAGGTTTTATTTAATCCACTAAATAGAAGTCAATTGTCCCCAAAAGGTACCTTCCCAAAAGAAATTCAGGGAACCATGTTTTCAAATACTCTCTGAACCCTTGAATCTTATCATGAATATCATGGATCCCACCATGAGACCAGAAGGGTCCTTCTGACCCTCCCATTTTATGATCACTGATCTTCTGGAGAGAGCAGATGCATCATTTTTCAGAGATTCCAACAGATATCTTTCCCTCAAGAAACTTGATACTCCAAATTTTCATAAAAATAGGTAAAGCAACAGTGGGTCATAGTTAATTTGACACACGGCCACCTATAAACTTGGTACTGCAGGAGAAAAGTTGCATCAGAGCTCACTCATGTGGCACAGCTTTACACTAATTTAAGTCAGTGTATAGTTCACAATAACACTGAAATATCCTAAAATGTTATCACTGGTGCCTGGAATTCTTTCCATCAGCTTCATATTATCTGCCTCCCCACCACGATACTCCTTCACTCCCTTAGAAGGTGATTGCTGAGAGACTGGGGTGGTGAGACACCCCTGACAGCTCCTGAACTGCTCCTTCATCTCCAACCCAGGCTGAGCCAAGTGGAGAATGTAACTAAAGAAAGCACCTCTGCAGCAGAGAGCACAGGAGAGTACAGGAGGGAGCTCTTCTGTTTGAAATACTCCTGTTCAACAGCTGGAGTTGCTCAGTCAATCGCTGAAACATTCAAATTAAGAAACAGTCAAGAGTTTGCAGAGCTATTTATGATTGAACATAATGAATAGGAGGTAAAATATAATTGGAAACAATTGCTATCATACTCTCACTGCACAGAGGAATAACCTGACCAATATACTGGACTGCAATGAGTTGGATTTGTAGAAGCAGGACTAACAAATCCCAAAAGTCTATTTTTTCTTGTTTGCATGGTTGGGGCAAGAGGGTCTTCAATTAAAGATATGATTCTTAGAAACCTTGAAATATGAAAAACATAACTTTGCTCCAAAAACTTCTTTGCCCTGAAGCACAAGTCAATGCTCCTTGCCAGCACCTGACACTGCTCAGGACCAGACAAACAGCTTGCCAAGTGCCAGAGGGAAGTGTTCGTTGAAACAGAAAAATATTCCAGTCATGTATCATGGCACTGGTGAATTAAAGTCCTTACATCTACAAAAAGTATACAGAAAATTGTTCTGGTCTTGTGGATGATTTTACAAACACTGGTTGATATTTTTTCTTGCCAGAATAATCTATAAATTCAATTTCTTCTGCTTCTGGGAAGTTTCTGATGCTTCAGATCTCCACATACCCCTCAAAAATTTCAGTAGTTCCAAGAAGAGCATTTTAGGGCAGAGGAGTAATGTGTCAGAGCACTCTGAACTCTGGTGTTGATCTGCTTTGAACCATCTCCTGCTACTGATATTCCACATTCACCCCTTAGTCTATCTTCTGGTGCCTCCCTGAAATATATACAAAGCTTTTCCTCAGGATTAACTGCATTGTCTGGTCCATGATTCCTCCCCTCCTTGAGGAGTCCCTTCCTTTAAATCTCTCCCTGCTGGGTAAATTTGCCAAATCAGCGATCATTCTTCTCATTGCTCTTTGCAAGAGCAACATCTCTCCACACCTCTCTTTAAATGTCACACCCAAAATGGAGAGAACATCTGCCTAAAGTCTTATCACCACCTGTTTATTAGTTGCAGTGATGCACTACTGTTCATTGCCAAACACACCTGAGGCTGCTCTGTCAAGTCTTTGCCAAAGCTATAAATCTCTTTGATCCAGTCAGACACAGGGTCTGCAAATAGATGATCTTTAAATTCCCTTCCAACCCAAACTATTCTATGATTTTATGCTATTTCTTTATGAAGTCGTGCTGCTCCCTAGGTCTTTTTCATCTCAGACGTCATGAAAAAGTTATGATCCATCTTCATTGTACTTTGACACAGGTAAAAGAAAGGGAAAAGCTCTGGTCAAGATCTCATTTGGAGCAAGTGACAAGGACAGAAATAAAACAGAGTCTCCAGAGACCCAAACCTACTCCCAATACCAAATGTATCAGATATCCTTGAAACAACAACCACTAAGGGTCCACACACTGCTTCAGCAGGAAAGCAAGCATTTGACATGATAAAAAACCCTCGCATTTTCCTTATCTGCCGCTTAGTACTATGTGTACATTCATTATTCAGCAGGGTCTGAGACCCCAAAACACCATCATCCTGTCACTGCCAGAGACAGAAGGCCTTGTTTGCTTTGGGAGACAAAACCTCAAGGTAGTGCTTAAGAAAAAGGGTGAGAAATCCAGAAGAGGAAATTAAAGGTGTCCAGAGTTGCACTTGGGCAAGTTAAGAACAGCATAAAATCCAGTGCTGCCCTGTCTCAGCTGCCCTCACCTGCACCTTCAGAGAGCCCATGAACAAGGCACCTGCACCTTCTCAGCCATCACAAAAACAAGAACAGCCCAGCAACAGCTTTGATCAGTGGAAAGGGGAAAACCTGTCTGCTTAACTAGGGAGATTAACCAGCAGGGAATGCTTAGGATACCTTTGATGGACCAGTGATAGCAACTTACTTTGTGTAATGCTTCAGCTCTCTGTGATTCATTAGATTCATTCTACGAGCTGCTCTTCAGAGGGTGTTCTCCAGACTGCTGGGAAAGCTGTTTTATTTTCCACCTAACAGGCAGATAATCCATACCTTTCCACTGCAATATCACTCTCAGGAGCATCCTGCATTCCAGCAAGATTTATCAGTTACAGAATCAAGACAATTGTTTTTTTCTCCGCCCAATTTATTTTCAGAAGAAACATGAAGCTGGCAAATCTCAGATGCTTCCTTTCTCCACTGCCAGTGGATCTTGGCAGAGAAATCCTCTAAAGAAGCAAGTGCTGAAGACTTTGCAAACTTCTGGCTGCCAGTAGATGTCATTGCATACTAGCAATGTACCTGCCAGCCAGGGGACAATGACGAAAAGAAATACATGTTTTCTAAGTTTATGTAAGGAAAAAAAAAAGGAACCAAGTTAGTATTACTCTTACACTGCTGAGAATTAAGCTGTCACAATCACAATAAGCATGTGAGCTGTCTTCGAGTTGTTTATTGCAGTCTGCAGCTGTTATTCTGGGTCACAGAAACCCACAGAATTTATCTAAAACCCTCTAATTATGGTAAGAAAAAGAACTCCATCAAACCATGGTTATTTAGCTCTGCAGAATGTGCTTTAACTACAGTTAAGGGGACACAAAAATGCTCAGCATGCAGAGCAGAATTGGCCACATACACAAGAGGATTCAGAACATACTAAGGCAGATAGTAATATTACTAGAACTCATCTTTAATATGAGGATTCTGAGAAGAAATCCCAGATATGAACAACTCCAGTGAACTGCATGACAGCCTTATGAAGTAGATGAGGTGTTATTATACAGGTGTTTAAGTGCGGGACTGAGAGGTTAAGTGCTCTTAACTAGATGAAGTCAGTAGCTAAGAACAGTTGCTGAGAGAGATGATTCCCAGCACAAAAAAAACAAACAAACAAACAAACAAACAAACCAAAAAAAAAAAAAAAAAAAAACAACCAAAACCAAACCCAAAACATTGGGTTTCATTGCTAGGTCAGTTTTAGCTATGCTCACATTACTTTTTATTCTGCAATAAAATAAGAACTGAGCACTAAGAACATTAGAACGCAACCCTGAGAAGGCAATGTTTCCATAGCCACTGTCTCCAAGGAACATCAGTGACAGGGCATTGGGTTTTTTTTTTGGTCTTCAGATTTCAACTCAATATATTATCTCTGAACTTGGAGATGTTTTCCCCTTTTGTTACTGTCTGGATGTGCTCACTGAAGGAGCAGGCACGGGTGCTGATGTACCAAGGCTCCTGCAGCCTGCTTCTGCCTTAGTCTCTCAGGGGAAACCCTTCAGCTCACCAGTCCTGGGTAAACTGGGTGGCATTTACAAGTTCAGGGAGTTAGTAACACTATCTGAACACCACAGCAACCCAAGCAAGGTCTGTAACTTCACTGGAGCATCTTCCCTGCACTGGGCTCATGGTTTCAGCAATGAAAAGGACATACATATCTCTTGAAGTGATAAATAGCTTTATTTGGAAGTTGCAGAAATAAGGACTGTATCTTGGTTTGTGTAAGCTCAGGCCCCACATCATTTAAGAGCTCACAGAACACATCCTGCTATTAGAAGTTCAGCTGGTTTTTCCCTCTCCTCTGTACTGAAGTTGTTTTCAAGCTTTCACCTCTGGCCCTTGGCTCTACAGTATCACTGTCAGTCTGAGCCTTACCTGCCAGCAAATCACACACACCATCTTCCGGTCCCAAAATGCATCCCTTAGAAATACACACATGAAAGCTCTCCTTTACCATAGAACCACCCTGCAGCACCAGACTCCAGCTATGCCTGCAGCATTTTTGCAGGTAGAACTGCACTCATTTTATTGTGTCCCAAGTTGCTGGATGCTGGCCAGCCCTGATCTAAAGACACAGCTCTCGTGCTAATTTGGTAAGTCCTGCTGACAGCACAGCACAGGAGTAAAAAGCAACAGGGCTTTCAGGGCAGGCCTTTCATATATTCAGCTGCCTCAGGGCAGACAGAGCACAGGGCTCTGTGTTGGAGAGACTGTATCTAACAGAGTAGATTTCCACAGCTTCTCCAGAAGCTCTAGAAATGGCAATAACTCCAACTTGGAAGAGAAGGGAAGGGGAAGCAAAGCCTTTGTTTGAAGGATCTAGCAGGCAAGAGATACAAGCCTGGAGAGAAAGAGGTTCTTCAGCTTAATTTTCGAGGAACGAAGACTAGCTGCTTTGCTCAAGGTCATTAGAGCCAAGTTCCAAGTCTGGATGTCCTACAGTGTAGCCCAGAGCCTTAACTATCTGCCTGCTTTTCTTTTCTACACTTGGTCTTGCAGTCAGTGCATCTCTAATAAGCCAAGCCACTTCAGAGATTTTATTCTCCTTAGAAATACTATAATAATCCTTCTGAATTTTTATCAGAGTCATTACCATGAAAAAAAAAAAAATTTCCAGGAGAATATAGACTTAATCTACCAAAGTTGTTCTCATATTCCTTGCTGTCTGTGTGATTATTAGCATGAAGGGAAACAGATAAGCACAAAAAGAAAGCTTGGATATCTTGGAAACTCATTAGTGAGGAAAGTCCCAGTGTAAAACATAATGAAACCTTCATCCACCACCTCTGCAAAAGGTGGGTGCTTGTGGTTAGAGTTTTTTCCTCTGACAAGTTGGTTTCCTGTGGAAAAATCATGGTAGTGATCACTTGATCCAGTTGTTTCATGACACCTTTTTCATCTTTCCTACTCTTCTTCAGAAGGTGTGGAGAGTTTTGGCCTAAGCCCTGAACAGACTATGGAAATTTCTGTCCCTTTCTGGGCAGTGAGTGTGTTACAAATATTCAAGAGTTGTACCAAAAGTCTAAGAACGACTACCAGCAGTCAAGACAAAGGTGCAGTGAGCTCCTGCCCCATCTGCCTTAGTTTTCCTTAGGGAGACTTCTCGAACATTTTGTCCTGCTGTCACCAATCACAGTTTGCAGGGCTCCACTGACATCCTGAAGCAAAGAATGTCTTTGTACTGACTAGAGATTTACAGATGTCTCTCTCTAATTAACTCATATGCACTGTTTTAAAGACACAAAATTTTAACCTCCAGAACAGACTGAAGAGAAGTGTTTCAAGACCTGCTGGATGAAAAGCAACTTCATTTTGTTAATTTTAAACTTGCCATCAGGTAGCTTGATTTGCTTCCCCTTCAGTTTTACAACAGAAGAAAGAGTGAAAAATAATTTCCTACTAGTATCTCCATACCACTCAAAGTCTGACAAATTTTCATCTTATTCTCTCCAAAGTCATCACTTTTGCAAGCACCTTCCTGCCTGCAGAGCCTTCTCACTTCTCTTGGCCTTTGGGATGCTGGAAGGGTGGCTCAGCACCATTGCATAATGCTCTGTACCTTGCAAGACAAAGGGATAAGTTTTTGAAAGTCTCCCAGTTAAATTTTGCATGGAGGCATTAGAAAGGCTGGCTCATCATGTGGATGGCTGTGCCCCAGGAATGCAGCCCTCATGCTCTGCAGAACCTCCCTTCTCAGACATGAATTCTCTGACTTTTGCTTGAATCATCCTCAGAAATGCTCTCCTGTTGCGGTGAGCCATGGCTTTTGCACTCTCCAGCGGCTCCTGCTGCCCTCACTCCTCTCCTGCCCCTACTCCTCTTGAACAAATAGAGATTTGAAGATGGGAGTTATAACCCTTGCAGGATCAGACTATCTAGTTTAGCAGATGTCCACTTGAATGACTGCCAGAATAAAGCTAGAACATTCCCTTTCATGGTGGTGATGTTACAGAATTGGATATTTACCCATGTATAATAATCAGTTCAACAACAGAAGCATTTGCAAAAGTGAATGAACACACAGTAAAGGGAAACAGATTTATGAGCAGAAATATGACAGACTACATCTAATGTGAAAGGGGTTAAGAACTCCAAGGGCTGAGAGATGACAGTCAGCAATGGAAATTTAAGATCAAATACGGAGTAGCAATAGCTGAATCCCACCTTTCCAGGAAATGCACTTGAGAGAGGTTTACAAGGGCACCTGTAGATGCATTGTGGTATTTTCTTTTTTTTATATCTGTGTGCAATAACTTGGCTGCATATGGATGTTTCTGTACATAAAAAGCATCCTACATCACTCTGAGCTATTTAAGCCTGGCAGAACATGCCAGGCTGCTGCTTGAAGATTCACTGTGAGTTTCCTGGGTTTAAAAGTCACAAAAGTCCTCATGTCAACATGAATTTAGCCACAGCTACAATTATCTTTTGGTTTACCACTAATGCTGTGCTCGACATTTTATATATTCTAATACAAGCATCCTTTTGGCTTTAACTTGGTGATACAACCAAGGTAATGACCTGGAGAAGCAAGGCCAGTGCCTCTCCTGTCCTCCTGGAAAAGCACAGGATTTTCCATCTAACAAATGCCTCAGACCTCACATAAATGCCCTACAAACAGTACTTGGCAACACGTGGTCTGACAGGTGTTTGGCACTGGCACAGCTGGAGAGCAAGACTGTAGTAAGAGGATGATTTTAATCTTGTCATCTCAGTCTTTTCAAAGGTGAGACAACTTAGTTCCATCAACATTTAGGATGTGAGCCTCATGCTTTTAAAGGATCCCACAGCACATGCACGGCAACAATCACACAGACTGCAGCTGTTAGTAAAGTCCAGCATCTCTGATCCAGCTTTCCAGCACTGGCTCGTACTCATGAAAATCAAGGAAACAAAGCTGTCACAGCCAAAGTGAAAAACAAGATTTCCTGCTCATGCAGCCATTGCAGCGCAGCAGGCAAACAAAGCAGACACATGAATTCTCTACTTCCAGGTGTTCTCCTCTTCAGGTTTTCATTTCATACATTATTCTACTTTTCTTCAGGAGTAGAGATGGCAACTGGCATTGCAGGCACTTGCAGCCCCACTCCCTGTGGTTCTGGCTACTTCTTGGGCACTAGAACAGACTGTGCAGGGACATGGCCATGGCACCAAGCCTGTCAGAGCTCAAGAATCATATGGATTGTGCTCTTAGTTACAGAGTTTAGTTTTAGGTAGTCCTGGAAGGAGCAGAGAGTTGAATTAGATGATCCCAGTGGGTTCCTTCCCACTTGACATAGTCTATGATTTCATGCTTCTGTGTCCCCAGGCTCCCTTTTTAATCAAGCCAGCAACATAAAGCTGATGTATCTTTGCTCTGCATCAGCAACAGCACTGACACTCAGCCATTGGGTGCACATGGGGCACAAACACCTGGGTACCAGAAACCCTCACTCCACAGATGAGAACAAGCTGCCTCAGCTGGCAGAGGTACCAAATAAACACAACAAGCTGACCATAAACTCAGCATCCTCCAAGCCTACGCATTTGTTTGGGCACTCAGTGCTGTTTGGCTGCTCCAGCCAAAGAAGTTCTGCACATACTGTGAGGTCTCTCTACTTCCCCCCCTCCAGACCTGCAAATCTATTTGCCTATGCATGAAAATAATACAGATGGAAATATATTTTCCGACATTTTTCTGCAGAGTTCAAAACATAAGAAAACAAGAACTTGCTTCAACTACAGCACAACTCATATCATAAACATCATGCTTCCTACCACACTGCTGACTCTCACCACCTGCCAAACACGAAATGCTTTCCAAAGGCTGAATCCTGAGTCTCAAAGGCTAAACAGTGGCTGTCAGTGGGAGGACTGCAGGAAAATGAATGCAGAAATGTGTTCTTTATGGCCCCATGTCTCTAGCCTGGCTCAATAATAGTTCCTGCCATTTTGATTGTAATTTCACCTGATGAATTACTACTATTTACAATCAATATATCATAACCACAGAAAGAGCAAATGAGAAGGTGCAATGGCCATAAATGCCATGTTCTCTCTGGTGCAGCATTCTTCCTTTTCGATCACAGTCCAAAATTGTTCTCTGAGCAATTGAGTAGCCACAGATTCCCTGAGAAACAGCCCAACAGATTCTTAATCTCATTTTCAAAATGAGCCATGACTCCCTCCTTAATACATTTGTCTCCTATACCCTCCTGTCAGTCTTTTTCTATTGTTTGCTGCAACTTGAAATTTCATTTTTATCAAAAGGAAAACACCCTCAACCAGGTGTGATATGGAGCTACAGACAGAAAGAGCTAATTCTCCTCTGAAATCTAGGCATCCAGACTCATTTTTCTGTGCAGAACAGAAAGTTTGCAGCCAGAATTGCCTCAAAATCACTATCTTTTTAAAATGCAAATTAATCCAGTCATGCTACTTGTTTCCCAGTGTTGATCACCAATGAAAGAGTTTTCCCAGACAGATAAACCAGAAATTTTCTGTGGTTATTCCATGTCCTCAGTTTAAACCTCCAAGTCTTATTACTCTGTCCTGCCTAATATTTGAAGTAAAAAAGTATTCCAGCTTTTGTCATTCAGTTTATTAATGAAAAGATCCAACTGGAAGAAAGACTACAACAGACTCCTCATAAGCCAAATTTAATCCTGCTGAAAATTCAATAAATTCAAAATTATGCTTTCCTTTTGTTTTTCATCCTTCCAGCCAATTTCTTTAGTGCATTATCCTCCACGAACTCACTGCTCCTTACACAAAGCAAAGATTATGATTTCAGTTTGATAAGATTTTCCATGGGCAGTGCACAAAGAAACTCCAAGAACACAAAGGGGAAAAAGCAATGAACACTCAAAAGCTTGTCTGCAGAAGGAGGCATAACAAGGCATAAAAGTTCCCCACAAAGATCTGTGCATCCTGTGCACTCCAAAAGCAGCCTCTGAACTACAGAAGGCAACAGCAAGCAACTCATTTGTTGGAACAGTGAAGGATTAGATCTTACCTTTTCTCCTTTTTCTCCTATGCCATAGGCTTTGCCCTAGAAATGAAAAAAGAGGAGAAAATGTACATTTGAAAACAAGGATATCAAACAACACTACAAATACATATTTCATGTTTTCCTTGTTATTTATCCAAGATCTATCTCTCTTTATATATAGACACACAAGTCACCTCACAGCTACTATAGGGAATGCAATTTTCCTTGGGCATAATTCCTTGATAATAATTCAGTGACAAACTAAAAAACTTATCCCAAATTCTCCTACTGCAGCCAGAAAAAACATCTTATTTTTTATTCAGGGAAGAGTCTGATGCTACATTTCCAAAAGCAACGTTGCCAACAAGGCTTACTGGAATGAATTTTACATAGGGTTAAAGATTTTCTTGCCTAAAAACTCAGTCTGGCATTTGCATTAATTGCAGCTGGGGAAGGCTGTATCTTGGTCATCTGACTGTAAATAGTCGAGAGAGATTTGCATCTTCTTTGTGTTCAGTTGCCTCATATTGTCCCCAGCAGAGGTGCAGCTGTGATATAATCAAGTGCATCCAAGTCACATACTTAATTAGAAGGTCCATACTAAGTCAGTTATCAGCTGTACCCAGGGCTGAACCCTCCATTTCCCCCTCTCCAAGAGAGGACAGTGAATGCCAGGAAGATCAGATTCCTCCTGGGATTCAGGTCCAGCAGAGGCAACAGCTTCAACCAGGGCACACAACACTGTGAGCAGGTTCTCAACATGGAGAAAACAGCTACTTACATTTTCATCTCCTTTAGCAAAATCATTGGATGTTTCTTACTTACTGACTCTCCTTTTTCTCCTCGGAGTCCAGGAAGCCCTGGGATGCCTCTTTCTCCCTTGAAATAGAAAATGTTTTATTATCACAGAGTTAATTCATTCCTTTCTTAGACAAAGAAGGAAAGTGATGCAACAAGGGTTTGACTGAAATTATGGACACTTTTGCTCCCACCAGTCTCTACAGCCAAGATTTCAGCTCCTGCCCTGAGGACTGGGTGTACCTAATTGCATGTCTTGAATATCCAAGTCTTCAGATTGATTTTCTATTCTATTTTTCATATGAAAATACAGGTAGAAGCCTTCAGAGTGCACTGGCAAGAGAGAGTTTTCTCCTGTGAGGTACTTCAAAAGTCCTTGATTTTTATTAAGAGAGGAGGTACTTGGAAAGGTGCTTTGCAGAAGACTAAGAGTGCACATGCCTAAAATACTCAAAAAATAAACCTGAAAATACTGTTAAGATTTGAGAGTTTTTTGTTGTTTTTCTTTTTAATTCAAAACCCTTGTTTTCAGTCACACTAAATTTTCAGTGTCAGGTAACTCTTCCCTCCCACAAGTGTGCAGCACACACAGAGTCACTCTTTCTGCTTGTTCCAATGACAGAGAGGGAAAGGAACATAGAAAAGAGACAGTTGAAAAGGTACAATTTATGATGGTTGGAAAAATTATAACTGGAGAAAGACATCCATAGGGAGGAAGGGAGAAAAGTGGTCAATCAAAAACCAAGCGAAATTTTCTTTCACTTTTCTCCTAAAAAGGACGGGGTAAAAGGGATAAAGAATCAAAGAATATACAAAATTTCATAAATATTTATCAGATACAGAACTAGAAGTGTTACCAAACCCAGCAAGTGCAGAAAAAATACCCATAAATCATTTTCACACACTGCTCTGTGGTCTCAAAACCAGAGGAAGGACCAGCAGAGGATATATCCACTACTAGAACTAGTTTAGGGCTATGTGCAGTGTCACCATCAGTTCAATTCCTCCAGCACTGGGAGCTGCTGGGGAGGAGAGGGCTCTGCCCACACACCTCTACCTAGCTCCTTCCTGATTCTCACCCAAAATGTACAAACCAGAAACCTGCTGTGCTGAGCATCCCATCCCTCACTAACAAATACAACATGCTCACCTATTTGTGCCTCCCATCGTTTTTTGCTAGTAGGGAATTTAGGCACTGTGGACTTCAGTACAGACTTAATATCAAGCTGAAAAAGTCTCAGACCTGGAGCAGAACCCTCCAGTACCACAGCATCAATAAGTCTGACGACCCCTGCTCTCCCCAAATCTCCCCACATGGACCACAGCAGGATTTAATTTTGTGTCTCTATCGAATTTATCCTGATCTATGCCCCCTCAAAAAATGTGCTTAGCAGCACCAGACACTGAAAACATTTGCCAGGATCATGCTTTCTTTTCCCCAGGTGAAGAAATGCTTTTGAAAGCACAGGAAATATGAAGTTTCTTTCTTTAACCTTTCTGTTTTGTTTTTTTTGCTGAAAGAAAGAAAACTCACAGAATAAGTAGCATATATGCAAAAGTTATGTCACAGTAATATTAAGAAGGCTGTGGTAAAATTCATAAAAATTTTTATGCAGCCATCTCTTTTAAGTCACTGAAAGTACAAAACCTTTCTAATTTGGAGGAAAAGATATATCTTGCTAGAGCTTGTCTAATATACTGGACTTCACAAAGTTCACAACGGCAGGTAAGAATTGTAATTTCTATGTGGACAAAAACGTCTCACACAGAATTTTCTGTAAACTTGGATCAATAGCACTGCTGGAAGAGAGAAGAAGCCTGTTGATCATCAGCCCAGTGCCCCAACCAGCCATCCTGGCTGCCTGCAAACAACACAGCCTGCAGAGGGACTGTAGAAGGAAAATAAATCAGACTGGGTTGTCATTACCATCTAAAATTTATCAATAGGACCCAGTTTCAGACATGTTAGCCAGTTCTGCCACAGCTATTTCCTGCCTAGCTGTTTCCCAATACGATCCTTTACCAAATCTCATTCCAAAACACATCAACTGTGTTTCCATGCATTACCCTCAGTTTGGCAGCATGGGGGATAGAGGCAGAGGTGTTTATCTCCCAGGAATTTTTTCAACTTTTTTAATAACTGCAAGCTCTCCTGTTTTGCCCTGCCTTTGAAGACTGAGAGATCAGAAACTCATTATCTTCATCTTTCTTACATAAATACCAGGTGGTAATGTTGGGGAGTTGCAAATAGCATTGAATTCCTTGCCAAGGCCGGCATTTTAGCCTGGTTAGCTCTCAGTAACATTGCAGAGAGAGAGAAGAAGAGCAAAATTCTTTCTTGAACATAGAACAAGGACTGTGACAAGCGGGTCCTTGGCAACAGTGATGTAAGAACTGCTGTCAAGAGTAGTGTATGTTATTGAATCACAACGTCTTTGCAAGCTGGGAGAAAAATCTATTACGTGCCTTATTTAGCAGATAGAGAAGCTAAGTCATTTGTCTCAAGTCATCACATTTGTACTAAATTGTTGTCAGATCCCAGATTTAAATGGCATCATCCCCAGGTCCTTGAGACTGTGATGCAGTCCTGCCTTGTCTGTGTACAAGTCTCAAACCACTACAGCCAGAAGAATGTCACACAGGAGTGGGGCAGCCCTTTTGGGGTCTGTTCCAGAAAACCTGCTGATGCTGTGCTTGTAGATACACTCCTCTGTGTTCCACTAGTGTGACCTGCACCCAGCACTGTCCCATGTGACACACTGGGACACCCTCACCAGCACACAGACCTTGGCAAAGCAGGGAAAGACAATGGGATCTTGATATAGGGCCCTTTTATCATTATCATCATTGCCTTTTCTGCAACCTCCTCACAACAGTCATGGCTTTGCCATTCCTTAAAATAGCCCATCGCTATTTAAGCTGTCACAGATTAAAATAGAAAGCTCCTATTTATATATATGTGGAACCATAAGGAACCTTTTTCTGTGCTTTCAGCCAGGCACATTTGAGCAGTAATGAGCCCATGTTCTTTCATCTCAGCCTCCAAAAGGCATATTCTTGTCTCCAAAACTTCTCCTTGCAGACAGCAGACCAAGCTTTGCCAAAAGACAACACACCTCTGAGGACATTTGACCTAAGACCCAGAGATTTCTCCTTTCCCCTCCCACAGTCTTTCATAATAACTGAGTGACTTTTGGTGGGATACAACTCGGTTATTTACCAAACAGGTATAAATTCAGTGACTCAATTTGCAGAAGTGATTCAGATGGAAATAGTTTTGAATACAACATTTTTCCCCAACATCTTTTCACAGATAGTAAAACTGGGAACCACCAACACCACCAACTTTCACCTTCCCAGCAATGTTGAGTCTCTGTTTTCTTCCAGTACAAGTGCTCCTTGTGAGTCTATTGCTTCATGGCTCTATTTGTAAACAGGCACAGAAGGAAAATGTGCCCATGCTGAATGCACACACGTGTATATCAAAGAGGCTTGCGGAACGTGCAGGGTAATACAAAGGTTGCGCTGTGAAACTTGGAACAGACATCACGACCACTCTCCTACTCTTTTATCTAGGAAGAAGAGTACTGAGGGAAGTGTCCTGTATTTAACACCATGACTCAGACATCTTGCTAAGGATAGCAGATTGCAACTGATTCTTTACCCCTAGTCTCAAGATTTTCTCGAGTGTGACTGGAAGGCTGCTACCTAAACTGTGCACATGTATTACTGCTGAGCAAGGAACAGCATGGAAGCATGACCTTGTTTTCCAGGTGACCTACCATGGAAGCTGTGCATGACCTAGTGAATAACAGTAACTTGCAAAAATGCCAGTTTAGAAGCTGCATGAAAGGGTTTTGCAACACATTTACTCTAAGAATGGAATCAAGCAGCAATGGAGAAGCCTAAATGCAAGCATAAAATGAATATAAAAGATGGCTAGAGCCTCCTGCAGTCCCAGGCTCACCCAAAACTGCCTGAACTTAGTCATATGTTGAATTGACTCTGATTTCTCAAAATCTTCAACTCCTCAACTTGCTCTGATATTGTTTCACTGTTGTTTTTTTAATTAAATAAATGAACTAGCACATACTACTGACCTTTTGACCTTTGGGACCTTCAAAGCCAAGTGGACCCCTCTCCCCCTAAGACAAAAAAGACATGATTAATCAAACTGATCTTCTCATTTTATATTCAAGCAAGGGGCCCAATCATACATCTACTGAGGACAACAAAAATGTTTTCAGGTTTAAGCAGAGAAGAGAATAAAGCTGACATGCCCTCAGGAGCAATGACAATGCAGCTGGTCTCTCAGAGGTCCCAGTCAGAGCCAGAACAAGCAAGAACATTGCTTTTAAAAGCTATGAGATTTTTTTTCAATGTGGCCACATTTACCTTCAGAATCTGTTTTATTTTATTTGCAAAAGGATGTACATAACTGGGCTGGATAAGAACAATCACTTTGTTTTCAATGCTGTTACCAGGTCTACCAGCATGATCAGAATCACTGAATCAGGTAAAGAGAAAACACCTGGGGAAACTTCCATTACCTCTAAAGACATCCCAAATGAAACACACTTGTCTCAACACTCACCTTTTGTCCAGGAGGACAGGAGCAGTTGAAAATCTTCAGATGTCCAACTTGCTCACTGCCAGCAGTGGGCCTCACTTCCAGGGGAGGTGCTTCTGTCAGGACCGTGACCTGGCACTGCACCCAAACACCCAAGGTCAGGACAAAGCCTTTGATGCTGGAAAGTTTCCCCTTCCACCCACTTTAGACAAATCCCAGAGGCACTACTGTGTAATGCACAGCCAAATGTGTCCTCATGAGGAATGAAATCCCACAAAAGCCATTCATCCAAGCAATAGGGGAAAATGTGGCAAAATGAACAATGAACCTCTCTAACCAAGACTGAGGGAAGAAGAGTGAAAGGAGGGTGTAAGTTTCTAGTGAGATTTGGGCACAGGAAAATAAGCTGCAACTGGCACTGTTTTTAGCTGTTCCCAAATAAAACCAGTGGGGAACATGTTGAATATTTCATGCTGCATTTCTGTTGTTCCATCATCACTTCAGGGTTTTGTTTCCCCTGACAGTTTGACAAGGAAAGCAGAACTTGGAAACTTCAAATTCCTCATACTCATCCCTCTGCAGTGGTCCTCCTCTGGCGCTGCTACAGGGCCAATTACATAGTTAGGTTTCAATCACCCTTATTAAACAAAATTATAATCCCACACTGCCACATATTCCCTGATTTATGTAATAGATTTCAATGAAGAAATGTGAAAATGAATAAATGACAAAAAGGAGCTTACTGGTCCAGAGGGAATGTCGCAGCAGGTCTCCAGCTCGGCGTGCCGGGAATCACAGTAAATCACCATCCGCTGAAGATCAAACTGGGAGACAAAGGGAGGCAACAGTCTCAGAGACAGTGAATTATTAAAGGCTGTGTGTCCTTTTGCTTGGCCACAAGCAGAGCAGGCAAATACAAACAAAAACCAGACGGTGCTAACTTCAGAGCGGTTCTATGGATCCTGTGGTCAATCTCTATCTCCCCCTATCAATAATAAACCAATATCTCAGCATGCTCCAAGAGATGAGATAATAAGACCCTGAAAAGGCCTATTCAAATTCTGGTGCAGGTTTTCATGCTAATCCCCATGTTCTGGCCAAATTTCTGTCTGAGAAGACACATCCTGGCCACGTCTATCCCTCCTAGAATTTCATCTAGACAACAAGGTCTGTTTTTCTCCTGTTGTGCCTTGCATCTTCTGACCATTTATTCCTGCGTGAGAAACGTTACGAATACATTTGATATGCATGTGCCATCCATTTTGCACAGCTAAGAAAGATTTTACAAGTCTCAAACACAAAACGATCACACATAAATTATAACAGGGTAACACTGCTGCTGGACAATCAGCCTGTGTGTCTCGACTTTGGTTCATTTGTCAAGTTGTAAATTTGAGTTTGGTTCAGCCAAGTTATAAATTCAGAACACTCTGTTTTCATCCATTAATATGGCTTTTGCTCTATAAACTTAATATCTGAGGAATGGAGAATATATCACAACTCTCCTGAGTTAACAAGCTTCTTTTTTTTCCCCATCTCTTTCTGTCACATGTGGAAACATTCATAATGCCAAGATCAGATGGAGAAAGACCTTTCTGTGTAATTCAGTACCCAGTTGGATGATATTTGCATACGATTTTGTCTCTGCTTCTAAGTGTAACACATTCTGTGACTAGACAGAAAGATGAAATAAACTTCTCATTTTTAATCTCTCTTATGGAGATACAGTCTCACTTAAAAATACAGCAAGTCCTGTACATCATAAGCTGCCAATCTGTGTTTGCTATGTAACACTGGCAGCATTTCAGCAATGCTGTCTCAGGAAAAGGGTCGATCACAACATAACCCCCAAAACCCCACTCATTCACAGACTGCAAACCCAAAGCTGAATGTTACCCCAGCTCTAATCAGCAAGTGCAGTACTTACATCAATGGGGACGCTGTCATACAAGCGTTTGCCAATCACAGTCTTTCCCTGAATGTCAATGTTCTCCCTGTCTTCAATGGGCAGCATCTGCACCAGCTTGCAGTCTATGTACAGCGAGACAGCCTTGGCCTGGATGCTGAGGGCGATTTTGTGCCAGTTGCGGTCAAACAGGTCACTGACCCGTGTGTTTCGGAAGACCACCCTGACAGCGTCCTTGGTGAGTCCAACAGCATTGTACTCCACAGCTTTGTTCTCTCCATCCAGCCGGATCGAGACCTGCAAGGAAACAGAAGGGGGTTTGCTGAGGAAGAAAGCCTTCCCCTTTCTCCTGACTGCTTTCCACCACCACCGACACCCCAAAGCCAGGGATGGCACAGGCTGTGGTGAGAAGCCCAAGCAAAGAGCAGAGGACAAAATTTTGTGGGAGATGTGGACAGGGAGCCTACACCTGTGCTGGTAAATAAGATGGGGCTGCACAGGTTTTGGTGCAGACCCATGACCAGCTAAAGCCTCCTCCTGTGAGTACAACCCTTGGCATGGTTTCAGCACAGGCCACCTTGCTGCTGTGCTGGGTGGTAACACAGCTCAGGGGCACCTCCCTAAAGGCACAAAGCTGGACCTGGTTTGGATTCCTCTATCCTGTGTACTGCTCCACTACTTCCCAGCAGGCTCTTTACTCCCATCACATGCCCTCAACTGTCCCCTGGGATATGGAAAAATATCTCACTGCTGGTATGAAACCATCCTGCTGAGCTGTGGCACTGCCCACACTTTATTTCAGGTGCTTTGAATAGAAAACTACAGCTACACCCCGTCCCCTGTCCTGCAAGCTACAGAGCAGGCAAAAATAGGTTTTTGAAGACATGCAACTTTTGAGTTCATTTACAAATTGGATCTTCTTTCACCAAAGTCAGGCAGTTACCAGCAAGCAGCAGGGAATGGAGCAGGCAGAGCCAGGAATAGTGTATCCACAAGCTGCAGGGCTGGAAGGAGTTTGGGCCACCTTGGCACCACGCTGTGAGTGATGTGCGGAGCCCGGGGTAGGCTGACTCCACATCTGACCCAACTTCTCCGTGCAGCTGAGCATTGCTCTGCCTGGGAATGCCAGCTCGGATCAGTGTTGGCTCAGGAGTGCCTGCATCTCTGAACTGTGCAGGACTGCAAGGGAGTGGCCAAACCACAACCAACTTTACATGAAAGGAGGCTGATGGGGCTCCAAGGCACTTCTGGCACCACAATTTAAGGCACTTTTGAAATTATTACTGGAAATATCGAGTGTTTTTTTCTCTTCTCACTTGAGCAGCTCAAGCTTTCAACTTCCTTCTAGAAATACTAAGTGATTCACACATTCTCACTCTGCAGCAACTAGGAATGCATGTGGCACAGTAAACCAATTTCATTTAACAAAGTGCAGCTGATAATAGCTTTCATATAAACCTTTTACCATTGTCTCAAACCCAGTTATCTAACTCTTCAAACTGCACTTATCCTTCACTGAGAGCTCCCAAAATCCTTTTAAATACCGGTCCCAAAGCAGCAATACTGAATTATTTTAACTATGTGAGCCCATGCTGACAGCCCACGTTAGAGTCCTAGGTAATGCTATCATCACTATATTTGGTGCTGAGCAAAAAAATGTACAGCACCATCAAAAACCTCAACTCTGCCAAGCTGCTAAGAACATGTTGTGTAGGGACAAACAGCCCTTTAGTACACACTTATAGTATGTTTTTCCTGAGAACCTGAAAGTACTTGCAAAAGAAATTATTAAATCAAATTGTGCAGCAGTCAGGACTCAGGGTTATGGAGCTATAATAGGTGTTGTTACACCCACATCCAGAACAGGAACCCATAATTTACAGGATACCTAGAAGTCTGGCAAAACCTGACATAATTCACTGCTCTGTAGTACATCTCTGTGACATCTTTTTCCAAGCAGGCAAAATATTTTCCCTAAGTAGAACTGTCTGAACAAAACAACCAAAAACCCAACACTAGTTTCAAGAGCAAGGATGGTATTTTTTTGTCCCCCTTTCCAACTAACACATTTACCTGCATTCTAATAAGAACCAAGGTGTATACAAACCTTTCTTCAGGGTTTGAACTAAAACATTTTCAGCCAAATGCACTGAAAAAGTAATGGGATTTTTATTAGTTCGTAAGAAAAAGGAGTGGGAGGTTAAGGCAAGAAAATTAGCACATGGCAAAAAAAAAAAATAAAAAGAAGGCTGTTCCTGCTGTCTGCATGTTGGGGTTTTAAGAGATCTAGTTTTTTGTCTGTTAAAGGAATTTTCCCCCATTCTGTTACTAAGACGATAAATCGCTGGGTGCTTAAGAGAAGACAAAAGGGCCTGGCCACTCTTTTGTTTCACCTGGGTGTGGGTTCAGTTCCCTCTCAGCATCAGGAGAGAGAAGCTGGAGAGAAAGGAGCTGCTGGTTCCTTTTTTTTCGGCCGTTTTTCTTTCTGCTGGAAACAACGCCAGGATCCCAAAAGCCGCTTCCCTGCCCTGCTGGAGGCCGGGCTGTGGCTGCCCTGCCCCGCTGCTGCTTCGAGCTTTCGCTGCGTTGTAGCCGTGCTCGCCCTGCCTGCCCAGACCTCCGGGGGGGTTCCCTGTTTGGATACATCTCGTCTGCCACCCGGGATTTGTGATCGTCCCTGCCGTTCTAGCCTGCCGTTCCAGCCTGCTGTTCCTGAGAGCCCGGGATCGGCTGCCCAGGGGTTTGTGAAGCCTTTATCCCATCCCTTCCCGGGATCCCGGGGCACCGGTGCCGCGTGCTCCCCGAGCTCGCTCCGGAGCGCCCCCTGCAGCCGCGGGGGAACCATCGCACCTGCCCTGCTCACCGGGAGCTGCCAGCGCCCCTGCCGGCTGCGAGCGGAACTGCACCCGAGGGGAAAGGGCCCCGCAGCCGAGAAGGCTGGCACTGGGTTTGTGTTTGCTGTTACTGCCATAGTTATTGCTGTTTTGTTTGACTGGTTATATATATATAGTAAAGAACTGTTATTCCTATTTCCCACATCTTTGCCTAAAGGCCCTTGATTTCAAAATTATAATAACTCAGAGGGAAAGGGGTTATATCTGCCACTTCAAGGGAGGCTTCTGCCTTCCTTAGCAGACACCTGTCTTTCAAAACCAAGACACTGCAAAAGGGCCTCTTACCTGTGGTATGCCGTACTTGTCTATAATCTGCCAGATATACCAGTCTTCTTTCCTGGAAGCCTTCCGGAATTTGAAAGTAGTTACAAAGGCATATTCATCAGGCAGGCCTTGTGGAAATACATCCCTGGCATGGGAGGGGAAAAAGAGCAATGTATCAGGCTTAGCAGTGAAGAGCAGAACGTCTAAAACTCTCTCCATGTCCCAGCAACACTTTCTAAAGTTCCTAAAAAATCTGCTTTATTCAGAAGCCTGGAGAGAGATGAACATGAGCTTGTGCCCTCCAGGTTCTGTCTTTGTGGAGCCCTTTTATCATTCCAATGGTGAAGCTCTCAAACTGGATAAAATGTAAAAGAAATCTGCAGTTGAGTATCCACCATGTTAAAAACGTTGTTTTTCACTTCATGCTTCCACTCACACAATGTGTAAATAATTCTGTTCTGCTCCAGATGCACTGGAGACCTGTGCCTTCCAAGAATGGCCAGGAACACCCAAAACCTTCTATAAAGCCATCAAATTATAGCAACAACATTATAATATCTGCCCCAAAACAGGCACTACAGCTCATGTCTTTCCAAGATATTCCTTAGCTGGTGGCCCTGGATAACAGAAGCTTCTGAAATCAAACATTGCAAACACATCAGGCAGAAATTTACTCAGCCTGACACCACAACCCCTGCATGTAACCAAACATATGAAGTAACCAAATCCAACACTGTTTTTCTCTAGTCCAGCATAAAAACCTGGCATAACATAGGGATGCAGGGCTGGACAGAAGGGATAAATAATCCAGTATTACTATTTTTTTTGTTACTAGCCATTATTGGATGCCTAAGAACAAGAATGAACAGAAAAAACATCTCTCTCCTACCTCCAGATCTTTGGAATCCAGGAGTTTAATTCAGAGACAAATGAAATTTCTATATCAATAAATTTTTATGGATTTATCTCATTTAGACTTCTGCATCCTCCTCTTGTACTCAGGTAGACTTATGACATTCATGACTTGCCTTGACAAGGAATCACCCTCTGCTGCCCATTGCATGATGGGCATCCTCCTGTTTGTTTAGGTCCTAACTCAGTTCTTATCAGGGACAACACAATGAACCTATTCTTTTTCTATCTTTTATACCACACATGATTTTTCAAACTTTGCTTGTAATGCCTCTAAGCCACCTGTTTTCCCACCTGAAGAGTCACAGTTAACATTGTTCTTCATGCTCAAGCCAACCAGCTCCTTTCATCATTCCTAAAGAAACCCTTCCCAAATATAATGTCTTTGCTTCAGGATATCTGAGTAGTCAGGCATAAACACTCGATAGAAAACAAAACATAATGGCAGCAATTAATGAAGAGCAAACTATGAAGATATTGTCTTAATGTTGAATAGTTGACATAATCCATCACTATGCAGAAATTGGCACAGTTCAAGGCACACAAAACTAGAGGCCTTTAATTGTATTAAAAGCAAACAGTCCTCAAAATTTCCAGAATACTGTTTTGCAATTGCAGCAAAGGTTGAGATCCAGTCTTTCCTAATGCCAAAATATTCAATCATATTTTAATCTGTGCTTTGAATCTCCTATCTTTTCAGACAAGTTATACATTCAGAACACTCTGTTTTCATCCATTAATATGGCTTTTTCTGTATAAAGTTCCCCTGCAGGATATGCATAATTTTAAGTTGGTTTTCCCTCTGGGGACACAGAGACTCTCTGAATTCTTCCAGCACAGAAGAAAATTGAACCAGGCTCCCACTAGCTCCCCTACAAAATCCTTCCTTTAGGAGAGCAGACAAGGCTGTCTCACTTTTTGGTACTAGTTATTTTAACCAGGGAGGCCCCAGTTGCCTGGAAGTTAGCAAAGCTACAAGAAGAACCAGAAGGAGCACCTGGAGGTGAACAGAAGTAGGATGCAGAAGGAGCATTGCCTTAAACTAGATACTAGGAAAAAATTCTTTACTGAAAAGGTGGTCAGACACTGGAACTGTCTGCTCAGGAAGTGGTGGATTTGCCATCACTGAAAATGTTCAAATAAAAGTGTAGATGTGGCACTTGGGAACATGGTTTAGTGGTGAACGTGGAAGTGTAGGATAACTGTTGGACTCAGTGATCTTATAGGGCTTTTCCAAAGTTAACGATTTTATGGTTCTGGACAGCTTTGAGCTGGGAACAGGACTATCATCATGCAAGCTTAATTTCAAAAAGGGTTTTCAGATGCTTAATACCCACAGAAATAACTGGGAGTTAGGTACCTAAATATCCCTGTGAGCCTGGCCACACCTCATCACACAAGGCTGACAAACAGCCCATCAAGTAGATTTAAACTGACAGAAAGCCATAATGACCCATTACCTGCCACCCTCAACTGATTTTTAAAGCTGCTGAGGAACCAGATGCAAGTTTCCAACAGAGAAAAGTTTCATGCCAAAAGCAAGTCTAAAGACACTCTCATTGCTTTGAAGATGTGACAAAAGCTGTTTCTGAAGTCATTGGTCCCTGTATGTTTTACAGAGCTGCATTGCTACATAAATAACAAAAACTTTGTTGAGGAGTTTTAACTTATTTCCTCATTTAAAAACTATCTCCATCTAGAAGTTCAGCTTTACTTGGGGATCCAAGAGCAGGGATTGCTGTCCCCAGAAATGTTTTATGTTCTTCTTTCACACAAGGCTGAACTGAACTGATGATCGATATTGTGGAACTTTGCTGGTACCGACAGGGAGCATTCTGCCAGCTCCTTGTTCTATAATTCTGACAACAGGATAGATTGCAGAAGAGGCCCTAATAAAACTCCAAGACAAAATAATCCCCTAGTGCTGAAGGTTAGTCTAAGAGTCAATTAACTCAACTACAAGGTCAGGTGAATCACAACTTGTACAAAGAAAAAAAAATTAATAAGAAGGCAGAAAACTCTCTTAACCATTGCTGAATTTCAATATATAGCAACCTCACATGCTTTAATTTGCAATAAGAGCTTTCATCTGGGACAATAAGCATGAGATCCCACATCTATCATAACCCTGTGGAAAAAATGATAGTATCAGTTCTCATTTCAGACACTGAATGTAACAGCATTTAATAGGTGTTTGGTGAGGAAGAGTGTAGTTAATGTACTTGAGCAATCTGACCAATTTTACAAAGCTAAAACCCACTAATAGGAAATGTAACCCACTAAGATCTGCAAAACCAAGTTGAAGAAAGCCAGTTCATTTCCATATGCTTCTCATCACCAGAGGGTCTTAGAATGACAGGAGAAAAAAATAAAAATAAAAAAGGGAAAAGGAAAAAGGAAAAAGGCTGTGGAAGGATGTGTCTCATACATCTTTGGCAGGCATCTTTTTGGCTTCTACTTCAGAAACCTCAGTGATGGAAAAGATACAACCTCTCTAGGTAATTTCTTCCTGTGTTTCTCTGTCCTACATGCTGTAAGAAAAAGGAATCTATCCTAAATCTCACTTGCTGTAGTTTAATTTTCCCAAAACAACTTTTTTCCACAAGAAGCCATGTGAACAACTTGTTCTCCTCTCCTTGCTGCAGTCTTTTCTCTGTTTCTCAGCTCTCCCTACAGTCCTTTACTCTCCACAAGACCGAAAAAGCCTTCAGTCATTCCACCTCCATCATGCTTTATCTCCTTTACCTTGTTAGAAATAGGAGACAGTGAGGGACCTCTGGAGATCATCTTATCTAAAAAGATTTTTCTTGTGTTTAGATTTAATGGATTTAAATTGTTCCTATTCCTTCTTGTCCTGTCAATGAATATGACTAAAAGGATTCTGGCTCCATAATCTTTGTTTCCTCCCCATCAGGTATTTATACACATGGGTAAGATCCTCCCTCCCTGACTCTTCCCTTCTCTAAGATGAACAAGCTTTTTTGTCTCTGCTGTTCTCAATATGAAGTATTTGTTTGGGAAAAGTAAGAAACAAGGAAACTTTCAACAGGTTCCATATTCAGTGTAGGAGGTTTCAGTAGCTTTTTGTACAATTTCTTCCCTGGGAAGGAGACAAATGATGAGACCAGGGCAGGACCCCATGGAGAAACCTAAGGCAGGTGACTGCAGTCAAAGCTGATGTCAGGAGACACAGTCCCCAGAAATACACACCAAGGTATACATGCCCTAAACAACCCAAGACTCTGTACTGGTACAACACTATCCCAATATAAAGAGCAAAGAGATCACGTCTAGATCAAGCATCAGGTAATTCTGTGAGGTGGTAGCCAAGATCATGATCAAGTCAGGCTGGAACCACACCAGGAAAGAGAAAACTGAGGGATGGACATGGTCAGGGGGAGGGTCCTGGGAGATATAGAGAGATGACAGAACAAAAGAGTGAGCCAAAATCTTGGCATTAGACAAGACACCAGTAATGAGAAACAAGCCTGAGCATCCAAAACCAGAATCTGGGGCACAGTTTTGGCCAGAAGATCCACTGAGGAGCCATGAACATACAGCAGGACAGCCCCAGCTACATGAAGAGTGGGGACAAGCACCAGCCAGATTTTGGGGCCAGTCCTCAGACAGGTACAGACACCTGTGTGTCCTTCAGTGATCAGGTCCTTGACTGCAGCCAAGCTCTGGCTGCTGGGTTTGCTTGCTCACAGATGATGCCTCACCACAAAGAGGAAGAAAGTTCATAGTTGTAGGTTACAGATCAGAAGATGAGTAGGCACATTTCCCAGACAGCTAATCTGGCACTTTGTAGAAGTACTATTGCTTGTATAAAAGGATACAAATCCTTTAAGCAGATAATAAAGTCAATCACATATATTACTCAGTTAATGATTTTGTATCTAATTATGAGATGTTGCTATCAGTTGCTAAACATTGCTGGAGGTTATCTGTGAGCCACAACAGATGTTTTTGTTTGGTTTATTATTCCAGTTATCGGTTTTGTGGAGCTTTACAAGATTTCATTTTCTGCGAGCAATGACCCTATGTGCAGCATCTCAGAGTCCTGGCAAACAAATGCTAAAACGAACCAAATATGCAAACACCTTCCATGGTGTTATATCCATTTGGGTTCATTCCCAAACCACAGGAGTGTGGAAGTTATAATACAAAAGGCTGAAAATTTAAAAGTCCTCCTTGAATTCCATGTTTCAGAATCATCCAAAAGGAATCTTATTCATTTTAATCTACTAATTAAGGATGTTTTACTTCTAATTGTCCTGGGCCATAAAATACTGTGCTTATTTTAAAGACAACAGCAACAACAAATAAATGGGCGTAATCTGAGCAGATGGAAAGTCATCACAGCTGGTTGGTCTGGCTTCACTCCCTCAGTCTGAGAAAATAACAACAGAAACAACAACAACAAAGTACTTCAATCCTTATTTTGAAAAAGGGATTCAAATGGACAACTCTGTGTAATCTGTGCTAACTTTCCTCAGCAGTTAATTGCATTCATCCTTAAAAGCGTGCCTTTCTTCCCTGCTGGTTTTTGATGTCAAGTAGCCACTGACTTTCAGTCTACTATGACCCTTATTCAAAGACCCTTTACCAAGCTTTGATTTCCCAGAGGTTCTCACAAAGAATGATCCCTTCAGTTGTTGGCTGCTTCCTAATTTTACCTGTCTACGCTGTACTTCTTGAATTTATCACTATCCTACTTGCTCCACAGCTCTTCAAACTTTCATTCACTCCATTTCTACCTAATGACTTACGGAAACTAAGGCTGGGCACAGCAGCAGCAGTGACTGAGCTGTGTGATATGAAGATTATCAGCTCATACGTGACAGTTCCTGTCTGTTCCTTATACTCCAAGGATTGCACTATTTGTCATAGTATCACCCAGAACCCAGAGATCATAGTGAGACAAATGAAATAGGTTTATTCCCATCCAAATGAAATAGGTTGATGGTTTATTCCCATCCACACTCAGACCAGTTATGTATATACCAAACCTAAGATGATTTTAATTAGCTGTGTTGAATGAGATCACTGATCATGACTCTCTTTACCCTTGGACTTGATATCATTTATGGACTCTAGAGAAAACAGTTTTCCTCTCAGTATGTCATATTTTTACTTTTTATTTTTTTTAATTGTGTATTAACATGGAAAAAGAGGGGGAGGGGAAAAGAGTACATCAATCCTGTTTGGTTCCAGGATGAAAAAAAAATATTGTGAAATCAAGCAAATGTAATTCATGGGACAATCTCAAAAATGAAGTGAGCTGAGTAAAAGAGCTAAAAACAGATTGAAAAATAAAAGTCCTCATCCATAAGAAGGAAAAGAAGTATTATTGATTTTTTTAAGCTGAAGTTCAAACCAGCATAGAGAAATTTACTGCAAAAATGTTAATGATGACAATTCAATCTATGGCTCACAGTTACTCAGTGCAATTATGCACTCACTCTTTTCAAGGCTAATGCTAGCAGGGCTCAAGTGACAACCCAAAGAAACACTTGTGATAGACTGCAACACTACTGGCAGCCTTAGGTGAGAAAAGACTCTGAGGACTGAATCCATGCTGACACAGGATTAAAACCTGCTCATTCTTCTACAAGGCCAGAACCCATATTTGCTAACTCGTCACAATTTAGCTAATTTCCATCTCAGTGGGAGTGTTACCAAATATTCCCTTTAGAAGCTATTTATGAAGCCCTAAGTTCTTTTGTGAATGTCTTGATACTGCTCCTCAGAACCACTCAGATACACCAAACACAGCTCATATTCTGCCAGGATGGAGCCTGTAGTTACTGCTGAGACTCCTGATCACGTCGTGCATATTCTGTGAGCTGAACTGAAAGAGCTACTCAAAGCAGAAATAAACCTGTAGGTACCAGATAACTACTACAAGGTTAACCTAGAGGAACCAAATAATGTAAGGCAGAGGTTCAGATGAAAATAAAGTGAAAACCCGGAGTACTCACTCAGTTTTCTGAACAACCGGAAAGCTTCCAAGCCGTACATAAGCACTCTGAATCCCATCTTCTTTCATTCCAAAAATCTGCTTCACGCTGAACGAATCCATCAGGTCAAATCCTATCCATTACAGAAACATAAATAAAAGACATTAATCAGGCAGTGGGACATGCCTCCAACTGTAACTACATGGATATCTTAGCCCACAAACTGCACTTCAGAAACGAGTCTTGTTCCTGTTGGGAAAAGCCAGAACAAAATTCTGATATGGTCTAATCCTCTCAGTCAAAAAACTCAAAACCAAGCTTAAATTCAAGCTGTCACAGGCCTGAACAGTGTTTTCCAGAAATTAGTAGCTAATGTTTGCATTGCCACAACATCCTGAAAACGCTGCATAATTCATTAACTGCCATGGAGAAAAATGCACAAGTGCAGGCTAAAGCTCTTATTCATAGACTAATAGAAAACACAGAATGTTCTGGGTTGGAAGGGACCTTCAAAGATCATCTAGTTCCAATCCCTCTGCCATGGGCAGGGACACCTTCCACTAGCCCAGATTGCTCCAAGCCCCATCCAACGTGGTCTTGAACACTTCCAGAGATGGGGCAGTCACAGCTTCTCTGGGCAACCTAGTCTGGTGTCTCCTCACCCGCATTGTAAAAATTTAGTTCTTTATCTCCGATCTAAATCTACCCTCTTTCAGCTTAAAACTGTTGCACCTTGTCCTGTCACTACAGACCTTGATAAAAGGCCTCTTTCTTCCTTACAAGGCCCTTTTATATACTGAAAGGCCATGAGAAAGTCCCCCTGGAGCCTTCACTTCTCCAAGCTGAGCATCCCCAACTTTCTCAAAATTTTTTCACAGCAGAGGTGTTCCAGTCCTCTCATCTTTTTCATGGACCTCCACTGTGTGTCCACTCCAGTGGTCCAGGTCTTTACTGAAAACTACTTGTCCAAGAAACTTGACTACATACACTTTTCATATCATTTTAATACAACTCAGTCCAATCAACTTATCATTATTGAGAGCTATGAATCTTGATGGAAGACATTTGTCTAAAGCCTCTGACTTTGTTCTAACAAGCTATTTTTAGCTCAATCCTAAACCACACAAGTGAGTCTACACTGCTCCAGTATCAACATGGTCCCAGCTACAATGAACACATGGTTTTGTGACATGAAGTCCCAGCTGCTAAACCATGAGGGACAGGAAGGGTGCAATGGTGCCATGAATGCATTCAGTTCCTGGAGGTGTGAAACTGTGTGGATGCAAACATCCTGCTTTAATCTCCAAACTGGCTCCACAGGATGCAAATCCAAACTATCAGCCACTCCCAGAACCAAACACTCTGTGGAGTTAGAGGCGAAGGCACTGTAAAAGGCATGTTGTGAGCAACTGAGCAGAGAATATGTGTTTTAATGTTATTCAGCCTATTCCAACATCTTCTCCCCCTCACATATGCACAATTGCACATATTAACTCCTGCTTTTGTAATTCCAGCACACAAACCTGATGACATTAGTGTAGCTTATTTGGATAAGTTGCTTTTAAACTATGGCAGTTCTTTCAACTTTGTTCAGTTAGTGAGCTCTTAAAAGTTTTCTAGGATAGATAAACATTTTTATGTGATGAAATTAAGCCTGAAGATTCTTGGGTTTCTTAGTTGTCTTCATGAACCTTTCAGGCTGAAAGGCACTGCAGAGCTTGAAAACAGCTTCAACATGAAAAGGCACCAACCTAATGATATTATTCTTCACATTTATATGAATAAATAGGTGCAAAAACTTGCATGGGCCAGTGCCTAGGCAAATCAAAATAGCAAACAGCAAATAAAATGTAAAGCTTCCATCATTTTCTGGACCTTTTTCAGAAGAAATTGCTTTTTCTGAGGAAATATACTCTTAATTGTTTGCAAAGACAGAAATGGCTGTCTGGTGCCAAGTTGAGGCCTTTAGTATTACAGTAACTTTCCTGGCTGTCAACAGCTTTTCCCTTTTGTCCACTCTATTTTCAGTTATTACTGGGCATTCAGGAGGGCAAATAAAGCAGTTAAGATGCTCCAGGGCCTCATGGCTGCACCTCATAATCACCTCTGCACAACTCCAGTGATACACCCTCTGACACACTGCAATCGGCCACGATTGCAGCTATAAATCAGGGTAAATAGACCCCACCAGAACATGAGAGCTCCCTCCCGGCTGTCACAAACAACACTATGACTTGTCCATACAGCTCATTCCTCTGCGCAGTACATATCCATCATCCACACCAGCTACAGGAATTGAGGGAAGCAATTGAGTGTTGCTGGCAGGAAGAGACCACACTGACTGGGAAGGGAAATTGTTAACCATTCACAGGAGAGGAGATGTGGATGGTGAAGGCTGAAATGCTGCCCAAGTGACGTCCTTATGTCCAGTCACCAGAGGCCTCAAGCTGTGAAATCCTGCTCACCTCATGGGTCCTGTAAAGCTCCCTTGCTAAAAATGCACAAGTGCAAGGTACAATGACAAGAACGCCCTACTAAGTTTTCCCATAGTTAGGGCT
Organism: Corvus kubaryi; assembly: GCF_017639235.1. Classification (NCBI taxonomy): domain Eukaryota; kingdom Metazoa; phylum Chordata; class Aves; order Passeriformes; family Corvidae; genus Corvus; species Corvus kubaryi. The sequence continues at coordinate 32,139,084 of NW_024581127.1, forward strand.
CAGGCCCAAAGCTGCTCTCATTTTCTCTGACAACTCAAATGAACGTTCACATCATGAGCAACTGTGAAGCTGTGTGCAGTAGTATGCTTTTCCAGTAGAAACAAAAGTCAGATTCAATCAATATCTTCTTTTTTTTCCCTGAATTTCCCATCAAAATGCAGTTTCAATGCCTAAATAACTCCATGAAACATAAACATGGTTATCAAAACTATTTTGCAAACAGAACTTGGTGTAATGAAAATAAGTCACACTCTCACAACATAATCACATTTACATTTAGGATTGGATAAAGCACAAAAGTAAATAACAATGGCATTTTTTTCTTTTATTCAGATTATGGATTGGCAAATCAAAAATTTCTTTCTCTATTTTTATTTAATTGATGAATGACGATGGCTTTTTGAAAGATGTAATGTAGATCCACGGAAACGTTAAGTCCTTAGCTGTGTCAGAGTCCACACTCAAAAGCAAAGGGTTTTTTATTTTAACCACACTATTGATTTGTTCTGTGTCAAATTGAAATATTGCCCAACTGGTGAGATAACCTCTACTCTTGGATACTCCATTTACAACCAAAGCCCTTAAGGGTAAGGGGCACTTTGCTTGCTGAAAGATTTCAATAGAATTACAGAAGATTTGTCATCAGGCCATACACTAAAAAAAATTAAGAACTCTGACAAGGATGAGATGCATCTCACCTAATTTTAGCTGTCTGAAAAAGAGACATGTGATGGATGCAGGCTTCTTCAGTTTCCTTGTGAGTCAGCAGAGAAATTTAGAGGTCTTTAAGACAATTCATCTTAAAGACAACTCATCTTAAAGACAGGCTGAACCCCTACCTGGAAGTCCTTCCTTCCATTCAGAGGAGAGGGAGTTCGTACAGATGGGAATTTTCAGAGTACTGAAGTTGTCTGAGATGTATTCTGCTTATCAGGAATGCTATCCATTTTGTGCAGTGAGTAAAGCAGAGGTAAAGAGGACAAAACTGTTAACAAATCACACATAATTTATATTCACATTTCCTCATTTGCCATCAGGATTGAGTAAAGGTTGCAGATTTTTAAATTCAGCTGGATTAACCAGCTATGATTTTCAAAATCACTTCTGAAGAACAAACAAACCCAAAATATTGTTATGTCAGCTGAGAAAGTAGTAAAGGCAGATTACTCAAGTGGAACTGGAAAGAAAACACCTAGGCAAACCTAAAAATGAATTTATGAATTAATTGAACCTCTAAGACTGTTTCAGCTGAAGGACAAGCAAATATATTATTACCATTACTATTACCACTACCACTACTAGTAGTATTACTACTGTTAGTACTAAATTGCTACTATTATTACTATAATTTTGTTTACTTCATGTGCCTGGAAGAATTTTGCATAGATTATGTTCCCTTGACTTCAGGAATGGAGCAGGTATTGTGAGGGAGACAGCATGAAGCCTTCAGTTTTGACTTTTTAATCCTGAACAACAATATTAATGTAAAAAAATAAGCAATGCTGTGATCATTTCTGTACCACCTGACCAGGACATTTCACCTAGCAGTGTTTGTCCACTAACAGTGGACAAACTCCTCAATGAGATCTTTTCCCAAACAGTTAAATGTGTCACACAGCATTTCTGTGCTGGAGTTACAGCAGAACTACAGTCTGTTCATTGGTTTTCCCACCACCAAGGAGGCACCATATTGTCAGTGGCATATGGAGAGTGAGATGCCACTTCCCAAACTTCCCAGCCATCTCTACAAGTGAATGGGGAAGAACAGACCTGCCTAAATTAGCAAGGACAAAGTTGCTGTTACCTATTGTACCATGCTCAAGCACAGGGTGAAAAGGTAGGATTTTCTTGTTCTCAGCTGCTTTGATTTAAAAGGTGGCTTTTTGTGTTACAGGTCAGGTGTGGTTTCCCAATTGGCTCATGAACTGCTTAATCAGTAATGCCATAAACATGGCATTTAGTAAGATGCGCTTTGATCTTAAGCCTCTTACTTCATTAGAGCTTCTAAAACAATATGGGGCCACTGAAACCCTCTAACATGATTACATCTCCTGAAAAGCAACAGACCCTAGTCCATATTAAAATTAAAATAGAGAGCTGAAAGAGAAGCTCAGATTTGTAACAGTATACTTGGCTTGAAAAGTAATTTCTTATGCACTGCTCTGCTGATCAAATCAGCTGAATGTGTCACTACGTAAGAGTTATAACCCCCTTACAGGAAGCAGCCTGTTTTCCAGAATCAGAAAACACACCCAGATCTTTCTGTTGCAGGGGGAAGATGACAAAACTTGGCACTGGACAATTTATACATCATCTAACTGTAATGTGCAGCCAGAATCTCTTTTACAGGACCAATGTCCACACTGCACCCAGCACCTTAAAGCATGGCCAAAGCATGATCCGACAACTCTGTATTCATCCCATGATCCTACAACCTTTATTTTAAGATAATTATCTGAAGACTTGACTAAAGGGGCCACGGTTGGTTGCCCTGAATATGAGCTGGATTTCTGCCTGGCTCCATTAAGGATCTGATATGGGCAGCATGGTGGAAGCTCATGTGTATGTTGAGATTTTCCTGATTGTTCTGTCTTCAGGGGCAAAAACGCCACAAAATAAAAACAGCATCCAAAGCCAGAAAAAGAGAGTAAAAAATGTAATATTTAATAGCCACAAAACACAGCAGTGTGTACATTTGGAAAGGCTTCTCAAAGCAGCACAGAATCACTGACTTCTTATTTTTCCCAAAGAAGATTCTGAAAAGAGTCTCTTGCTTTGTGTTCCCAAGGATCCCAAGATAACACTCACAGGGGGAAAAAGTGGGATACTTCTAATTGTGAAAGTTTTTGGTGAGAAAACAACCTGGAGAGGAATGTGGAAAGTGGTTGAGAAAGGAATCAGGAAAGGCACTGGACATAACAGCCTCAAGTGTGGAGTCTGGGATATATTTACTACAGTGGATTGCCAGCCATGAGCACTAATATCAAACAAAGCAGGTTTTGCAGTAAATGCTCCTGACTCTGGTTTTGCTCAGCCTCCCAGCTGAATTATCAGCCTTGCCAATGCACTGATGAAATATCACCAGTAGCCAAGATCAGGGAGGTTGTCATCACCTGCTGGTTCACTGACACTTCTGAAAACAGCAATCTGTGCAGCCTGTGATAAAATTGCACACGTTACTTTTACTGGAGGATAGTCAACGACACTAAACTTTATTGTACACCAGAGCAGTGTATAAATTCCTATGAAAAACAGTAGCACCTGGGAGTCTTCCAGAAAATACATGATCTTGTCTAACATTTCTGCACTCTTGAAAGTTAAGTTTTCACGGATTGCTTGTGACCACAAGGAAGAGCCTGTATGCCCTCAGTGTCCCTTTTAATTCTTCCAGCATGGCCTGCAAGGTTATTGCCACTGTAAAGAGCCCTAGTTTTTGTTACCTTAGTTATTTTCTGTGCTAATATAGACTCTAAAAAAAAAGAGAAAAAAAAAAACATGCTATCATGTCATAAGATAAGGTTACATGGTGAATTCAATGAGATAGATCTGGCAAATTAGTTATGTGAAGGCAGAGTATAGACGAGAGTTATTTTTTTCCTCCTGTATCTAAACATTCAGCATCCTTGTCTTCCACAGTGCTCTGTGTTGAAAGCGGCTATTTGTGTCTCAGTTCAGGGCTGGGATAGAAGCAAAAGTGTCCAAATCCCAAAGGGGAGCCACTGACTTTATTCAGCATGCTATTGTCATAGTAGCCATCATCTGCTACAGTATTTTTGCTGTTCCTGACATTTCTTCCTCTACAGGAAAGGAAACCCTGTCAAGAGCTGAGAGAGTATCAGATTTTAGGCATAATTTTAAATCTCCATCTCCAAGGATTTTCTGCCACATCTAATCTAAACCTACACTCTTTCTGTTTGAAGCCATTTCCCTTGTCCAATCACCACATGCATTTTTAAAATGTCTCTCTCCAGCTTTCTTGTCGGCCCCCTTTAAGTATTGAAGGTTGCAAGAAGGTGTCCTTGGCCCCCTCTCTTCTCCTGGCTGAGCATCCCCAGATCTCTCAGCCTGTCTTCAAAGCAGAGGTTCTCCAGCCCTCTGAGCATATTTCTGGCCTCCTGTGGACTTCCTCCCACAGCTCCACATCCTTCTTATGATGGGTATCCCAGAGCAGCACTTCAGATGGGGTCTCATGAGGACAGAATATAGGAGCACAATCCCCTCCTGCTCTCCATGCGGCTTTGGATGCAGCCCAGGACATGACTGGCTTTTCGGGCTGCAAGTGCACATGGCTGAGACATGTTGAGCTTCTCATCCACCAGCACCCTCCAGTCCTTCTCCTCAGGGCTGCGATCAATACATTCTCTGACTCACGTGTAGGACCTCATACTTGGCCTTGCTGAACTTCATAAGGTTCAGCCCCACCTCTCCAGCCTGTCCAGTTCCCTCTGGATCCCCTTATTCCAGGGTGTGACTGCACTCACAGCTTGGTGTGCTCAGCAAACTTGATGAGGGTGCCTCAATCCCACTGCCCATGTCACCAAAAAAATGTCAAACAGTGTCAGCCCCAATACCAACCCCAAGGGATACCAGTCATCGCTGGTTTCCACTCAGACATTGAGCCATTGACCACAACAGTTTGAATGCCAACCCATCCAGCGCTTTATCTGAGTGGTCCCTCTGTCCAATCCATGTCTCTCCAATTTAGAGACAAGCATGTCATGCTTGTGTCAAACACCTTGCACAAGTGCAGGTGCATGAGTCTTGCAGCTCACACTCTTTAGACCTGTGGCATTGCAAATGGTTGTATAAAGGGGTTTGAAAGAAAGTAGTTCTCTGGAATAATTTTTTTTCCCCAACTATTTCTGGCTGTCAGAAGAAATTATTTCCAAAGACTAACAAAGGATATGAGTTCTGTCTTCTTGCCCTGTTTATTTCTCTGTATTCCACCTCTTCAGCAAAAATGGAAAAAGGAACAGCTCATTTTTGCATGGGTAATTCAACCCCCATTCAGCTCTCCCAGCAGTTTGATTCAGCATCATCAGTCAGCAGTGGTTCCCTGACTTACCCCCAAAGCATTAAGGACTGCACCTCTGGAGGAACAAACCAGAGATTTATTGGCTGCCCACATGCCCTGCATGAAGCACTGTAATGACAACTAAATGGGTTGAACAGGTCATTAAAAAAATTTGTTAGCTAAATTTTACAAGAAGCTTGCAAGGGAATTTTGGAACTATAAAGCTTTCCAGAGTCTATAGATTAAGGGCCTCAAGAGTGCTCTAAAGAGGTTCTTGCTATTAACCTTTGTTTCCACTGATGTTCCAGCTGGGATTCAAGCAACACTTCATGCTGACCCAACTTTCTTCTCACCAGATCCCCAGATTCCAGCAGGGAGAGCAGCTAGAGCTTAACCTAATGCTGAAGCAGGTGGAACAGGTCTTACACCAGCATGAAGAAGGTATCTTCCAGCAAGCCTGCTACCTTCTAGGTCATACTCAATAATTTGGCTTAGAGCACATTTTAGATGGTCTCAATTTAAAAAAATTTATATATCAGATTTACCCCGGTACATGATGCCACCACTCAGGCTGTTGGTTTACTGATCCTGGTTTGCTTCTGCATCACAGCACTGGAAGACACAATTTCTACTTTTCCTTGGCCCCAGGAAAGGAACAAGTCCCAAGAGTCCCATGCAGACCACAAAAAGGAGTTTGACCTCAGCTCGAGCACCAATCCACATTTGGGATTATGAGGAGCAGAAACCTTACTTGAGGTATATAATGGAGTAATACTTCAAAAAGGAGCAATCTTCCAGAGGCAGTGAGGCAGGTGAGCAGGCAGTCACTGGACTGAAATATGGGGCCACTGTTTCAGAAACATCAGTCTAAAGTTTCAGCCAAAACAGAGGAGAAAAATACAGCACTTGGTATCTTTACACAGGAAAGAAAAAATAACACTTCAGGAAAGATAAAATGAACATAAACCAATAAGAAAATTAGGCCAAAGATGCAGTATGAGAGACAATTAAAAAACAGAAGCAAGTAAGTGAATACACAATTCTAGCTACCCCACCTTGTGTAAAGGCTGTTGTAATCTAACCCCCAGCCTGCTGTAAAAACAGGAAATAAATTAATGTATACAGCAGCTGCCTCTGAGGCAGCACCTTTCAACACCTGATCCCATGTTAATAACACACCACTTTATGTGATGCATGGTTCTGTTTATCTACATCAGTACCCTGCTTCTCTCTTACCCTTTTGCCTCTCAGTTTTCAAACAGTTGCAAGCGGCATATTGAACAAGACTGAAAGCTGGTTTTGACACTGAACTCTTTGCCTCATTACTGAAGGCTTTTCTTGTGTTGAAGTCATCTCCATTTTCTCAGTGATGGACACTCGGCTTGCTGCCATAGACCCTCTTTCAGCTCCTTTCCTGCTCTAGTGATTTACAAGATTAAACAGGAGTTCATTACTCCTTTGATGTCCTTTGTGTGCCAGATAGCCTTGAACCAGATGAATTTTCCTGGGACTATTTGTATTAGGTTCTGGTTTTAATTAGTTCCTCTATTTTGAAGGCCTCTTTTGAGTTCCTCGGGTGTCAAGGTGCTCTGTGTTCCTCCAGAAAACCATCAAGTGGCACATCCTCAAAATCATCCCTTGGGAAAGCAGTGGGGAGGGGAGGACCTCTGTACAAGCAAGAAGTATTATTTTTAAGGTAGGAAAATATATTTAAGGAAAAACATCTTACTAAGACCTGCTAGATTCTCCTTGTAATGCTGTCTGGGCTATAGGAAAACTCGACCAATAAGCTATTTATGAATATTAAAATATTCCCAGTAATTTTAGGTGTGATGAACAAGGCCTAATATGAAAGCAGGTAGGGACTACTACTCTTTAAGAGACTGTCATGGTTGCTTATGCCAGGTGACCAGTACAAAACAGATTAGACCTACCACTACCCCAAAACCTGGCCACAGCTGTCATCACAGAGAATTCTTATCAGACAGACTAATTTAACTCCAAGAATTTGGAGTAGTTTATTAAGATTCTATTTATGCCTTCTTCTCCTCATGTGTCCACAATAACCAGAAAGCTTGCACTGATGAAAAATCCATGGGCTGGTTTCTGAAGGAGAATTAATCTAGAATATTTGGACTGAGAAATAACTGAAAGTATATCACAGGTAGACAACCTATTAGTCTTTTTATAGCCAAAGGATTGGTTGCTTCTTGGGTATGAACAGGCAAAATTGAATTTATTTCCTTTTCATCAATCTCAAATGCACTGGAGTAAGAAAAAGACCTGGATTGTTTAACTTCTGGGAGAAAGAAAATACTACTAGTCAAAGGAAAAAAAAAACGGTTTAGGGACAGATTTATTTTTATTTTGTTTAATGTGCAGGTAGATCTGAATAATTCACATGCACTTTCATGTGTATGATTAACCTTTGTTAAAACTTTTATGTGAATGCAGATGTCAGAATTCGTCATTGTGGGGATTCAGACCAGGGAAAGTCTTTCACAGGGACTGCTCAGCTGTTACCAGTTTATTTCCTGCAGAAGCACATTTTAAAGTAAATTCAGTGTTCATTCTGCGTATTTCCTGATGTTTTTGAGAAGCTCAGCCATGCTGCCTGCTCCAGCACAGACCTGATGTTGTCAGGTCATTTGCTCTGTCAAGAGTCCACTGAGATCCATGGCTTTGGATCAGCTACGTCTCTGACCATGTTAAGAAAAAAAAAATCATTTAAAACGTTTTTTTCTAATTCAAAGAACTCACCCCAGCTCTGTTGGTGTCAGCCTGGCTGTGCACACTTTAGAGGATGTTCTAGTATTTCCAGGCTCACTCACCAATGCACACTTTGGTGACTCCCTGCTCCCTGTTAGGGTGACTGTACATTTAAACTCAGCAATTTTTTAGTTTCTGTAGAAGGGAAATTCCTTGTCACACAACCCCTAAAGAAACCAGGGTGCCCATGTTGGATGACTGGCAGGTCTGGACACTGGGCATGCACAGGTTAGAGCCAGCCCACAGGACTGCATTGGCTGTGCTTAGAAGTCACAGATGATTTTTTTTTGTAATTATTTGCCTGCTTGACCTGTTTTTTTTGGGTTTTTTTAGAGTTACTGAATATTAAAATGCCTTTGAACACAAGTGAACCATTTGTCAACCTCTGAAAAACTTCAAAGACTTTTTAAGTGCAGTGATCTAGGCTATAGTGTTAACTATTGCACAGTAGAATGGTAGAATCACAGAATTATTAAGGTTGAAAAGATCTCTAAGATCACTGAGTCCAACCATTAACCTAACACTGCCAGGTTTATCACCAGGCCATGTCCCCATGTGCCACATCTACATGGCTTTAAAGCCTTCCAGGGATCATGATTCCACCAGTTCCCTGGTCAGCCTGTTTCAATGCTTGACCATCTAATCAGTGGAGATATTTTCCCTTATATCCAAACAAAACGTCCCCTGGCACAACTTGAGGCCATTTCCTCTGGTCACTTGTTACCTGGCATGAGAGACTGACCCCCACCTCACTACACCCTCCTCCCAAGGAGTTGTGGAGAGCAATAAGGTCCCTTCTAGCCTCTTTTTCTCCAGGCTAAGCACCCCCAGTTCCCTCAGATTCTCTTCATAAGACTTTAGTATAGACTCCTAAAAAATGAGCTAACAGGACCTCCACAGTATCACCTTTACTGCAGGTATCACATCCACCAGCCCAGAGGACAAATCCACCTCACAACACAAGTCCAGACATTTTCTCCAGCTCACAGGAGACTCACATAGCTCCTGTGACTACAGGTACAGGTCAGCTGTTCCTTTCCCTATTTGCTTCTCAGGACTTACAGAAGCTATCACCAGATGTCTGTATGTCAGAACTCAGTTTCAAATTCAGCTCAGCCCAGTTTCACATTATCTGGGAGACTTCCTAGAGAAAATGCAGGGGGAGGAGGAAATAAGAAGTCTTGAGCCCTATCCCATTAGCACTGCCTAGTGATGGGTCACTGAAAAACACAAAAGTGACTGTGCCATGGCACAGCAAGGCTGCGTCCTTCTGCCCCATCTCTCACAAACGTCACAGCTGCTTCCAGTCCTGCCTGTATGAGCATAACCCTGAGGATGGAGAGGAGAGTGGTGCTGTCTGCACGAACAGCCAGCTCCACCAGCACTGCACGTGTGCAGTCTCTGCTGGCGACCACTGTGACTGCGCATCCACTGACCCAAGGCAGCGATCCCTCACAAATATCAGCTGTTCGTGGACTATTCACTGGCCTCTCGGGGGCTTCCCAAGGAGACTGCCACGTGCAAAGGGAGGGCACAATGCCTGTCACACAGGCACCACAAATACATTTTTTTCCCCAGGAGGATGTCGGTCGAATGCGCTCGTTCCGCAGGTTCAGCAGCCTGGACACTCCAATTTTCTCATACTACCACATGCTTTAGTGGGCACATATAAATAGTCCCAGGGATATTGTAATTAGCTAGTGAGTCACTGGCACCTCTGGAATGTGAACCCATGTGCTGCAAACCACAGGAACTGGAGACACACTGACAGCTAAACACAGCCACTGCAGTCTGTAATTGTAGGGGACTAGTTTTACAACCAGTGCCTTCATTGTAAAATGCCCAAACACCCTTTAGAGAGTCACAGAAAAACACGCAGGTCGTAAATGTGTTGGAATTTTGGTCATTTGCACATGGAGGTTTCAGAGACAGGGAAGAGAGTTGGAGGCTGAGGTCAGTCTGTGGTACAACCCATAATGCAGTTTCTGCTCTTGTTCACACACACAGCCTGTGCGACTACTCAGGAGTTGAAGTCAGGGCTTTCATGTTCCTCCCTTGCCCTATTAACACCATCCAGTGTGGGATGTTTAATCCCATGTAGTGGTTGTAATTGTCCCTCCCCAGGGTTTATTTTCCACCCTGTGGAAATCACTTCAGGCCTTTCTTTACTTCTGTGGCAGAGTCCCCTGAAAGCAGCAGCGAGTATCTGTTGAGGAGTTTTATGTCCTCTAGTAATGTTCAGGACTAGAGCTCAGCTCATTCTTAATTCTAGCGATCATCCAGATTTCTGCAACCAAATCCCATGCCCAGCAGGTCTAGTTTAAAATGCAAATAATTCGAATGTAAAGTCTTAAAACCTCAAGAAGTATATTTCATTTTAAATAACATTCAAGTGTAGCTTTGATGCAGTATTATAGCTCCTAAAAATACACAAAGGGCACATCTTCATGATGCAAAATATTACCAATGGGTTTCCCTGCCTGGTTTTCCATCCTTTGGTAAATGCTAATGGAATGAAAATGACAATTCAGCATAATAAGAGGTATTAAGTATAAGATTAAGTAAGATAAGGGGAGGTTTTATTGAATATTTTAGGGCAGATGAGTTAAACCCTCTTGTCTTTATTTCTCTTTAAAAAAACCCAACCGAAACATAGTACCCACAATAATGCTGTAAGGACTTTGTTTAAACCATTATTAAGCATTGGTTTAAAATATCAGACTTCCTGAAGGATAAAGTGATATTCTAAGTAGATTCCTTGCTTTCTTTCAAAGTTCTCTGTTGATTTCTAATGCATTCAGCAACATATTCAGCGTTATATTCTGAATTCATGTTTTATGTACTGTTAAGCAGATGCTGCTTCACTTCACTGACAAAATTTTTTCAGTATTAAAGCTGCCTATATATATATATATCAATCTATTCTTGCTCATGAAACCCTATTTCACTGTAGCAGCCCTTCCTGAATGATACAGCTGGAGATTTTTTATTTAAATGCTTTGAGACCAGAGGGTCATAGAGTACAAACCTCTGCTATGAGAGGACTCATGACTATCCATCACTGTTTATTTGTCTCCATTAGTACTATTTCACCTCTCGTCCCAGCACTTCATATCTCTGACAGCTTCAAGTCTTCTTCTGATGTCTTGAATGTATCTCTCAAACAGCTGATTTCATTTCTTATTGCTGCCTTTGTCCTTCAGCTTGAGTGGTTCCCCTGTCTCCCTCCTGCTGTTCTCCTGATCTATTAACAGAGAGCAGTATTATCTCCCCTTTCCACCTGCACCCTGCAAGATTAACCAAGCCCACGTTTTTAATCGCCTCTGTCTCCTGAACACTCTAATAGCTCCTCAAGGCTGAATCCATTGTTCCTGAGCTAAGGAGGTCTGAGCACGCTTTTCTAGATGAGCAGTAGCCAAAAGCCCTTTCCAGTCTCAGGAATTCTTCCCTTCTCTACCTTGTCCAGCAATGACCTTTGCATTTTCCCCAGCTCTACAGGACTGTGACGTACAAACATCTGCTGACTAAAACACCACCAGTTCCCATAGGAGGAGTTTATAGTTTATAGTCCTGATATTGATCCATACCTACCAAAACAGGCCTTTTAAACTAATAGTCCCAAGTTAGTTGGAAAAAAATCCCTGTGTTTTGGAGCCAACCAGTTCCTCCTTCAAGGATATTTTGATCCCAGTCTATAGAGTGGAAACTCACAGGGGAGATTAGACCTAGAAGTAGACCCTGATGGGCTTAATCACTGCCTACAGTCTGACTTGTTACTCCCTTTCCTAGAAATTTCGTAATTGTCACCCTGCCAGGCAGTTTCTGGCTCAATTTACGTTTATTAATCTCTACCCTTTTTCACTTTAGCAGTGACTTTCAATGCAGTGCTCAACAAATGCTTGCTGAAGTCCAGATAGATGAGATTTACTTACTGCTGTTTATCTAAATAATAAAAAAAACAAACTGTGTTTTAAAAGGAAAGTATCAGTTTAGAGCATTGGCTCTTCTCCAGATCACAATGTGGTTTTTTGATGCAGTAATTTCATTCTGCATGGAGCAACCCTCACTACCCACTCTTCAGCCTCTGACTTAACAAAATCTATGAATCTTCCATCTCATCCACACCATTGTTTCCCTTCATCTCACAGAGTTCCTCCTTTTATGGCTGGTTTTATGGTTTAGCTTTTATTTTTACTTCTGCTGATACAGACTGACTCAATTCACATCCACTTAAATGCAGGCACAGAACTAAATGTAGCAAGTCATGCTATAACTCGTATGCAGGTAGGGTAGACAAGAAAGGGCTGGACCTGGTGATGCCTTGTGTGAAACAATTGTCTGTGCCTTCTGCTGTTGAATATAAGACAAAAAAAAATTTTAAAAACATTCACAGGAAGACTTTTTCCCGTCTGACCTTCAGTTCTGATGTCTTGTCCTTCTCTGAGAGAGGAAAAGGTGTTAAATCTAAGAGCTTTTAAATACTGTTTTCTTTGTCTCCAAAACGAGATTTACTGCAACTTCTACTCTATGAGACTGCACTTAGTGTCCATTGAGAAACAAGTTTGTGCAAGATACAGCTACAAAGTTCAGTGTCAGGAGCCTGTTGGGCAAGGATCAATTCTGGTTCCAACTGGAGCACAAGGCACAGGTGTTACCTTAAAAGCCTTGTACATATGAGGACCTGGGTGGCAGAGGAACAGCCTCCCCCTCAGTGCTGTCACTCACAGACCTCCCAGAGCTGAACCTCCCTCACAGGTCTGAGAGAGCAGGACACAGGCTGTGCCTCAAAGCTGAAGTGCAGTCCCATTTGCAGTAAAACACAAAAGCCTTTCAGCACAACACATCCTCTTGGAATGGGAAGCACAGCACAGTGGACCAAGTTTTCCAGTTTAGCTGGAAGAAGACAATGTTTTTCTGTTGGAATCAGACCCAGGAGCCCAGAGTCTTCAGAAAATGCTATGAATTAAGTAAGGAGCACATAAGAAGTGGAACAGCACTTTAATCTTACATGATCCATCTCCAGCAGCACAATAATCCATAGCAGACCCAGACTATCTGTTCCATTTCTTCCAGGGAAGAGGCACACATTTTCCTAATCACCATGAACAAGATGTGAAATAAATAATTTTCTCACCATATTGGAGCAATCAGGAGCCTTCTGCAAATCCTCTGTATTGTTGGTGAGGGACTGGAGTTGTCACTTTTAATTAAATACTGTAACTAATCTGTTGTTAAGACACCAAATGGTATGGTGAATGTTTGTAGTGAGCAGAGATATCTTAGGTCAAATAAATGACCAGCCCTGAATGATCAGCCTGACCAGATGGTGCAAAAAAATTAATTTCTGCTTAGGGAATTCCCTAATATAGTAAAAAAAATTTTAAAAAATCACTGTGATTCTGACCAAACTGGAACAGTTGCCCAGAGGATCTGTGAAGTATCCATCTTTGGAGATAGTGAAAACTCAATTATACAAGGTCCTGAGACATCTGATCTAACTTTAAAATGGGCCCAGTTTCAAAGGAGACCCTATTTTGAGTGGGAGGTTAGACTAGATGATTTCCATAGGACCCTTCCAACCTGAACTAACATACAGATCTGAGACATTCTGAGACAATCTTTTACATTAACAGGCTGAATATTGGCTTCTTTCCTAGCAGGGAAGTGGAATTTGAACATAAAAGGAGAAAAAAAACCCTCAGAAACTTTATGGAAGAGACTAAGTGTATATATATATATGTATGTATATACACACACACACACATATATGTATATATGTGTATATATGTATGTATATACACACATATATAAATATTACTGTAAATAGGCATTCTACTCAAAACTTTTGTGCCAGATCTGAATTGGCATTCCTGTCATTTACATTGCTCAACAAAAGATATATTTTAGAAGTCAAATAAAAGCATAGAGTCTACTAATTAGCACTTGAATCAAAATTCAGATAAACATGAACTGGCTATAGGAGTCCTTTTGCAACTCCATTCTTCTGGAAAGAATCACAGAATGTGATCATCTGAGAAGGGACACAATCCTGCCACTCATTTTGAGCAGTGGCTTCCACTGCAGATAGATTCATTCAGAATCAGTAGGCCTGAATTGCTCTGAAGTTTGCCTGGCCAGCAACAGGAGGACTTTCAGGACAGGTTAATGCAAGACCCAGCGATAGACAGCAGCTCAAAATAGGTGTTTGGGGATGATCTGCTTGGGTCTAATAACCAGAAGAGATGTTACCACACAACATAATCACAGGCTCAGATGTAATCAGACCACAGCCAAAATAAGCTGCCCACAGACAGCCCAGTTGGAGCTGATATTTTGTGCAAGGAGTGAAAATCCTCCAAGGAAAAAATTCTGAGTGAGTTTCAAAGCTGTCAAACATTGACCATTTCTACTCATAATCAAGCTGCAGAAGAGCCTTCAGCCTCCCACTGCAGTGACTTGTGTTCTTGGGTCAGTCACAATTATTCCCAGTGCAACCTTGATGGGCATCTTTTCTCTGCCAACAGCTCAAACAGTCTTTGGAGGCTGGAAAAGAGGCACAGTCCACGCATCTATCTGACAGATTAAGTCCTTCAGCTGGCTGAAAAGATATATCAGAGCTCACAGAAAAGCAGAGATATCACCAGACTGTATTTCCCCTTGATGTCTCACCAGTGCTTCAGAAAATCTTTTATTTATATAAAAACACACGTAAACCTTCTCCAGTGATAACTACCATTGTGCTTGGATTTCCACAACAATCACAGATCAAATAAATGGACATTAAAAGTCACTAAGTGTGCAGTGGTAAGAAAAAAGTGATCTCCAAAACTTATTGCATTCCTCTAGCTACTGCACTAAGCTCCACTGGCTTTTTAATTTGATGCCATATCAAAAGATGCTTGATGTGATTAATTTGGTGTTGGCTGTCAACCTTTATCTCATTCGGAGCCTCACAGTTTGTAATACACTTCTCCACCACTGAACATGTGTTGGAATAAGAAAACTCCAGCTAGGAAAGATGTAAGTAATCAGAGCATCACACTAGAAATGCACAGTTATACTATTTCAGTTCCCAGAGGTACAGCAGAAAAGTGTGTCTGTTTACCTGGAATTTCATCAGTGCCCCCATTGGTGTGTTTGAACCGATCTCCTTCCACGTGGACATTTGGGCACAGGACATCTGAAAAGCAAAAGAACCAGTACAGAATTATCCCAAGGAAACACATCTGCAGAACTTACAAAAGCTGATCTTCTGGGTGTTGTTCAGATTCTTGCACGTGGCAATAATTCAGCAATAATTCCAGCCCAGGCTCTGTACATCCTAAATACCCTTCCTCTCTCCTATTCCCTAACTTCATGATGGACAAGAGACCCAATATACTATGTCTGATTTTGAGGCACTTTTTTCTGCCTGACCAGACAGGAAGACAGTCAGGATAGGTGAACCGAGCCTTTCCATCAGCTCGGACAACACTCTGGGTTTGTGTCTTTCTCCTGCCCATAAATGTGCATGAAAGTCACAAAAAACATAAGAAAATACAGAATGTGCTTCCACTCTTGTATTGGTTGGAAGTTCTGAAGGGCCAGCTGACATGGTGCTCTGCCCAAACTTTTCAGAAAGGACAGCTCCTAGTCTGGGAAACCTCCTTGAGTTTGTTCAAGCAGAAATCAGAGTTAAATATGACTAAAATTTTGAAGAATATTCACCCTTAAAGACAAGCTTCAAAAAGTCATGAAAATACCCAGCCTTTCTCAGCCATTTCTCATGCTCCCAATTAGTGTCAACACAATTGCAGATAAATGCTTTTCCACAGAGAACTATGTATCCACCTCCTTCCTGCAAAACCTTTGAAATAACTTCTGTTTTTGCTTTCTTTTCCCAAATCAGTAGGTTATTGCACACTTGTAAACAATGGGGACAGGTAGCTCAAGGAATCAGTTTAATGAGAAGAACTGTTAGAGATATTTGGCCTGTATAGGTCCAATATAATAATAATAATAATAATAATAATAACAACTACTATAAAAATAGTAACAACAGCAACAACAACAGCAACAATAAACATATATCATTATAATATTGGACTTGTTAGAGCAGGTCCAGAGAAATCCATAAGGATGATCTGAGGCCTGGAGCACCTCTCCTATAAAGACAGACTGAGAGAGGTGGGGTTGTTCAGCCTGGAGAAGAGAAAGTTCCAGGAAGACCTTATAGCACCTTCCACTAATTAAAAGGGGCTTATAAAAAAGTATAGTGATAGGACAACCTCTTCTTGCCTCTTAAAGAACCGTAGCCTCCCTTTTGCCTTTATTTTACAAACATCCTGTGCTCCTTTTGGCTCCTCCCTGCCTGCCTGCATCTAAGGCATAAATAGTCAGCAAGGGAAAGAAAATTATTGCAATTCTCACTTTCCAGCCACAGAATAATCCACAGAGGCTCAAAAGAGGTTGGTACTTTACCATCCCAGTTATTATCATGGCTCCGTGTGTCCAAAGGAGCAGAGTGCTGGACTGACAACACATCCATAAGTCCCAAGGAGACACCAGGTCTCATTGCTACACCCAGCACTGCATTGCTGGGAAGGCAAGAAAAAAGCTGTCCTTCTCCTTTGGAGCCTTTCTATGAAACCCCTGATATAGGTGAACATTTTAGTGCCAGAGTGTTTCTTCCTGTTCCTTCTGCTACCACCACGCAAAACTCTGAGCAAATACTTGTGATGCTCAGAGGATTTGCAGCAATGAGCATCCACTTCAAACGGCAGAGACAGTAACAAAATCTGCACTGCAGCTAAGGCTCTGCTAATTTGTAAATCTTTATGGATTTACAGAAGAGAAAATACAGCTGACTGACCTGAGCTTTCAGCCTCTGTTCCTTGTTACATCCTCTGCTTGCAGTTGCCTTTAAATACGTATTATTTAAAACTTATTTATTGTCTTCAACTTTATATAATATTCTGTCAATCATTTGTTTTACCCAAAATTTTTATCAGCACAGATTTTGCATTTATATCCATGGGGCTCATGGAAATTTTTAATAGCACCAGCAGTGCTATATTTCCCTTTAGAGTTGCACTACGAATGATGGCTGAATTTCCACTGACATCTGCTACATGAGATCAGTCAGCTTTTAATCCACTGTAGAGTGCTACTTTTTAATGCAAATGCAATTCAATACATAGTAACAA
Source organism: Corvus kubaryi (assembly GCF_017639235.1). NCBI lineage: Eukaryota > Metazoa > Chordata > Aves > Passeriformes > Corvidae > Corvus > Corvus kubaryi. Next base: position 32,156,052 of record NW_024581127.1, read on the forward strand.
TACCTAAGAAACACTGTACTTTATTAAAGAACAAATGTACTTTATCAAGGTAGTTACCATATCAACCAAACTGTAACTCCACAGAAGAAAATTAGTTTTGTTAGAGATGACCTCCTTCTCATAAAATTATAATTCTTGACTAGGGATACATAATAATTCCCATTCTGTAATATTTTATTCACTGGCTTCAACATCAAATATTACTTTTTTTGTGAGTGAGATCAGGAAAATTGCTTTATAACTATACATATGGACCATTTTTCAATTTTTAACAGCCTTACATTATCATCATTTCAAAGGCCCATAATTAGAGGGACTAGGAAGCTCTATGTATGTAAATTTGCAGATGACACCAAGCTGAGTGATGCTGCTGACACTCCTGAAGGATAGAGCCATCCAGAGGGACCTGCACAAGCTCAAGAAGTGGATCATGGAAATCTCATCAGGTTTAACAAGACCAGGTGCTGGTGCTGCATTTGGGTTGGGGCTGGGGAATGAAGGGACTGAGAGCAGCCTTGCCCAGAAGGACAGGGGTGCAGGTGGGTGAGAGGCTGGACAGGAGCTGGCCGTGTGCACTGGCAGCCCATAAACCAATCATGTCCTTTGTTTGTACAAGCTTCTTGTTGAAGGAAGCTTTTCTGAAAGTAATTTAACTGCAGATAACACTCTTTCCTGAAACCAGATCACAATGAGATCTGTTTGATGAGGAGGGACTTAAACCTCACTTTTAAACATCATTTCTTAGAACCTTCCCTATGAAAAGAATCCCAAAGCTCTCAAACATTTTAAAAGCAAGAGACAATATGTCCTACAGAGTACATGTTCTGGAAAGAGACATGTCAGAAGAAGGTCTTGGCTCAGGAACATTCACTAGCACTAAAATAGTATTAATAACCTATTATCAATAAAATGTAATGATAGGGCTGTGAGTTTGGAAAAGAAGAATAATCTGGTCATTTAAGTCTCTTTTCCTCCAAGCTGTTTCAAAAGCAAATTAAGGAAATGGGACAGAAAACAAAGGGAAAAACAAAAGAGAATGAGAAAGGAGTGGAGAGAAACACAGGGAAGGAAGGAGGGAAGGAGGGGAGGAAGGGAGGAAGGGAGGAAGGGAGGGAGGAAGGGAGGAAGGAAGGAAGGAAATGGCAGTATTGTGTTTGTTATAGCAGTTCCTGGCCAGGAATGGTGTGATTCTGCTACCCCTTAGGGCTTTCTGTAGAGAAACCTTCCCTGTAAAGTGACAAACACAAATCCCCATTTCCAGCACTCCATCCTTGTGTCCATAGGACTCCGCTGGAACAGTTTCTTAATTTTCATTTTAATTCTTTCAAGAATAAGCAAGCCCTCAGCTGCCAAGGGCTCCTCTGGGGACTTGTGTATAATGAATGCTGAACATGTGTAGCTGTCAGGTTCCACAAGAATAAAGTAGAGAGGTGAAAATAGAAACACAAGAAGGTTAAAGCAAACATTATTTATTACCATGGTTTTTTGGTTGTTTTTTTTTTTTTCCTTTCCAGACTGAGAATTTCAGGATTCCAGAATCTCAGCAGCACCCAGTGCAGTGACAGAGATCCAGACACACCCTGTATCTCCATCATTATTCCATTCCCACAAGAGAAATTATCCAGTTTCTCTCAAAAGGTGGGATTCTCCCAACCTAAACATTTGAGTTGTCTCATCCCCTGACAATGAAGTTTAGCCCCTTGTAATTCTATCCATGGATAAGGCAATACAGGGAAAATGCAGGCTTCCCTAAAAGTTGTCTGCCAAAACTTGAGACCAGACAGCCTGGTAAGAAAGAGGGATTTGGGGTAAGGGGTGGGTGGGTTTCATATTTTTATGGAGATAGTATTGCAAATTTTTTCTACATTGAAATAATTTTTCCCATTGAAGATTGCACTTAAACGGGAAGGGACCTGGTGAGAAAATTTTTCTTAAAGTCAAGAATATTTCATGAAAGTAGTTTCTCAGAGGAGCTTTCTCAGAGCCCATCAGCTCTGTTCTTTAATTATGCAGGTGGTTCTCTGTGCAGCAGTTCCTCCAGCACATTTAATTCCCTGCAGTCAGTTGATGACTCCTATATATAGTACTACCTTTATTTGTTCTTTTCTTTTCTTTTATAAAACATTGCACATAGACCACTTTATAGCCTCAAAATTTAAGGGTTTTTTCCCCCACTCTTTTAAAAATGCTTCTTTTAAAAGAATACCTCCACTCTCTGCCCATATTCACTGAATATTTTTTGGCGAATGTTTGTTGTCAGATATTCTTTCCCTGCAAGTGAACCAATCCATAAAGTGCCACACACCATGGAAACAAATTTATAAGGAAAAATGTGGTGGTTTTTTCCAGCTACAGTGGCGGGCGGCCCTGGCAGTGTAATGAGCCTGCAATAGTGTCTGTACTAACATTATAATTTGTATCAAGGTGTAGGTACAACAGAGCATCACAGCAATTATATGATTACACCTTGCAGTATAATGCCTTGTGCAACTCTCTCTTCCTTTCTGAAATCACACTGAATCTTCACACTGTGGATTTTGAAGTCCCTCAGTGCCAGGAAAATCACCTGTTTGTGGCTGCTGAAGCCAAGGCCGATTCTGCCTTTTTTCCTTCAAATAATGCCTACATTGATGATGGATGAGGTTTCCATATTTGGTGTCACATGAAGGCTCTCTGTCACCTCAGGGACAGAATCAGAGCATCATGGAATGCTTTGGGCTGGAAGGGACCTTAAAGATCCTCTGTTTCCAATCCCTCTGCCGTGGCCAAGGACACCTTTCACAAGACCAAGTTTCTCAGGGCCCCAGCCAACCCGGCCTTGAACACTTCCAGGGATCCAGCATCCGCAGCTTCTCTGGCCAACATGTTCCAGTGCCTCACCATCCTCACAGTGAAGAATTTCTTCATGATATTTAACCTAAACCTGCCCTCCTCCAATTTAAAACCGTTACTCTTTACCTATCACTACATGCCCTTGTCAAAAATCCCTGTCCAGCTCTCTTGTAGAGCTCATAAATGCTCATGATGAAATGCAAAGGGAATAGCAAACCCTCCCCACAACACAGCTTACAGGCTGAGCAAACACATCCACAGCCCACCCTATTTCTCATAATATCCTAAGGCTGTCACATTTTTCCATTAAAACATTATTCTGAAAATGCACCAGCACCCAGCTGAATTGCTCCCCAGGCTCCCCTGTCTGCTGAGAAATTCCCAAGTGATTTCAGTGAGACTGTGGATATCTGTGTCCACAGGGGTCCCTCCCCTTTTCCAGCACAGTAGCCAGAAAAAGTGAATCTCTGTGTGACTGCACATTCAGTGCTGGCACTGCTCAGCAGATGGTGTGTTCCACACAGAGAGTAAGCAGAATTACTACAGGGTATTATACCCCAGAGAGCTCTCATGCAACACACATTTAAGGTCCCAGGCAAGAGGACACTCTTCTTTGAAAGGCTCTTTCTACAGAATGGAGAAACAGGGCTCCTTCAAAGAGCAATTCAGAGTAGAAACCCAATTTAGGTGCCCTGATGTAGCCCCGAAAAAGCTACTCTCTTCCCATTGTTTGTAAGGGAAACCTAGGAAGACATGGTTCCCAAATTAGACATCTATCAAAGGCACCAGAGTCACATCCATCCAATTAAAACAAGCATGGTTGGGTGCATTCCTGGGCACCGAGGCCAAGGCATGTTCAAGCCCATATCTATGCTAGCAAATGGTCTTAGCCTCCATAACGAGATGGCTGCTGACAATGAACACTCCCTGGCATGTTGGAAGTACCCATCTGGGCCCTAGAAATGTTCCAGTGGAGCATCAGTTCGCCTGGGGCGAAACGTGCCAGAGCCCAGGGCAGACGAGCGCATTCCACTGCCCAGGAATGCTTCTGGCCACATTTATGGTAACTGGTTTAGATACAGCCCATAAATATCATCCTTTGCTAAGAGTTCTCTGATGCAAATCAAAAGGACCCTCTTGAGCAAAAATGCTAATTGATTTTATGGTCACAGGCGACCAATTTTTTAATGCATTCAGTGCAAATGGGAAAGTTGGAAGGGGGGTTGAGTGCACAGCCAATAAATACTGTATCCTATTTAAATAGGGACAACAGGAATGCAGGGACTTCTGGCATTTGCAAAGCACTTGAAATCCTTTTGAAGATGAAAAAGTAAAATTAAAAATATTCTTCTCCTACTCTTTTATTCATGTCCTGCTTCACTTATACTGGAGCTGATCAGAGAGATTTGAAAAATACTGTTTTCCCCACAATGTGGCAGGCTGTGCTGTGCATTTTTACCATCTTCTCACCCTGGATCTAAGCATCTCTTTCTTCTCCTTTTGTCACCATCAATTGCTTTTTTATTTCTCATTTCTCTGTCCCGTGCTCTGGATCTTGATTCCAAAAGGGAGAATGTTACTACAGGCACTCATATCCCAACAGCACACAAGGAGTGACAACTACACCGCCCCACCAGCACAGGGAGCCCTTTACAGCCCCATCTCCAGGCTGACTCCATACTCTAATCCTTAGCTCAGCTTCAGATGCCCTTTAAAATTTCCTAGAGATGTTCCTGAATCTTGGTGAGGACTCATCTTTCCAAAGGATACCTGTACTGCAGGATGCTCAGAGAACCTCTCCCTCTCTGATGCACCCACACAAATGCAAGAAACTCGTAGTATGACTGGCAGCAGAAGTATATTGTCAAAAGGACTGATGCAATTAGCACTGTTTAAGTGAGCAGCATACAGAATTAATTTGCACATGCTCCCACAGGGAATAAGTGGCACTCTGGGAACTACAAAAATAGCATCAGGCCTTGGCACTTCCAAGCTAATTTGTTTGTGTCTGCCCCTAAACAAATACAGAGACTGTGTGCCAAGGAGCTTGTCGGCAAACAGCACAAGGTTTTGAGGAAAGCAATTAGCAGCTACTCTCCATCCAGTCCAGGAGCTGATTGCTGCTCTGGGGCACAAGTCCACCTCACTCTCTCATTTTGGGAAAAGGGTGAAGCTTCATCATGCAAAGTGTCCTTGATCCTAGTGAGCTACAGGGTTTCTCCTGAGTGGCCAATCATTGCCTTAGCAGAGAAATTGCCATGAGCATGTCTTCATGCTGATGACATAAAATATTTAAGAAGATGGCAGTATGGAGATGAGCTGGAGCACATCCTCCAGGAGCCACCAGCCACAGCAAGAAGCCAGCCCTTCCTCAGTGGCTGCTCTATTGGCACAGATGGAACATGTCACTCCTGACCCAGCTGCTGGGCTCTTTGGCAAAATTTTAGGTGTGTTTGCTGCCTGTACCCCAGAGGCTGGTGAGAACAGGGTGCTGCAAGGCTAAAAATGTTTCCTGCTTGGCCTTGTGTCCCAGAGGAAGAGCAAAGATCAAAGGTTCTGCTCACTTGGCTGTGGGGAGACAAAGCCACCCCACCTGCCAAAGCGAGGATCCCAGGAGTGTAGAAAGAAGAGATCACACAGGGCCTCTCTAGGGGTGCAGATGGGAATGAGTAGTCTGTGGATGGGACAGGAAGCACTCCAGGTAGATTGTCTCACCTGCCAACCAACCCAAAGCTGCAGAACTGCCAAGCATCAAAAATTTCCATCACTCTCTGTCCCCTTCTCACTCATTAAGTTCTAGAAAATAAAGTTTTTATTTTCTGGGATTTTGCACCACTGGATATGGATCAGTTCCAATATCCACCAGTGTAATGAACAATGAGATTTCTGTGGTGTGTAAGAAGACCCGAGCTAAAACATCTGTGCTTTTTATTCCCTTAAAAACTTACAAAGATTAAAACTACTCATGCAAATGTTGGTTGTAAAAACAGGAGAAACATTTCACTAACACAAGCAGACCCCTCTTATTTTTTTCCTGTGCCATTAAACAAGTAATATGGAAGCAAAATTCTGCCAGCAGCAAATTTCACAACAGGGAGCTGGTAGCAACAGTAGCAAAAAATGCTAAATCTCTTAAAGCAATGGCTGGTTTTAGGATGGACTCAAGTGTTGTAAAATGCTATCAACACAAGAGAGGTATTTGGTTTTTTAATTTGGTTTTTAAAATAGAAATTCTGTGTTAGTCCTGTAATTGAAATCACTGGGATGATTAAAAATAAACCCGGTGTGAAGTTCCAGTAGGTTGGTTCTCACTGAATAGGAACATTACAGTATTTCTGCTATAAAACTCCATCAATCTCACTTGCACTCAGCATTCATGGAAGGCACATTCCCCAGATGAGCCCAATGGAGCAGTGCAGCTACAGATCTGCTGAAGCCATCAGTTCCCACTGCTGGTTGGAGAGACAAGACAGTCTGTCCCATTATCCTCCCACATGCCACAACATGGAGACAAGAGCGTGGAGTCTCCTCATCTGAGCACTGCCAGAAAGCTGAGATGTCAAGGCACAGTTTATAATTGATTTTTTTAAAAAAGCAAATCCTGGGCAGACTGCAAATGTTATTTTATTTTTAAATTTCTGTAAAAGCAATTACTTGTCCAGAATAATAACGAGAAATCCAGGTAAGGTGTTCTGTTCCCTCACAGTAGTTCCAAAAGTGAAGTAATTAGAAGCAACTTGTTTCAAAGCTCATGGCTTCTCAGCTGATCAATAAATATATACTAGCTGTTCTCAAATAACTTCCAAGAGAGAAATATAGCTCAAGGACAAGTTTAAGAGGGACTCTGACTGCCATTACTCTTCTGGTGTAATTATACAACTGCAAATTGAACAGTATCTTCTTCCATGCGGGTATTTTTGGGGGCTGCTGTAACTGTGGCTTTGGGACTCTGACCAGCAGCAGTATAAATATATCATAAGAGCGAAGCAAAGAAATTTCTGTATAAATACTAGACATGACTCTGTCTAAGAGTTTGGTTTTGTGGTTTTGTCTTGTAAAGAATTGTAACATCACCTTTGCAAAGTGGAGAAGGTTTAAGAAAAATAAGTGACTTTGGTTTCTTCTTAGAAGAAACCAGGTAAAAATAACATCCTGGCTGAAGGATGCTATTTTATGGATGCACCTCAGCAAACTCAGAAGTTTGTCTGGTTGCTGTCCACATCCTGCCACTACCTGCATACGGCCTTTCCTGGGCAGGACATGGAACTGGCCCCACAGAAGCAGAAGGAAGTGGCGGGCATGTGACAGCCCCAAGACCAGCTGGAGAAAGCAATGGGATACTTCTGTGGTGGTACAGCTCTTCAGAAGAGATCCTTTAAGAGCAAGCCATCCATCTGATAATCTTCATGGGGATAAACCTTGGGGACACCAATGGAAACAGCATAAGGATTATTGATCATGTGGGAAAAAAGGGCTTGTCCCAGACTGGGTGCCACCACAAGCTGCTGGCTCTCAGAGCTCTGTCTCTGCCTTGCAGGGTGCTACAGAGTCCAGCAGAAAAGAGACCTTACTCAAAATGAGTGGGGGATGGCAGAAGCAAGCCCAGTGTCTGCTTCTCTACCTGCTAAGGGTTTAAACAGACCATTGATATCTGTAAAGGTCTTTAGATATTTAAAGACCTTTTGGAGACTCTCTGGGTTTTTAGCTTTCAAATACACCTAAAAATAGCCAGGTTGAAAGCACTGAGTTCACTTCTGACTTAAATTTTGAAAGATAACTTCAGTCCAATATTAATTTTATCCAAACAGCTTCATCCACCTGCCAGTTCCAAACATGCCACCAGACCCAAACTTTCTAAGGAAGTTTGCATAAGATCTGGGTGCTTCTTTCCCATGGGCACTTCAGCCATCTCTATCTGCCCCCTCCACACTCTTCTAAACAAAGGATGTGACAAGTGGAGCCTGGAAAACAAGGGTTTGTGAGCAATAAATCAAAGCAGGCACAACCTGGGCTGTGTTACTAAAGCCAGGTGCACATAGTTCAAATGCCAATTTCCCCTTTCTTTCCCCCGACAGAGTTTTCCCTGCTCAAAAATGTCAAACTCTCATTTTTTAAGGCAGTCTGAGAAGATATTTCAGACAAGAACACTGTGCAAGAAGGGGAAAGGGTGAGAATCAAACCAGACGACAAAAAAGAAATTAATCAAGAGGCAGAAAGCACATGGGTATCAATCAGCAGCTACAGCCTTGCCACTTCTGGGTACTGAGATCTTAATTCCCCACTAAAAGCTTATCTGTGCCAGAAAAGCCCCCATTTATCAAGCCCTCTGCACTAATAAAGGGCTGCCACACTGTGCAATACACCTGTGCTGCCTTATTCATGTACCTGGAATCTAATTGTGCTATTGTTGTGCCAGTCTGCCAGCAGCAGAACCCAAGCCTCCCCACAGACATGCCAGGATGAGTTAATGCTGTAAAACTTTCAGCTACATGGCCACAAAAGGCACATCCCAGCGTGAGACAATCTGTGCTTCCAGAGGACCTGCAAAGTCAGCCCAGTGGTACCTGTCCCCATTGTCCCTCTCCAGGGAGCTGAGCACTCTGACTCTCTGAAGGGGAACATGGTTTGCATTGATTTTTTAAAACATATTAAGAAATTGATGTTTTGAACCAAAACCAGAACTTCTCCCCTTCAAAAAAAACCCCCAAGTTCAAAATAAAGCATTTTAATAGCTTCAAAGATTTTTTTCCCAATCCTTCTCCATGATCAAAAACTCATCTAAATTGGTTTTGCCCAGAAGTTTTGATCTTGATGAATTAGCATTTTCCCTGTGATGGGCATGTAATTAAGAGGTCCCAAATCAATTCTGAGAGGTTTCTTTTCCTACAAAATATAATGTCTGCTAGCCCATGCACCTAGGGGTATATGATGTGGGAGGTGGATAATTTTACCTGATGCCAGTTAGGAATGAGAGATTTGGAATTGACATTTAAATCTGAAATAAAATAAAATGTTGCAGGCAGAAGTACAGTGTATTAGCTCGAAAGTTTCCGATGAGTCCTGAAGGACAACATTCAGCATCGTGCTCATCGTGCATGCTCTTCTCCAGCCTGAGAAGGAAAACGGTTTCAGAAAACCTCTTGTGGCCTCAGAAAGGAGATTTGCTGTATTGTATCAGATGCCTCAGCAGCAGTTCAGCAAGTGGTCTGTAGTAAAACTGATCCCCACAAGGTGTTTTTGCAGGGTGATTTCACATTTTAAAGCACATCCAACAGATTTGGGTTTTTTAAATTTTTTTTATTTACACATCCCTAATTTTATCCAAGGACCTCAAAACCTGTTGTCATGGGTTAGCAAAGCATAGTCTCGGAAGTGATGTTCTTTCCAAGGGGTGCTTACAGCTTCCTCTGTGACCTAAGAGAACCTATCAGCTGGCCAGTTTGAATATGGACAGTCTTTTAAGCCGCTTAAAATTGTGACCGCCTCTGTGATCCACACTAAAGAATAGACAAACTCCCCCCTCAAGCTCTCTCTCGTTTCTGGTGCTGGGACAGGCGACTGCAGGGCCCGTGTGGGGGCCGGTGGGCCCGGCCAGGCCCTGCTTGGGCCAGGCCGGGCCGGGCCACGGCCATCCTGGGGCTGATGGGCCCTGTTCCAGCCGCGGAACCTCCCACCCACCCCCCCAGCCCTGCTCTGTGCAGACGGGCAGCTCCCCCCTCCAGTGTGGCCAAGATTCAGCTGAAGCTGCACCGCTGTCCGGCAAAGATCATGTGACCAACAGCAATAAGTGAAATTCCAGCTGCAAGGCCTAGGTGAGATTAACCCTTTTAGTGCTGTGAAGAGCTGAAAACCTGAGGGAGAAGAAAGAGGAGATGCTTTAAGCTGAAATTCTGTTGTAAAGCTATGATGCATCAGGGCACCCGCTGTAATTTTGTGAAAGCATGGGGGGTGGAGTGTTCAACTTGTACTTGTGAGCAAAAGCACCTGCGCTGAGATAGGCAGATGCTGAAGCAGCCATAATTTAATGAGAAGTTTGAACAGGGAGAGATGGAAGCGATGAGGACTTTTACTCCAAATGGAAAAGGAGAAGACCTCAGTTCCTAGAGACGCTCCCAGAGATAGTCCTAAAGATGAAGATGAGGAAGACCCTTTGCTCCCAGGGAAGGAGGAGGGCCTCTGTTCTTAGAGATGAAATGCTCCCAGAGATGGGTGAAGAGAAATTTTGTTTCTGAATGGCTCAACCTTAAAATTGTACCCCAGTAATTCAAGAGTGGACCCTCGAAAGCAGTTGTGGGAAAAGCTGCAAGTCGGGGGAAGGGACTCTCACATGATGCGAGCAGAGGACCAACCCGGGCAGATGTCTCGTGATAATTCCTCCATAGCATGAGCAAGAGAGACTCCTCTTCCTAAATGGACTGAACAAGGTTATTATGGAAGTGGTAAACAGACTGAACATCTCAAGGGTTGTCTTTTTACATTGTCAGTGGGAGAAGGGACAAAGGTGGGGGAGGAGAAGTGTTCTGAAGGTATAGTATGACTTTTTTTCTCTTTTCTTTTTCCTTATTTTAGCTCTATTAATAAACTTCTTTATATTCTTTTAAGTTTGGTGCCTGCTTTGCTTTCCTCCTGATTTTTATCTCACAGAAGGTAAATAGTAATGAGTATTTTGGACCAAACCACTATACCTGTCTTTCAAATTTAGGCCAAATACCAATTCTTTTCTTTCCTTTCAGACTTTTTTTACCCCCACTAAGTGATGCTCATGCAGAACATATAAAGGGAATTGCTGCATCAGGTGGGTCTGCATAGCTGGGAAGTGGGATTTCACAATCAGTTCTGCATCCTCAGTCTGCATCACCTGGCATGGGGATCCACTGGGATCCTCTTCAGCACAGCTACTTTGGGATTTGCACCTTTGTACAGTGCTTAAATGAAGATGCTCTCATTGCACCAGAGCCACACAGGTACTAAGAACCAGCCAGACTCTACTTCTTTAATGTTTTTTTTAACTCTATCCTATAGAAACACTGAATCACAAATCATTAAGGTTGGAAAAGACCTCCAGGATCATTGAGTCCAACATTTTAACCACCATGCCCACTAAACCATATCACAAAGTGCCATGTCCACTCATGTTTTTAACACTTCCAGGGATGGTGACTCCACCACTTCCCTGGGAAGCCTGTTCCAACACTTAAACATTCTTTCAGTGAAGAATTTTTTCCTAATATTCAACCTATTTTCTCAGGTAATTCTCCCCCTTTCTTCACGGGAAGAGAGGCAGATTATAATCTGTATAATTGATACCTGAAAAAGCAATTCTGTTAGCTCTTGAGCAGTTATTTCCAACATTTTATAGAGAGTATGTTGGACACTAAACAAAATAAAAGCAGGAAAGAGCAGAGACAGAGCTTGGCTAGGATATCCATATGTCTCTGCACACAAAGAGAGACCAGCCAGGAGGGCTCACAAGCACCCAGTAAAGGACAGGGCAATCAGCTTTGGTTTTACCAGGGAGGACTACAGAAAATCAACCCTGCAGAGTCATTCCCACTTGCCCATAAGGTCCAGAAGTTAGACATCTGTGCAACTACTGAGCAATCAGAGCTGTTATTTCACCCAGATCACAGCATCTGTCCCTCAAGGAAGATGGAAAAATGACATCTCAGTTTTACTTCTTGGGGAAGTTGCCTATTTAACAAGGTTTGATTTGCAGTTATATGTTACCCATGCAGAGGGAGAGCTGGAAGAGGAGCTAATGCTATCACAGGAACTGCAATCCTAAGGAAGTTTCCAGCTGCCTTTTGCAGCTGGGACTCCTCCCCTCTTAAAGAGAGATTTGAGCCTTAAGAGAATGTGGTGACGGCTTCTGCAAGTTTATCTGACCTGGCTTGCAGAGGTACTGACTTGGGGAGTGGATATTTTAGGTGCTGACCTGAAGAAGAAATTGTTTCTAGGTGAGGATCATGGGAGAATGAGTTTATGCTTGCAGAAGTGTATCAGGGCACATGCTGGGCTGACACTTTCTGTGTGAAGGAAGGAACAGTGAAGTCTGCTGCAAGAAAATGGCTAGACACATTAAAGCTTTTCATTAGCACTTTCTGATAAGATTATAAATATTCTGTATAATTGCCATTAGCTAGAGTGGCCAAAAGCCTGAAGTGGCAAAAGACCGTAAGTTCATTATAAAGATTATGAAGAACACACATGAGAGGGGAATGCAGAAGATGGAAAAACAGAGCTGAGGAAGTTAATCCATTTCTTAGAAGAATCTTTTAATAACTCTAAAACCCACTTCACAAGTCCCAGTGTGGACCAGATGGCCCCTTGCCACCTTCTCCCCCAGGGCAATGGAAATGGGATCCATCAGCTCAGCAAATACCACCGGTGAACAAAGGCCCCACTGCCAAGATTTGCTGGCACCAGCACCATTCCCACACATCACCCCACAGCCCCTCCAGGGAGCAGGGCTGCCTTTGACACGTTTAGCCCAAGTGTCCCTGCTTGGCACCAGCACCCAGAGTTTGTGCTTTTCCCCTCCCCATTTCCCCCTGAGTCTTTGGGAGGCCTGGGCTGCCTGAGCCATCCAGGGGGTTCCCTCGCACACTGAGCCGACCTTATTGTGCTCTGCCCCAGTGAGCACAACTAATAACCACAGTTTGCCTCCTTTAATTGAGGCTCTGAATAACTGGGAGCAAGTACCCAACCCCTCCAACAAAGGCTGAGCTCCCCTCGCTGCAGAGCACAGCTGCCACTCATGCTGGTCTGCGCTAGGATGTCACAAAAGCTGAGCTATTTTGAACGGAAAGCACCTATCACAAAACCCAGCTATGAGCAAATGGAGGCCAGCGTGAATTCCAGGAAAGTCCCCATGGCAGAGAGCACGTCCAGCCCTCCATGCCCCACGCTTGCTGAGCACCAGAAGCTTGTTGAAATTATTTTGCCCCACAACAGGTTTTTCTAAGAGGCTGCGGAAGCCCAGAGGAATGACATACATGCTGGCAATGAAAATTACCGCAGAGGGTGTTTTTCAGCTCAGAATACAAAACAGATTGGCTTTTCTGCAGGCACTGGTAAGAAAAATACTAATTAGTACAAAGTATGGTGATAGGCCAACTCTCTTGCTTAGTTGGTCATTCATTAAAGTGAAATTAATCTGGATTTAGATCAATGTAAATGAGTGAGGAATGTAGCTGGGTGTTTTGTTTTGTGTACACCCATTTGCTGCTGTTGCCGATCACAAAGAAACAAAGCTAAAAGCACAGCACAGGATGCCTGAAAGTCAGCTCTATCCCTAATGACCAAGGCCTGCTGTCAATCAGATGTGTCCTGTTACAGCTGTGAGCCCCCAAAACTCATTCTGAGGATGTGAAGCCATTCAGGTGAACAGAGATAAATCTAGACAAAGCTCACACAGAAGTAAAAGCAGGAAACAGGAAAGGCAGCTTGCCTCAAGTTCCCCATGTAGGGGGAACAGGACAGCCTTGGTTTGGTAAGCAGCGAGAAATCTTCACATAAAATACAAGAAATCTGGAGAGGAACTCTTTACAGGAGCAGGTAGTGACAGGTCAAAGGGAAATTACTTCAAACTGAAAAAGAGTAGATTGAGATTAGATATGAGGATTAGGAAGAAATTCATTATTATAAACGTGATGAGGCCCTGGCATAGGTTGCCCAGAAAACCTTTGGATGCCCCATCCCTGGAAGCTTCAAGGCCAGGTGAGATGGGGCTTTAAGCAACCTGATCTAGTCAAAGCTGTCTCTGGCCACAGCAGGAGCTTAGAACTAGATGACTTTTTTAACTTCCCCTCCAACCCAAACTATTCAGTGATTCTACGACTCTGTGATCACATTCTTTGCTTTGGCCATGAGGTCAGACCTTCATTATTTCACTGAGCTTCTCATCCTAGCAACATTTTAGATGAGATTTCCCAGGTAACTGTACCAAACCCCAAATCCACATAGAAAAAAAACCACCACAAAGAATGTAATTTGCCTAAGAAGTACTTACAAACCTAATGGCTGTGCCACTACACAAAAAATGGCAACACCATTTATGACTAGCTGAGGAAACTCCCACCCACTCCAAAATAGTGTAGTATGGACCAATGCTTCCACATTCACACATCCCGTCGGCTTTACCATGCTCAGCACTTTCATATTTCCATACAAACCAAACTCATTCTTTGGCCAGAAGGGCAGGAAGGCAGAGCCAAACTATTCTCCCTATTCCCATCCACCCAAAATTGGGATGCCACATTCCCACTGCCCATTAGGGAAAGGTTCCTGGCCTGGGACCCTGCTATTCCCTGAACCATGTCAGGTCATTGTTTAGAAAGAGCTCATTAGCACAGAGTGAACCCATCCCACTGAGTGTCCTATGGGCTGCAGTGGGACAGTGCCAGGGCCCAGGACTTTTACTGGCAGTGGTGTGGCTTCCAAGGGCCTGTGCTGACACAGGACATCCCTCTGGGTGGCATTTCTCCTGGCTGCACTGTGCGTGCACACGAAGAGTTGGGCCCTCCATCACTGCTGCTCAGCACAAGCATCCACAGAGATAGCTGGGGTATTCAAAGGGGTTCCCTCCATCCCAGAGCTCCAGTGGAGATACCCAGAACCAGCAGGGATTTGGTTGAGTTACTCAAGTACTGATTACAGAGTTGCTGGAGCGTGTCCAGAGAAGGGCAACGAAGCTGGGGAAGGGTCTGGAGCACAAGTCTGATAAAAAGCAGCTGAGGGATCTGGGGGTGTTCAGCCTGGAGAAAAGTAGGCTCAAGGGGGACCTTCTCACTTTCTATAATTCCCTGAAAGGAGGTAGTAGCCAGGTGGGGGTGGGTCTTTTCTCCCAAGTAACAAGCAAGAGGACAAGAGGAAATGGCCTCAAATTGCACCAGGAATTGGATATTAGGAAAAATTTCTTCACTGAAAGGATGGTCAAGCATTGGAACAGGCTTCTGAGGGAAATGGTGGAATCATCGTCCCTTGAAGTGCACAAAAAATGTGTAGATGTGGCACTGAGGGACATGGTTTGGTGGTGGCCATGGCAGTGATGGGTTAAGAGTTGAACTCAATGATTTTAGAGGTCTTTTCTCACCTTAATGTACCAGTGGTCACTTGTAACTCTGGTAGTTTCAACTTTGCAGGATGTTGCCTTAAGCTCATAGCAGTGGCTGTCATGGCCAGAATGCCTTCCAGGTGACAGTGACTCCATCTTACAAAGGCCCACACAGGGGCATTTCTTTGGCCAGGACATGCTTTTATATGGTCTTACAGAAAGAGGGAATTTTCTTATGAGATAAGAAGTAAGATGAGGAAACCCGGACTCCTTTCAAAGTTAGGCTTGATCCATTTTGGATCTGTTTTTTTCCTAGCCATCCACTAGCCATCACATCATTAGCTTCTCGAAGAACTGACTGTCTTTATAATGATCCAAGGCCAGCTTGTCTTGAATTGTTCCCCCACTGCCTCTCTGGGAAGCAGATGAGCTAGGGAGAGTGATATGGACCCAGTGCTCCTGCTGGGAAATTGAGAACATGCTCCTTGCAGTGATCACCACCATCAGTGTCTGACCCCTTTTCCTGGAAAGTGCTGGAGAGGTGGTGTTGTTTTCTGTGCCCATAACTGAGTCGGGATTAGTTACTGAGAAACAGCTTGGCAGCCTTCCAGGCCTCCACACAAGAAAATCACTCTATTGCCTTATGGCCAAAGTTTACAGTCTGTCTCTAATCACCTCTATTGGAGCAGTTTGCCTTCTAATCAAAGGCCACATTTTCCATTTTATTTTTCTTCCCATCTTCCACCCATGCCAGGACCAAGATGCTGCAAACATTCCTATATGTGTAGACACTTAGAGATTAAAATATTCCTCCTCCAAGATCTGAAAGCTCAGTCTAATAGAGAGGTTCTGGTGGATTTTCTGCTGGAAAAAATCACAAGGAAAATATATCGGTGATCTCTCAACAAAGCTGTTTTTCCATCTCTCTGCCAGACTCACAAATTTTACTGCTACAGAAAACTATGACCAATGTCAAGGCCTCTTGCACACGACATCAGACATCTCATATTCCACAGCAATATCTGCAATATCTGCTTGTTTGGAAAAGAATCTTTCCTTTTTCAGAAGAAAATGATGTTAAAGCCAGCAGTTTGAGGCTGAGATGAACAAGACCTCATCTCTTACAGAGGCATCAGCCTGCATTTTAAAGAAGCCAGAGCACACTCTACCAGCCCCATAGGTGATCTTTTTTCAGGGATTAACTATGCTCAGTTAGCAAAAATGAATCTTACATGCCCCTTAGAAGCAAATTCTAGTTTCCACTTTTGCCTTACTGAAGGGATTCAGACAATCAGTGTAACAAATTTTAACACTGATGATGTGCCCTCTATTTCCACATTTCCATACGTCTCCAAGGCAAGATAGGTACTGATGGTCATATCTCCTCTTATTTTCTTCCACAGGTGGTTTGAGAGTTTTGATCATTACCAGTGCCAGTGTTTTATGTGGCATGTATTGTCTTAGTCAGTGCAACGTTATGTAGAAGTCCAAATAAAAGAGTAATCTAAAGGTAAGATTCAGTGTCATGTTTCTCTTGACATCTTGCACAAATCCCAAGCAAGCCCAAGTTTCCATCACACGGTATCTGCCCAGACAAAAATAAAGCTCCACATGTGCATCCAATCTACTGTTTGCATTAACTTCTTTATACATGTACATAGGACATCAACCTGTGGGAGCGAGTCCAGAGGAAGCCACTGAGTTGATTAGAGGGATGGAACATCTCTCCTATGAGCAAAGTTGGAGAGAATTGAGATTATTCAGGAGGTAAAGAGAAGGCTTTGGGGTGACCCAATTGCAGCCTTTTTATAGCTGAGAGATGGAGAACGAATTCAAATGGAAAGACAGTAGGTTTAGATTAGATATTAGAAAAAAGTTGTTTTACTCTAAAGGTGGTGAAGCACTGGGACAGGCTGACCAGAGAGGTTTTGGATGCCCCATCCCTGTCAGAGTTCAAGGCCAGGCTGGATGGAGCTGTGAGCAACCTGATCCAGTGAAAGGTATCCTTGTCCATGGCAGGAGGTTGGAAAGAGATGATCTTTAATGTCCCTTCCAACCCATTCTATAATTCTATAATAAACTTCTAAATGTAATTTCTTTTGAGTTAATGTTGCCATGGTGTACCTTACTAGAACCACTCCCTGAGCTGGCCCATTTTAACCAAGAGGATCTACCTCCCACAGCTGGAGTTCATCACTTTGTGCTCCACCTTCATTAAAAAGAGCTGCCATAGCAGAATGAGTGAATCCAGCAGGGAAGGTTAAATGCTGCTTGACAGAATCACAGGGGAGTAAGCACTGTGTTGTTTTCCTTGGTGAAACATCAACCATTTCTTCATGCTATCACCCTAGCACAGCTCCTCCTTGCCTACAAACCCAGAAGTGCAGGGAGAATCAAACTCTGCATCCAGCCTGGAATTCCAGATGAAAGTGAAATAAATAGCTCAGCGCAAGAGCAGGAAAGCACACAGGCAATGTTTTCTCTTTACTGGCTTCAGCTGCTTTTTCATGGGTCCCACCAACCCTATGAAAATCATCAACATGTCAAAAAAAACCCCCAAACCATCAAAAACCCAACAAAACAACAGAAGTTACTATATAATTATAGATTCATTGCAGATATATGTCTACACTCTCCACTTTCCCATTCAAAATTATATAATTAAACATCTACTGATTCAATGAAAACTCAGTGTGTACTATTCTGAAATTAGGACACTCACCTCCCCCCATGGGAGCACAGATCCACCCAGCATGAATAGCATGTTTATCCACCCCTGTGGTTTCCATTCCCTAGATTTAATTTGTGTTAACCAAGAGAAATCCACTCAATTCCCTTTCAGTTATATATATATCTGGATGTGTGTGCATATACATACATTAAAAAAAAAAGTGGATGCTATAAAAAGAACTGGGTCCAGAAGAGAATAAAGGATATTCCAAAAAAATATCCTGTACTACAAAAGAGGCTTATTTAAAGGATGGATTGTGGGGGATGCCTGATACCATGGGAGTCGTAGAGTCCCCCATCAGTGACCATTCTTCACCAGAAATCCACAATAAGATGAGCAGCCAGCCCCTTCCACTTAGTGACTTGTTCAACACTTCATCCCCTGCTCAGTTTGAACCCATCCAGTCACAGGAAAAAAGTCACAAGCCCCTGGGACAAAGCAGATGAAGGGGAGAGGGCCCTTGGTGCCTTCAGTCCCACTGTGTTCTGCTGGCAGCAGGTTACTTGGAAGGCTATTCTATAATGAGGGGTGGTGCGGGAAGAAAAAACACAGACCAAACAACCTCTGTGACTATGAACTTATTGACATCAATTTACTTGGCATTACTCCCTCTCACTCCACCACAGAGTTCCGTGTAGAAAACACTTTTCCTGAAAAGCTGTTCTTCTCCTGTGCATTTTGTGGTGAAGGGGAGACAATTATTGAGAAGAAAAAAGGAAAGAACAGAAGATGAAAGGGTCAGCCTCGCACAATTACAGCCTCAAGTGCTCCTGCACCATTCCTGAACTGCACCAACATAGCCTCAGCCTGGCACCACACTGGAGGTGCTTGTCAGGCAGCAGTGGGAAAGATGTGAGCAGAAACACCATCCAGAAACCTACAGAGCCAGCCCAGGTCCACCTTTAGAGCTGGGCTGTGCTGAGCGCACTAAGAAGGCATAGGACACCCCTGACCCCACCCCTGCCCCCAGCGGCAAAACCTCCACATACAGCCAGCAGTGAGGAACCATCTCCTAAGAGCTTCTGCGTTTGTTTCACATACCTTCCCTGCTGGTAGGACAGGAGGAGTTCTTTTAGGACTAAGAGGCTGGATCTCTACAGCCCAATGTGCATCTCGTTATACTGGAGTGCACCAAACCTCTCATGGAAAACCTTCCGAGCTCCCCACAAGGAAGGGATTTGCACCACGTGTAAGTCTGTTCAGCCAAGGTTTATTTCTGAGATCTTTTACTGCCCTGCTGTGTGAGCTTAAGAAAACCATTGGATTCATGAGAAATAACTCAGAATGTATGAAAACAGTTTTACAAAGTCGTGACAAGTCAGTCTAATAGTTTCTCAGATGTTTCATTAATTAAACATCTATTATCTTGAGCAATAGTAGTTTGTGGAAAATAATCAGCAGCGAGATATTACTGAGCATAAACACAGAGGAGTGAAACTACTCTATGCTCAAAAATAGAAATTAATGCTTTAGTTATAAGATAAACTAAAGAACCAAAAAAAAAAAAAAAAAAGAAAAAGAAAAAAGGAAACAACCTTCTCTGGGATCTGAACAAGGAAGGAATATTCTTGACCCTGTGAGACTAAGAGATGTTTTTCAAAATTTCAGTAGCACCTAACATTTTATGGTCAAGGCATAGGCCCATGGGAATCAAAGTAAAAAGCTGAGAGACTTTTCTTTATTACAGGGCCTCTAGAACAAATAAAAATATCAACCTCCAAATCCAAATTACTTATAATCAACTCAAAAATAGCTTGCAGAGATGAATGTAGTGGCAGGGTGTAGCAACCCATCCACTAATTCCATTTATTTAGAGTTCCTATGCTGTTTTCTTGTGCTGTCAGCAAGCACACAGGACAGTATTTTTAACTAAATAATAGTATGCAAAAGGATTTATGATGAAAAAAAAATCCCACCCACTGGGATAAACTCCTAATTATAGACGATAAAAATCCTTGATTCTGAGCCAGTCATACATTAAAGAGATTCCTGGGTACCATCTTACATTGCGTGAAGCCACAGTGTCTTACAGCTTGTAAAGCTGTGAGCACGTAAATACTCAGCTGGTGATAAATACATTATAAATATAATACTAGCCAAGGAAATTAATACTTCAGGATATTATCAAGGTCACTACAAAGAACAGTTTATCAAGCAGGTAAATTAGACAGGCATCTGCTTCTGTGCTTGCTAATAGAAATCAGAACAGCCAGTGTAAATGATGTTGAATTTTTGAAAGATTTGCAGTTCTGCAAATGTTACACTTGTCTTTAAACAACTTTGTTAAAAATCAACAGGTATGACCCACTATTCCAGCACACAGCTCTGATAGCCTGGAGGAATAGTTAGCAGATACTTCCCTGAATAAACTAACACAGTAAATTTTCCAGTACATTTTGCTTTATTTCGTGAGTATTATACACTCACAATTCAACTAATACTCATATCCTATTCATTACAAGGATAATGATGATTTCCTTCTATTTTTATAGAACTTTGTTACCCTTTTCATTAGAGCCATGAGCTCTAATAGAGCCACAGGTGTAGAAGTGGGGTTATTTGTCTGGAATGGGAGTGATGATTGCAGGTTGTCAATAAGATCATCTAGGGATTATGGCCAACATCTGCCCTGTAGCAAAACTCTTGGCTCTGGACACGCCCAAAATATATAGGGAAATATGATGTCGGGAATTGCAAAAAATGGATATCCAGTTTCCTAGTCAAGACACCTAAGTGACCTTTCCAAAGTGCCTGATCTGTGCAGTGTGCTGCACCAGAGAGCATTGAGACTGAGTTTCAGGAGTCTGTGACTCAAAAGCTGGTCTGGATCATTTCAGTCCCCTGGGGATTGTTAGTCCTGAGCACATCCCCTCTCTACCATGAGCCTTCTAATATGTGTTATGTTTATGTACGAGTCAAAATATCCGAGACAAGCCATGCTGTATTCTATCAGACAAGCCCTGCTCAGCAATAACAAAACTATCTCTACATTGTCAACACTCTATTCAGCAGAAATCTATCTCCATACCAGCCACTGTGAAAAAAATTAACTCCATCTCAGCCAAAACCAGCACACTACTGCAGAGGGGCCATTCACATGGACACTTCTGCAAATGGCACCCAGAGTGAATTCAATAAAAATTTTAATTATAGAATCATAGAATGGTTTGGTTTGGAAGGGACCTAAAGGATCATTCAGTTCCAAACTTGACACAGGCAGGGATACCTTCTGCTAGACCAGGGTGCTCAAAGTCCTGTTCCACTGGAACCTGCTCCAGTGCCTTACCACCCTAAAAGAGTTTCTTCCTACTATTTAATCTAAATTTAATCTCTTCCAGTTTAAAGCCATTTCCATTTTTTCTACCAGATAATAATCAGATAAGAAAGACTGTTTAATTACCTTAACCCATACTCAGAACTCCACTGGCTCAAAGTCATTTACCAGCTTTCCAATCCCATCCATAGCAGGATGAATTTATCCCAGCAGTTCTTCCACTGGGTTTGTTCACCAGGTCCTCCAAGTGAATTTTTATAAAGCTTGTCTCTATGAGAAGACAACCAGGATACACCAGCAACATGGTTTTGGTTAACATTCGAGCTGGTCTGAGCTGGCATCCTTCCCATTTTGGTTCCAATAAAGTACAGTTTGGTTTGGGGTCTGACTTTGTTACAGTGAGAACTGGAAGGATCATTAAGCACGAGTGGATTCACGCTTCAATTAACAACAACAACAAAAAAAGCTATTAGCAGCAAAGGTATCTTTCAATAGTAATTTAAAAAGCTATCTCTGTTACTCTTAATTGTATTGCAACCATTAGTTGTTTCTTAAAGCATTATCTCCTTGCTATAAATGAGTCAACAGACTGCAGCAGGTAATATCACAACACAACTCACTTCAAGGACAAATTTATCACAAGATTTAGGAACAAGCCAAGGATAAGGGAGAGGGAACCATTCTTCTCACAGGAGTAGTCCCTTAGGGATTAAATAAATTTGGCAGCGCAATCTTTGACCCTAAGCATATGGCAATACTTGATAACAGCTCTCTAAACTGACATTGTCTCCTTCAACTGCACAAATCCTGCAGCATCAGGGAGCTGGGTGAGAAATGCAGCATGTCCACCTCAGCTTGCAACAACACTAGCCTGAGTATACATCAGTAATATAAATTTCAGCAGACTGATGTACTGGCAAAGGAAGCAAATATTATTGTATTCCCAGAATGCAGCAGGGAGAGGTTCAGCTCTTTTGCTTTTGGCTGTCAAAGTGAAGAATCCAATGAGAAAGTTATATAAGCACTCTCAAAAGTGAATGAAAAGAGAGAGACACAGAGGTTGAATCATGTCACCTGTCTCGAACAGTTGTCCTCAAAAAGGATGAAACATTCTCTTGAGATGTGTACTCCTTTCCACTATCAAAAGACCACAGACAAATAACTTCCAGGCTACTGTAGTTAGATGATATGAATCCCACCAAAGATACTTGAATATAAAGATTCAAGTTTTCAAAAATTTTTAATTCTCTTTATGCTTCTCAGTTCTGATCCAACATCAGTCTTTGATCTAAGCTATTAAGAGTCATTTGCCACAAAGCTTTAGAACTAGTGACTAAAATTCTGCTGCACCATTACACCTGTCATATTAGTATTGCAGCTTCTCACAAAGATGCTGCATCTTCAGTGCCAAAAAATAGCGGTTTGTTTAGTAGATATAGAACTAATATATAGATAGAACTAATATATGCTCTCCATCTTGCTGTAAAACCCTGGAGGAACAAAGCACAGTGATTCCTATGGCAGTGTAGCTAAATGAAGCCCTGCCCACAAGTTGTGGATTCGGTACTTTGCAGTAAAAATGTCCTGTATTTCATCCTCTCTAGAGCTTTAACATACCTTTATCTACCTCACTGCAAAAAAGACTGAAGCTTCAGGCTGAAAGGACACAGGTTTATTTTTCAGAGTTTATATACATAGAAATAAATATCTTATATACATTCACACATGTATATGTATTTTATATATAAATTACTTAGTGTCCTAGAGTACAGATGAAGTTATAGCTAAACTGACACTGAATGTTGACTATTAATCCATAAGGAAATTAATGGAGTTTAGGAATGTGATATCCCATGACCCTGCTGTTCAACAGACAAGGACAGCATGTGACAAAAATCACCTTATCCAATTGAGCTACCTTTCCTGAAAGATACCTTCCTTACTTCTGGCCAGGATTAGCAGCAGTACTCACAGTTCCCAAAATATACAGCATGCCAAAAAGCATTTTATGCAGAACTTAGAACTATTCTCCACCATTTTAAAATACATTAATACAGCAGAGCTTGAAACAATTTCTTAATTGCATTTTAAAGACCTTAATTAGTACTTTACCAAAAAGCAGTTCTCCAAGGTGTCAGAGTACTCCCACTGCTTTTGTTTCACATCATAAACAACCTTACTGATTTGAAAAGGATTTTGGTGTTTGTGTGTAACTTGTAGGGAACTTGATGGGATTGAATCACTAACCCTACAATTTACTAACAAAAATAGCCCACCAGTTAAACCACACTGCAGCTCTACCACTGAAGAAAAAATATTCTTAACAGACCGGTACATTACAATTCAATTTTGTTTGTTGGCTTGGTTGATTTAAAGAAAAAAGTTGAAATTCAGTGGCGTTTACAAACATCCACAGAAGAAAGGATGCACCACTTCACATTACCAAGGGATGAGAAAGGAAATCATTGTGTCATTTCAGTTTGAACTCCAGTAATAGCATGAATATCTCTGTTGCAGACACCACACAAGGTTTACAGGTATCACAGATCTGTTCAACCAGTTGCCCCATCCCTGGAAGTGTTCAAGGCCAGGTTGGATGGAGTTCAGAGCAACCTGGGATAGTTGAAGATGTCCCTGTCCATGACAAGGGAGTTGGACTGAGATGATCTTTAAGGTCCCTTCCAACCCAGGACATTCTATGATTTTATGATCTACCTACAGCTTCAAAATAAGCCCTTCAAACTTAAATGCCCAGCTTTGCTTTGGTCCTGATCACAGAAATAAACAACACTGCTGTTCTAACAAAGCTGTTCTAAAGACAGCTCAGCTAAAGACAGAACTGGAAGCAACGGTTTCATTCCCGATCTTAAAAATAGGTGTTCCTGCCCATTTTGTTCCAGGTGTTAATGTGACAGCTTATCTAGATCCAAACACAGTTTGGGTCTTATAGTTCAGTTCTGCCTGTGAAATTGTTTCCAAAATCAGTTTAATTATTAGGGGATGCAAAGACCTTGATTCAATACCGTGAAAGGTCACAAATTTTCTGGTTAATCTATTTGATGAGAAAGCCGAGTTTTTGTGCCAAACCTTTTCCCAAGTATCACAGGCAGCCCATGACCAGCAATCACTGCATCTTTCCATGAAATCCAGGACCTGCCATGGTACCTCCAAGCTCCCTCATTAGGTTGAATCATAGGATCTGCAGCTCTCATTACAGTTACTCCTCACAAGAATTTGAGGCTGGAATTTATGGAGCCAGGAGCAAAAAAAAAAACAACACCAGCCCTGAGAGACCAAGCTCACCATTGCTATAGTGGGCTTATAGAAATATTCATTTTATAAGAAGCTGGGGGTTTCAGGAAACCCACTGTGTTTCAGAAGTATAATGTGTTATGATGGAACCTTTAATACATTTCATGGGTTTTGCATGCTCTGACATGAATTCAACCCTGTTCTATCACTTTCAGTAAATTCTACCAGCTCCATCAGGAGAACTGGGACTAAATCTCCATAGCACCTCCCCAGACTTTGCCCATCCTAAGTAGAACTACATCCCCAAATCGAGGGAGAGCAGAGGAAATCTTTAATTTGCAGGTACACCTAACCACAGCAGGCAATGGTCTATTCCATTAATAGATTGTGCTGGAAGTTACCATTAGATTTTGATGTGAATAGTCACATAAAGCATACAAATTATCAACAGGGCAGGCTTACAACACTAAGACTTTAAGTAAGTGGTGTCCTTTCAGTTTGAGGTCAGTTTAGGGGTTGTTAATGAAGGAGGAAGAAAGGCCTGACTGTACAAATCTGCTGAAATATAAAGTATTTTAGATTCGTGAAGTCTACATGCCAAGGATTTTCTCCTCATAGCTTTGTTTTTCTTGGACAGAAAAGCCTGTAACTAAACCTAAAGCCTCAGAGGTTTTTAAGTGCCTTGCCCTAGTCTCCTGCTGAGCATCTGGCCATCTTCAGAGGTTATTCTTTCTACTGAACATTCCTCAGCAGTTCATCAGACAGCAAACACCAAGAAAGACAGTGCTGCCCCAAGGATGAGTTGTCTCTTTTACCCCATCATTTGGACTCCACTGGAGCAGACAGAAAGCCTCCTTCTGATTGCAGCTGGAGAAATATTGGGTTCCACACATCAATTTTGAACAGGCTGAGCATCCACAGATCCTGCAAAATCAATGAGGGCTGCAGATATTGCTGGAAAACAAGCTACTTCCAGCACATAAGAATATGTTCCAGCTTTTTGCCTGCTCCTTTTTCTGTATTTCTCCTTGACTTCTACATTATTTAGAAATGGCTTCCATAGTCACCACATTTCCCCCCTTTTTTCTTCTCCAAGCAGCTCATTACTGTTTCATAAGATGCCATTTCTCCTGGCTCTGAGACTCATGCTTTCCCGGACTGTCTCAGTATTTCTTTCTAAATCTGGGACTTACTTTTATCTGAGTCTTTGCCTTTACTATTAGTTTTACTGTACATCAAACATTGTTTAGAGAGCTTTCTTGTCTGAAATGAAAAAAACCTATTACAATCTTGGGGAGATGTTATCAACCAGCCCGATTTTGTGATTTCAGACAAGATGTTGGCAGTCCAGAGATTCACTGCTTTACATAAAATGACTGCCTGTGGCTTATGATGCTACTATTTGTCTGTAACTGCTAAAGAAAGAAGCTAGAGGTAAGAAAGGCAAGTGCAAAAGGTTTAATTGATCTCATTTTATTATATTCCTATCTTCAGAGTCCCATATTAATATTCCCAGTGGTATGTATGAAATTGCAGGATTGGAACAGACTCCTTTTCTCACAAACTGCATCAAAGAAAAGAAGTAAAACCATTTTCTGTCACAGACTTATTTCTAAAACTCTGGTTTTTGGATGACTTCTGGATTCATATCTTTTCCCCCTCACCAAAGAAGAAATCAGGCCACAGATGCTGAAATATCCTCATCACCTGAGGGCAATGTCTAAGACATTGCTTTTTCCAACGTACAAGGGA
Source organism: Corvus kubaryi (assembly GCF_017639235.1). Lineage (NCBI taxonomy): Eukaryota > Metazoa > Chordata > Aves > Passeriformes > Corvidae > Corvus > Corvus kubaryi. The sequence goes on from NW_024581127.1 coordinate 32,181,948, forward strand.
AGGAAAATAAATCAATAAATCACTTTCTGAAACTCTAACAGAGCTAACATCCATTCTGGAGGAGAGAAGCTACCCGGGTGCACAGAAATATCAAAGTGCTGCCTGGAGGCACTGACAGTCTGTGTCTAAGTGAAGGTGGTGGCAAGCTTGCTTATCCCTCCTACCAACAACTCCCAGCAAGATGCTCCCAGCCAGACACAGTGTGTCTGAGGAGGGAGAACTCTGCCATCCCTCCCTGAACAAACAGGAGCTAAGGCTGTAGTAAAACAGCAACAATTACGTGTACTGGAAGGCCTGTTTAAGGAAAATGGAACAGGATCCTGAAGAGATCCATCTGCAGAGGGATATTTTTGTTAAGCAAGCTGTTTATTCAAGGCAAGCAAGTTGTGCTGAAGCCTAGAAGTGGAGTTTGAATGGGAAAAAACCTGCCTAGCAATCCACTTTATGTACACTTCAACCAGAGAACAGCAGAGCACAGGTTGGGTTTGCATTGGGAGCACATGAAGGATGTTCCTCAGTTTTCTGAAGTCCTTAACTAATGTTCATTAAGCTGATATGAGTTAGCACTGCACCAAAGGACACAATCCAGGTCTTCTGCTCCTAGTTAGTTGTTCTCACCTTGTGCCAGTTCCTCCCCTGGGACAGCATGGTGAACTAGATCTGAGTAAAAACTAATCTGGGAAAGAAAACAAAAATATTCCTTGGCTCCCTGCTGTAGTTCATGGTGGGGCCACACAAACGCATGTGCTGGCAGATGGGAGAAGGAAGTTAAGAAGAATAAGATTTTCTTTTTTAGAAGTGGGGCTGGTCATAAAACAGCACTGTTGCAAATCTCAGAATAAACCTATTCATTTCAGAGTACCAAGCAAAAGAGGAATTTATTGAAAATCCTATAATTGTTTATGTTGGAAAAGACCTATAAGAATATTGAGTCCAACCATTAACCCAGCACTGCCAGGTCCACCAATAAACCATGTCCCAAAGTGTCACACCTACACATCTTTTAAATACGTCCAGGGATGGTGATTCTACCACTTCCCTGGGCAGCCTCTTCCACTGCTTGACAATCCTTTCAGTGAAGAAATTTTTTCTTAATATCCAATCTAAACTTCCCCTGGTGAAACCTGAGGCCATTTCCTCTTGTCCTGTTGCTTTTTACCTGGGAGAAGAGACCAATCCCCACGTGGCTACACCCTCCTCTCAGGGAGTTGTAGAGAGTTACAAGATTCCTCCTCAGCCTTCTTTTCTCCTGGCTTAACACTCCCAGCTCCCTCAGCCACTACTCAAAGGACTTGTGCTCAAGATCCTTCACCAGCTTTGATGCCTTTCTTTGGACATGCAACATTTAAATGATGTGGAGATTACGCAGAGCCAGAACTGTAGTTATGATCTGGGAAAACAGTCACTTCTGCACAATCTGTGGAGGAACTGAAGGGCAACCAGCAGCCACAGCTCATTCCCAAAGTTCAAGGCTGCCTGCCAGAAGCCAGCTCTGGAACCATTTCTCTCTAAGCTGGTGATGATTGGTCCAAGTGGAAAATTAGATCTGAAAGTTTCAGACATTTTATTTGAAAATAAAACATTCTGTAAAAGAATATGTGAATATCTCTGCTGTGCTTCCTGGAGCCAATAGACAGTTCTCCAACTAAATTGCAGAAGACCACCACTAAATAAATATTTTGTCGCCTCACATCCATGAAAAGTCATTTTTTTTCTTTAGTTTCAAGAAAAGGAGAAATCAGTTGGAAATTCTGTCACAGACCTTTTATGCCTTCACAGGACACTGCAGTTAGCCAGCAAATATGGTGATGAAAGGATAAGTGATCCTGTCATCTGTAACATGAGTGACTGCTACAAGTTGGAGATGTTACAGAGTTTGGGAAAGGCACCACTGCAGCTGTGGGAGTAGAGCATCAAGAAGCAGCAGGACATATCAGCAGGTCACTGCCCAGCTGCAGCTTTTTAAAAAGCAGCAGTTGTCTGCTGAGCTTTTAGCAGACTTCCCAAGCCATCTGAAAGTCACTAGATTTTCAAGTGATGGTCAAATTCTTAGTACCTGCACCTAATCTGGACATCTTCTTAAGTGGCAAAATTTGGAACATACCCTTAGGTGTTGATATGTTCCAATATTTCAGTATTTTTGTGAGATTTGACTGTACTGATAAGTCTCTTAGGAGGTGTCAGTCAAGATATGGCAATTCAGATGCCTACCCTTTGTCATGGTCTCTGTGCATGAGGTATTTTTAACACCGAAGGCCAAGAAGAAACAGCTTGCTGTTTTTCTGTGATTATATCATGAACCTGGGCAAAGGCAACCTCAAAAAAAAAGACATTTCTGAAGCTTTCAGACTATTCTTTTGACAGGCCTTCAAGGTGTTGCCTTGAAGGCTGGAAGCCCTTCATCATCAGTAACAGAACAGTGGTAGTGTATGTCTTGTTTTATGCACTTCATACACTACCCAAAGTCAACAAAGACGTGTAAAAATAGAAATATAAATGTTGTGAATCATCTGGACATGTGACTGCTTTTGATACCACAGGCCTCACTAAATCAACTGAAATCAATGACAAACCATCAGTATCAAGCCATTTTTTAAACAATTCAGCCTCATCTCCTTCTGTTTGCAAAGCATTTGAGATTCATGTGATGATGGTCCTTTGGTCTAGTGTATTTTTAAATATTCCATATCTGCCTGTTGTTATCCCTGCAACATATAAGCAGGAACTGTATTTAGGAAGCATGTAGTATCTTTGGAATTTTTAGCAGAATGTATCTCTCCTGCTTTCCTGTGAAAGCATCACCCATTCTTGCCTGCCAACTATAGTCCAGAATGTAATGGAGATGTGTGACAAAAATATCTCCCCCTGCCGTGATGTCCTGCTGAGCAGACATGTTATTTTTCGATTATGCTATGCTTACTGCCACAAGAGCAAATGAAAGCTAAAATGCTATTAATGCACTCAATGAGTCTTAGCAATGTTCTTAGCAATAAATTCAGTCAAATATAGCAAGATGGAATGACAGAGTCTAGGCCAGATGTCCAGGGAGACCTGAGACAAGCGATTCTGAACAGCTGCTGGCATAAAATCCAGCATTTGCAACACTTCACGACCCTTCCCATTTCAGTGGCAGTACCAGGACTGGAGGACTCGTCAGTGGTCAGTACAAAAAAAAAACTTCCTCCCATTTCCGCCCTTTGATTGATGTGTCTCCCTGGAGCTCACAAGGGATTATGTCTATTAAAACCCCAGCTTGGCTGTGGCAATATACGCTTTTGTCTGTCTCAGAATGTGCACAAAACAAACAGCAGCTTGGCATGTGCCCTGGTCACGTTTTCCACCCACCCTGTGGTTTGTATGTTCATGTTTTTGTGCAGTGCTGTCATTAAAACCACTGAGAGCTAACTGCAACAGCTGTTAAAGGTTGACCTTCTAAATATGTAGAAGGTCCAGCCATCACTCCTTTCCTGTTCCTACTGTATTAACAGAATTTAAAAGTGGTACATGCACAAGAAATCTCTTGGTCCTGTTCTCCACCTCAATTCTCTCACCCTCACAAATAGTTCTACCTCACACATGCAGGTAACAAAAAATTAACTGATCTCTACCATAGTATTTCTGCTGGAGGTGCTCTCACTACCTCATCCTCTGCTTCAGCAAGATTTTCATGATTTTTTGGACCTGATCTAAACATCATGCCTTGCAAAAGCTTTCTGCATGCAAAGCAGTAAATTAAGTAAGTATGATAACACTGATTCTTGCCAAAGAGCACTTTCCCTGTTTTAAATGTAGGAAGAAAAAATTTAGGGAAGACTTTGGGATAGTGTATTTAAGGGGGAAAAGTTTCTATGCAGGAGAAATTGCAGTCAGAGGTGAGAATATGTGAGCGAAATAGCCAAGCAGACACAGACGTCAGTGGACTCATCAGATTCAGGATGAAGGATGCTCCCAGTGGTCCTTTGTAATCAAATGAGAAGTGTTATCCTGGCACGTGTGGACACAGGATGGGCTCAGAAAGCCACAGACAGATGGTATTATACTCTGACAGGCAGGTAAAGGATTTTTTGAGTAGGCAACAAATGATGACCCAGGTACAAAGTAGAGAAAACACTTGCTTTGGAAAAGGAAAGCAATAGAATTGCAAAGGAAAATCACATTTTTGGAGTTCAGCAGCTGCAGCAGGAAGTTGTTTGAGTTGGCCAAGTATGCCAACCAGAAGGCTTTACCCTTCTCTATTACAGCCCAGTTGTGTGTAGGATTACATAAGATTTTCACAGAAAAAACCCAAGCTCCTTCAGTTTGCATATCTTACAGTCATTATCCCCCATGACTTCCATTTGTATGGGGATAACACCACCCATTAACCATTTATGTTTAGGCTAAAAAAGCAGTCACATCTTGACATTGCTGGGCAATGTCAACTAGACTCTGCCTGCTCGTGCTTGTCATTCTTTAAGGACCCTACATAAGCCCAGAGCTTTTTTCTTACAAACGGAGTTCACAAAATGCAATAACAGGTCTTCACAACATCATCTACGAGGCCTGTTCACAGTAACCACAACACACACTGCAGCAAAACCAGGCAGGTTTCATGTAGTCACTAAGAACAAGAGTGATTTATCTGTGGTGGAAGGAGAACAGGCTGTGTGACTGCTGTTCCTGTTAAAGTGCTGGGAGATACCAGCCACAATGCCATTCCCATTCTCTTCACCAAGGAGCTGGAAAATCAAGGTCATTTATTCAGTGCAAATCCTCCACACTTTTCTCCATTAAAAGTCATTCAAGACATCACCAATGCTTGTGCTGTTGGTGGCCAGAGCACTACAGAACACCAGTTGTCAGTAGAGTTGAGATGCTGAAAGGCAGAAAACACTAACATCCCTTTGCTTCCTTAAGGATCCTTCCCAGCAGCATCCAGAGCATTCTTTTCACAGTACAATGCCAGCAAATAAGGTGGGGGGTAAAGATCGTACACAAAATAACCCAAAATCTATGTATAAATAAGATGTCACTATTCATATTCAGTAGTCCAAATTATTATAAAGTAATTAACTATATCAGAACGAAACGGGAATTCATCTTTTGCTCTGGAAGATGACCTATAGTTAACACTGACTTGGGAGAAAAACCCATCACATCTCTTGTAGTAAAATGATAGAATCATAACAACAGAGCATAGTTTGGGCTGGAAGGGACCTTAAAGATCACCCAGTTCCAAATCCCTGCCATAATCAGGTACAGCTTCCACTAGATCAGGTTGCTCAAAGCTCCACCCAACCCGGCCTTGAACAGTGATCTCTTACAGAGTGGAACTGAGTGGAAGACATGAAAATAAAGAAGTATAAGCATGAAAGAAAACAATCACAGCTTTTCATACCTATATGCTAACTGAACCTATTTTAATTCTGCAGAATGGGGCGTTCTACTTACTCTCACAGAGACGCCTCCTCAGCTTCCCCCGAATTTTATCAATGGCGTTGTAATCAGAAACATGAAACACGTGAGCAGACTTGGGCTCTGAAGCAATCTCATCGAGTTCCTCTTTTAAGGCTTCTCCAACACCCACAGCAAAAATCCTAATCCCAGCCTGATGGGCTGCAGTGGCTAGATCCAAGACAAAATCCTGGCTCCTTCCATCAGTCAAAAGGATAGCCACCTTTTTAACAGTTCGATCACTAAGTCTCCCACCAGCTTCTTTGGAAAAACTGTAGGTGGTGATGTACCTGAGAGCATCGCCAGTGTTCGTGTTACCCCCATAATACTGAATCTTTCGTGCAGCCTCTTTGATTTCCTCACGGGTTTTGTACTTTCCCAGGTCGAACTCCGTGGTTGGACGATCGCTGTATCGCACCACACCTACACGGGTTTTGTCTGGCCCAATCTCAAAAGTTTCCACCAAATTAGACACCCACTGACGAACTTTCTCAAAATCTTCTTTTCCAACGCTGGAGGAGGCATCCAAGAGGAAGACAAGGTCATAGTGAACGCTTTTGCAACCTGCAAGAGTGGCAGGAAACATTGTTAAGTGGCAGGAAACATACCAAATATTCCCTAGCCACAGCTCCCTTGTGAGCAATTTGGAGGAGGCAGCAAACCTTCTCCCTATCCTGCAGAGGAAAAGCAGATTCCCAGCCTTTCTTCTTGTGATTCACCTCATCTGTTTCAGGACATCTACAGACCAGCACACACTCTGCTTTGAAATGCAAACCCTTTCTGTTCCTTTGCTTCTAACTACCTCTGCTCAATCCTTCACCTACACCCCCTGCATGCACATGAAGCTCTTTTTCTCTGACTTCACTGCAATGCCTTTGCTCAGGCAATGCTCTGAAATGACCTGGACAGATCAAGAGCCCTGCCCTGACCTTGCCTATGCCAATCCTGACCCTGAGTGTTGAAGCTTTCGTGTTCCCTCTTGCATTAATGTTATGATTAATTTATGCTTAGCTAGAAGTAGTTATTTTGCTCAGCATGATATGTTGATGCAGCAAGTCTATAACAAGATTATTTCAATTTTGAGGCTTTCTGCCACTGACTATTGACTAAAGCATGACTCACTGAATTTTAAGGATATGTTCCTCAACAACAAAGGGCAGCTGCCTTGTAAGGGAAAAGTTCACTTATACCCACAACCATCCCTTTGCCTCCAACCATGATACTTTCAATGTGAGGCCTGTGTAATTCAAAACACAAATTTATTTTAATTGCAACTTGTTTGGTCTATCAGTCCAGACTTTCATTTGTCAGACACTTGCTAAAAAAAGTAGATCTCTCAGGAGATGTTTCTTAGCTGTTTCTGGATACATGCAAGTCAGGATGCAGTAGATCCATAAAAGTCCCACAGATGCCCAAGATTTATCAACATAATTCCCCAGCTGGACAAAATGTGCATATAAATACATATGTTTCTCTAAACCAGTATTATAGACCACAATCCCTAATAAATTTTGAGTTTTAAGACTGAAAGCTGCTCTACAAAGTCAGTTTGGTCACAGCCACCAACCATTACTTCTCCAGCAGTTCTTGTCTCATGTTTTCTCACAAAGTAAAACTGCATGTTTGAACCAGTGATAAAAAATACATATTTCCTATTGAATTCCAGCACTTGAACCTATAGGAAAGTCAAAAAGTCTTCTACCACACCCAGATTTTGAAATAAGTTGGCTCTGGTTCTTTTGCTCATCCTAGGGTTGTGACCCAGCCCGGAATGGAAGAATTCCAGAACAGCCTACTGCACTGGGCGGTAGGGAGTGGGTAGCTCAGCTACATGGAGAGGATTTGCCTAAGGAGAAGAGTAAAAGCATTACAAAAGAGTAGGTCAGTGTTCACAGTATTGCATGATGACCATGAGAATGACTGAATGCACACTTGGAGTGTGGCAGGTGATGAGAAATGAGCATCATCAGCTGCTGCTGTGTTGACTTCTGTAGCAGAGCACATCCCAGCACATTCCAGGCGCAGGGCCCATGGGAACAAGCTATGCACACAGGATTGGGATCACACTGGGATCAGCCCATCCACATGGGATCTCTTTGGAAACAACCTGTTGTTGTGGTTGCCCAGCTGGCAACTAAGTACCACACAGCCCCTCGCTCACTGGCCTCAGCAGGATCAGGGGGAAGAGAATTGGAAAGGTAAAAGTGGGTTGAGAGAAGAAAGTTTAATAATTGAAATAAAATACAATAAAACAAAATAAGAAGAAGAGAAAGAAGAAGTTGTAATGAAAAGCAAAATAACAAAGAGATATAAATAAAACCCAGGAACGAGGAGTGATGCAAATGAAAACCGTTGCTCACCACTGACTGACTCACAGACAGTGCCTGAGCAGGAGTCTCCAGCCAAGTGACTCCCCAGTTTTATTCCTGAGCATGGCACCTTATGGTTTGGGATACCCCTTTGGTCAGCTGGGGGCAGCTGTCCCGACTTTATCCCCTCCCAATTTCTTGTGCACCCCCAGCCTCCTGGCTGGTGTGAGGAGGAATAAAAAAGGCCTTGGCTCAGTGTGAGCTCTGCTCATCAGTAACAAAAACATCCCTGTGTCATCAACACCGTTTCCAGCACAAATCCAAAGCACAGCCCCATACCAGCTACTGTGAGGAAAATTAACTCTATCCGAGCCAAAACCTTCCTGTGGGAATGTGTTCTGTGATGGCATTTGTGAGCGAGGGAGTGCTCGTCTCTAACCCCAGAGCAATAAAAGTCTGTCTGGAAAAACTCTCTTGAAGGCAATCTGAGAGGGGAGATGATGGTTTATATAATTTTATATTTTGGCATGTAAGTTACATTAAATCTGTGTATATCAGCTGGACTCTCAAGTGTGGTTCTGCTTGATTTTTGGAGAATATAGAGGATTAACAGCAAAAGGTAAGAAAGGATTCTACACTTTCCCACCTCACCTCCTTCCTACATTCATTATTATATTAATCTATTCTGGCTGGAAGAATGTTAATTAGGTGAGACTAACTAGAGAGCAAAACCCACAAGGTACAGAACTTCCTGTAACTTACTTTAATGACTCTCAGCAGGTGAGACAACTGCAATTTCAAAACAAACAGAACAGACAGAATGAATTCTGTCTGTGTTCAAGGGCAATGAGCCTTAAAACAAGGGGGAGTTAAGGTGATGTCTATTCAAGGCAGCATTGCATGGAAGAAAAACATGGTCTTTCAGGATCTTTTTTTTTGAGGTAGTGATTCTTTGCTTACGCACCTGATGGCAGTGAGATGAAATGCTGCAGAAATGCTTTTAGTAAATATTAATCTGCATTTTTAGCACTCTAATGTCCACCACTGGAAAAAATTGATTGTTTGCCAAGAATACCATAACATTACTTTTTACTGGCAGAAACAATTCAGTTCATGTTAAGGGAATATGGGAGATAACTCATAGAAAGCAAAAATTCAGGTTTGTGATTGCAGAAATGCTCTCTGGGAGCATGATTCAAGGAGTTGTGTTCATCTACTCAGACACTGAATGAACTGTTTTGCAATATTTCCTTTAAAAATAGTTCACAAACAAGCTATAAGCCCAAAATTATTTAAAGTAAGCACAGAAGGAACATATAAATGGCACCACTATATTCTGCCTGTGACAGGTCCAGAAGCAGAGAAAAAAATGTGAGATTTCACTTTTTTTGGTTACTAAGTATTTATTCCTGTTAAACTTCATCTAGAAAACCATAGAAAGATCACATAATAAAGCTGTAAAGCAGCTATTCCTTAAAGTGAAAGAAGGTCTAAAAAAGCCTTTTCTTTCTTATAAAATACCCAAGCCTACAGAATAGAAGCTTTCCTAGAAAAAGAGAGGGAAAACCTCCATCTCTAAATGCCTTTGGACTCTTATGAAAAAATTGTGTGAGTCTACAACCATGTTAAATTTGAGGTGTGGCATCACTGATGCCAGATAACTCAACTCTTCTTGTTACACACAAAAGCCAACGTGTCCTTTGTCAAGGATCCCTGTAAGAACAGTCCCTCAGCTACACCATCCTCTAATGCATTCAGTGGCATTTGGGGGAGAGTGTTCATGAGCCCAGGCCAAAAGCTGTGCCAGGGACCATGCTACCAACTAGACAGTAGAGAAACATAGAATCCTAGAGTCACTTAGGTTGGAAAAGGCCTCTGAGATCATAAATTTCAACCACTAACCCAACACTGTTATGTCCATCACTAAACCATGTCCCTAAGCACCACATCAACACATCCTTCAAATATCTTGAATCAAGGGAGGGTAAGAACAGTACCCTGGCCCTGTTTAGCTCACAGGAAAGTCACAGCCAGGCAGAAGATTCACCAGGTCTCATGTGACACCCACAGGAGGCAATGGAAGAGGTGATCTCCATGCCAGTGCAAGGTAGATGCAGCACATCAGAGCTAACTGTGGTGAGCTGCTCCTCTCGCTGTGGGTAGCTGAGCTAAACTTTCTAAGCCTGCAACAGAACAAGAGACCCAGGTAAACCACAGCCTTGAACCCCGAGCCTTCTCCATCCCTAAGGTCCATTTAATGTATTTCCAGCGGTAAATGTCTTGGGTTGTTTATAGTTTTCCTCCTTGTACTGATGGCCTCCCAGCCATGGGAGAGCCCCAGCACCTCCAGGGCACGAGGCAGTAAACTGAAGGCGTACCTGCTCTTTGTGCCTCGGTTCTCTCCCCGCTGAACACGAATGTGAGAAGAACCAAGAGATGGAGGATACAGCACCTTCCCATCATGGACATATCCATATCTCCCTTCTCACATCAGCTCGTCTTTTCTCCGTGGTGCGAAGCTTGCTAGAAATCCAACACGCAGCCTAGAGAGGGAAATAAAGAGCAAGTGTTATCTCACAGCAACACAAACAGCAGCAGTGATGCAAGTCATGAGAGCAACGTTTTGGAGAGTCGCCTCTTCTGCTTGTCATTTTACTTGACTAGACATAAACTGCTCAGACAAAGAGGCAGGAGTTCACCTACTTTTCAAAAGCTATACTTGTTCACTGGCTCTATTCACTGTGAAGCAGCTGAATGGAAACAGGAGAGAGATTACCAGATTATTATACTTTAATTGAGCCCACTGCCAACTACACAATCAGCGCACTGGAGTGGAAACCATTCCTGACCTGGCCCTCCCACGCATTCATCATTAGGAGATACACAACGCAGAGCCCAGATACAAACCACTACAAATCACACACACAACCCGTTGCCACTTCACCCATCGCTGCTTTCAGTCAGTTCAGCAGCCCCAAAAATGACAAATGCTAAAAATACACCACTGTTTTCATATATATATTTGTTGCCATTGGTCCTTCTTTGTAGGAGTAAACTCAGCAGTTTCAAAACATGTCTTTCCACTATTTAGTTTAAAGATGTGCAAAAACTCAGGGTTATCTTCAGTATAAGGTCTTTGGTTTGAGTTGACTGTGAGTGGAGTCACTGAAGTCAGAAGGTATTGTAAGAAGTCAGGCAAAGTGTCTGAGCTGTTAAAAGTTAAGCTGTGTTTTCTAACACTAGATTGACACTTTAAAAAATAAAACTCTTATTGCTCTTGTTTTATTATTTTTTATTATATCATAAAGTCATTGCAGTTTGATCTACTGTTTGCACACCCAGAAGGGAGAAACCAGCTTCCACTCTGCAGCTCTCACTGCCTAAGGCATTATTTTTAAAAACTTTCTCCCAGATTCTGATTCCTTCTTTTCCTCTTTAATGATTCTAATTATTTCTTTGTCCATTTTCTTGGGGAAGTTCTGCCTTCTCAGTGTTTTAACATGCATGTCTGCTTCTCACTGTTGGTAGCGGGGTAGAAGTCATGAAGGGGACACTGTCTGATGTAGTTCATTGCTGCAGGGTCGATTATGCCTTCTAGGATATTTCTTTTCAAAGCAATAAGGTTCTGTGGGAATCACAGACAGAAAGAACAGTGGCGTCAGCATTGGTTCAAAACCCATTTTGATCAGTCAGATGCTGGGCCTATCTCTACCACGTATCTCAGCATGTTGTCCTGGTTTAGGAAATTAAAAAGGGGAAAAATCTTATGAAGTTGTCAAGATGTCGCTATAAATCCTTATCCCCACAAAAAAATACAGGCTCTTTCCAAAAGATAAAATACAGGCTATTTTCGGAAGTCCGTATCACATCCAGACAAGGAGAAAAGCAATACATATAATAAATCCTTCACTGCAAATAAAATTTGGAAGTGTCTGCCAACAGTGGAACATAAATACAAGAAAGATTAAAAAAAAAAAAATCGTATTTATTCATGTACTAACTCTAAATACAAAATCAAGTGCTGTAGTTTACACCTCAGCCAGATGATGTCCCTACCAGACAGTGAGGTGTTCAGGTTTGAGCCAGCTGGAAAAGGCTGCAGGGTAAAAAAGGCATGAAAACACCACTGTGCCCTACAGGAGTTAGAATTTCCTTCTAAATAAGCACGTTATTGAAATACCAATCAGGCAGCCGCCTGCAGAGGGATCAGGACAGGCACTGCTTAAAATATCTACAGGAGCCTTCAGCCCAAGGTTTTTGCTCCCCTGGATTTTTTTAGGAAACATTGTTTTTGGGTACTAGTGATGGGACAGCAGGTTTGTGGCAGCAGCAAGAGCTGGGAAACCAGATCTGCCAAGCGACATCCTGCACTTCCAGTGCCGAGCTCAAAACGTCCTTTCTCTGTGTCTGGGCTTGCACGGCTGTGAAGTTTTATAAATACATTCTTAAAAACAGTCTTGACCAGCTGCTAACCCACATGAGGCCAGGATAAAAGGAGCAGAGCACCAGCTGGTGTCAGTCAGCAGAACAACTCCGGCTCTGTGAGCAGCGGATGCAGCTCGGTGGATGGGGCTCACTTGGTACATGTGGGATTCTACCCCAGCAGAAGGACTTCCCCCATGGCCAGGCCTGAGGGCTCTGTCTCTAAGGCCTCATTATTCTCCCCTCCTTGCCAAAACGCTTCAAGAACTCATTTCTGCGTTATGAATGCTGCAAGGTGTCTCAGAACAGCCATTTAGGCTAAAAATAGTGGCAAAAAAAAAGCTGCAAATCAAAACAGAACATCTGCTTAAAATCTATAATCATAACTTGTGGTGGCTTTAATACGCATTTATGGTTCAATATTATTCTTGCATTCAGGCCAAAATATATAATTTTATCCACTTTTATAGCATGAAGAATTGAACCAAGTCTCTTAACTTGCAACTACTTCATGTACATATATACCAGTGAGAGAAAATTGCCCCATTCACATCAGCAGGACTCATGTCATGGCAAGGAAGTCTTCAGGGATGTTAGAAGAAAGGTTGGAAATGAAATATTTTTAGTAATGGGTTTTCCATACTTCTTTCTTTCCCACTTCAGTCAGCCACTTTGAGACTGAGCCCAGTTTGAAATTGCAGCAGCTGATCACTATTTATTTCCCTTTCCAGGAGAAATGGTCAAAAAGGAGCCAAAAGTGGTACAGTTTAGGTTTCAGAGTGATCCAAGACTATGAAATTCTCTTTAGTTGACCCTATTTCCAAATGGCCAACATGGATTTTTTTTTTTTTTTATTACTATTATTTTTAGTTCGGCCTATCATGTGGGAATAATTTTGCTCAAAGAGGCCTAAGTCAATGTACATCATTTTAAAATAGCTCCCATTTTCTTTGTATTTCACAAACATCACTTTGGGATTCCGTTGTGATGCATTAAGGGATACTGCAAAAAGAACTGACAAATCCCATCACGTCCAAATTTATCACTGAACTGTGGGTTCTGTGTCTGAGGCTCCATTTTTAATAGTTTAATGGGAAAAAAAGAAGTGAATACTTCTGGCTACATGCAAACTTGATGTGGGAATGGCATCCTGGCTGAGAAGTCAGTAAATGTTAGAGTGAGCCCTCTACACTCAAAATACAAGCACAGCACTAAGCTATTCATACCATCTCACAGTTGAACAAACAATATGCAAAAGATAGGCACGAGTTCTATATAACTTTCAGCTTCAGAATGGCTTTTTGTAGGGGTTAGGATAGAGTTTTAGGTCAGTTAGAATCCATGGTAAGGTCTCTCTAGTTTTGAACAATAAGTAAACACTCATTGGGAAATGCAGGGCAAAAAACATCAATAAAAAAAAAGAGCCAAAGAAGAACTGGGACTTCTCAACACTGCGATTCAGAGAACAAGGATGAAAAACCCTTGTGGAAAAAGAGAAGCAAAACTGTTTGTTTGGAAGTGGCATCTTGAAAAAATAAAAGGAAAAGAAAGGGCAGCCACGGAGAATGTGTCAGAGAAGAAAACTTCACGGCACTTCTAGGAGAAGCAATTTGCACTGGCACTGGATATACCCCATCTCAGCCTCTCCAGAGACTGCTCTTCTGTCCTGGATTGAGAGACGCCATCAACAGCAAAACCCACGTGAGTTAGAGATGGAACAACACAGAACACTTTCTGTGATCTCCTTCATTCTTCAGAGTGTGATTCAGGCACAAATATTCATAAAGCAAAATAAAATAAACCTGGAGTCACAGTAAGACGAGCATTTCAGGAGTGTGATTTAATAAAACCATTTCTACCTCATGCGAGCAAAAGTTCAAAGACCCTACAGGGACAGCACAAAGACCACTGAATCAAAGTTGAATGCTAAAAGTATGCCCAGTTATGTACTTTAGACACCTCATTAAAATATTCAAGCTCCTACTTGCATTTTTCTAAATTATACCACTGAACTGTCTGTCTCACTGTTAAATTCAAGGGGGGCTGATTCTATTATTGTGCTTGATTTCATCCATTCGTCTGCTGCCACTGAACATCACCATATGCCATATAAATGTTGTAACTATGCTGGCATTCATAATGTGATTTTAAATGTCTTTGGTATGCTCCTCTGAAGAAGAGGTTAGCCGGGGGTGAAAAAGACAGTGTCCAATTACACAGCTTTTCACACACACACAAAAAAAGAAAAACAAATATAAAACCCAGCACACTAATACATCTGACATCTTAGTAGAGTCAGTTTGTTGATTGTGCCTCTTCCAACTACTGAATTAAGCAATTTAATTATCTAAATTATTGCTGATGTGAGCAGGAACCCAATCATATAAAAGAGAGATAGGACTTTCTTCCCTGTTGATCATCCCATGCAGTTGTGTATCTTTGTTTGATGATTTTTATAGAAATCATCTGATGGCATTTCTGGAAGATGTGCATCTTCCCAGGCCTGATCCAAAGCCAACTGTAGTTAGTGAAAAGAGGGACATTGATTTCAGTGGACGTTGTTTAAAAACCCAAGTGAATAATAGAGCAGAAAACTCTTTGCTAACACCAGAGCTCTTCCTGAGGTATTTTGCTCAACTACAACTGATCCAAAGTGTGCTGAAATCAAGGAGGACACAGTCAGCAGCCCCACAGTATGTTGGATGAAGCCATTCATGCACCCTGCTAGCAGAAAACTCTTCAATGTCTGCTCTAAGTGCTGGTGAGGCTGCAGGGGGTGGGATGTTTCTTCTCTTCATGTGCAACGACAGAATCACAGAATTGTTTGGGTTGAAAGGGACCATCAAGATGATCCCATTCCAACCCCCGCCACAGGGAGGGACACCTTCCACTACCCCAGCTTGCTCAGAGCCCCATCCAGCCTGGCCTTGAACTCTTCCAGGGATGATGGGGCATCCACGGTTTCTCTGGGCTACATCACATCTCAAGAGCAACTTCTATCTCAATCCCTAAAATACTGCTCAGATGCAGAGAGATGGTTAACATGAGTGTGAGCCAAAGCAATCTGTCAGCTTTATGAGAGATGTAATAGGGTGGTGGGAAAGATCAGCAGACCATTCCATCCCATCGCTTTTTTTGCCTTAGCTGAACTATATTACTGCCCTGAAGTACTTGGTGCTGGAACTGCCTGGGCCCATGAATGACTAATATTGCTGCAATTGGAAGCAAGTTTGATTGTGCGAGAAATAAAGTCCATAATTTAGGAGGGGAAAAATAATAAATAGCTGTTCCCTAAGTGGCAGGTACCTGTCCAGGAGACAGAACAAAACAGGAGGTGAATGGGGAAAAATACCCTAAACAGGACCATAACCAAGAGTCCTAGAGGGCCATAAAGCACACTCCAAGGATTAACTCAACATGGGCATTTCCTAATTTGCAGCCTGAGAAATGTTCCTTTAACCTCTGTCATGCTGCATGTGCACACACAAGGAATCCTGAGAGAAGGTCAGAATTAGAATTCAGCTACCCTTGACTCCTTAACCTATGCTTGGATCATGCATTCCACAAATTGACCCCTCATAAATGCATTTACCATAGATGCTTTAAAACAAGCCCTTACTGGTTGTCTGCCAAATCACTGCTATTCTAAAACACCCTCACTGCTAGAAAAGGACTTTGCAGGGTATTTTTGCCTGCTGCAGCCACGCAGTGTCTGCAGGCTGAAACCTTGATGCAATATCCCCAAGTATAACTTTTCAGTGTTTTGCCCAGAGGAAGTAACTCTAAATTTAAATTGTACTCTTGCATATCAAGCTTAAAAATCTTTCTACTGATTGTCTAAGAAAACCCCAAAGTAATCTGCAATGAAAATCTGTGCGACAGACTCTCTCTTTGGCTTTGGTATCATCGACCAGACTGTAAGCAAAATCTTCACTGTACCATGTGAACACCTGTGTTTATGGACCAGACAAGTGGTGACCCCTTCTCACTTCAGCTAACAAGGAGTTTGAATTTCAAAAGAAGTTTTTGAAAACTTCTTGGTTGGTTCTGTATAAAACACAATTGCTCAAGTATCTTGGTTAGCCTGACTGAAATAGTTATCAAGGAAAAGACCCATGGGAAGTGTCTCAGAGTATATGTGAGGTCAAAGGGATTAGAAGAGCTGATAAGGGGAGGCTGATAAGAGGAAGTTTTGCGTATCTGATTTGGGAAAACAATGCCTGAAAAAAGAGTTTGCCCAAGAACCAGGCACCAGCACCTGTAGCACTTCTACTGACAGCTTCTCCCCCAGTGTTTATTTACTCACTGGCAAAGGCAGGAAGAACATCCTGAACTTGAAACTGAAGCATTGGTTCAATATTTCTAGAAGCTTTTTTTTTTTTTTTTTAATAGCAAAGTAGCCTCTCAGGGCTGCATTTTGTTTGAACCAATTTTTTCCCCTTAATTGTTACTTACTTTCTTTTGCAAAGCTGTAGCCTGCACCTCTTCAGCATGGACCAGGGACTAGCAACAGAACAGGATACTCAGAGGTCAGTTAACTTGTCATAATCTCATTTTCACTATCCTCTTCCACCCCCAAAAGTTTCCCAAGTATATAATTCAAGTCACGTAGATTGCAAGTCCATTACAAAACATGTTGGTCCATATTCTGCCTCTGCAGTGCCTCATCCTTTGAGGTGCAAATGTATTTGAATCTTGTGGATATTAACACAATGATATTATTAGATACATAATAATTTAGGAATGCTCTTGGGAGAAAACACACTCCAAACTACATTACCCAGTAGCAGGTGCATAGCTCACCCATCCTGATAATGACTTTATTGCACCAGGCTAAATTAGAAAACTTTGCCTGTATCTTTTTGTCTGCTTCTTTTAAACCTAGCACAAGGCTGAAATGTGTCTCATGTTGTTGCTGAAGCAGGATTTGCAGCACACACACATCCTGGAAATGGAAAATCCATCACCTGCAGGTAATCAAAGGCTCACTGGCTGTTTGGGGTAATAGATAACATTATTCCCAGAGCTTCATACATTCAAATTAACTGCCACTTCTGCCTGCAGGGTGTTCAGATTAGGGAGGAATGATCTAAGCAAGACAAAGACCAAAATGATGTCCAGAAACATTATGGTAGGAACAGTTCGTGGTGGAGTGGAAAATCCTGAGATTCTTCCTCCATACTGCATGTTCAAACTCTTGTTAGTGCAGTATGTATGGAGCATGTTGATTTTGTACAGGGCCACAGAACACCAGTCCTTTGGCCTAAGACCTGTAACCTGTACCAGCAAAGTCCTACAAATCCCATTTCCTCTCAAGCAGAGACTGAGCTGTTCCAACCTACATTAGCTATTAGGAAGACGATTTTAAGACTGAGCCCCTGGAGGCTATTCAATATGAGAGTACTCCACTCTTACAGGGCCAATTTCCTGCTTTTTATATCCTCATGGAAGTTCTTACAGCTCTTGGAATGAAATTTAATATTTTCTTTTTTAGTACAGTAGAGGATTATGTCAGTAAAAAGACCCATATGTCATGGCTTTATATAGTTAGCCAGCAGAGCTGGAGCGAGGAATCAGGATGGGGTAACAGCCTAAACCTATTTGGAAAATAGGCAACATACTTTCTAACAAAGAGAAGCCTGGTGAACGCATTTCCCAGAACTCTTAACTGGGGCAAGGAAGAATTGCTTTGCATTCCTTGCTCTATGCCTTATGATAATGGCCTGGATAACCAGAATCCCTACAAACTCTAGAAATGAGCTCATACCCATTGTCTGTCACTCTCAGGGTTATTAATAGGGCCATGCTAATTGGAGATGCACCACACACTCACCTACCACTTCCCAACACTTCTGCTGAACTAATGACAAAAAATTTCCCAAATACAGGAACATCAATGCCTTCTACTTGCACCATGTGGGTGAATTCCCCCTCCATGTGTTCCGAAAAGATGATGGATATCTAATATAATGAAAGTTTGTTCAGAAACAACAAGTGCATTTGATTAAGAGATTTAGTACTGCAAACCCTTTCCATGGTTTGATTTGCATGGTCTTGGTCCTTGCAATGAAATCCAGAACTCTACTGTGGACACCAACACACCAGCAAAAGTGAGGGATCTGTGAATAAAGGCCATGAAAGTAAGAGGTCTCTCATTACTTTTAGAGGTGCAGATAGCAGGGTTACATCCTCAGCTCTGAACCTTTCCCTCTGTACCCAGCATTCCCACTGTGTATCCACTGCCTGAAATCCACGCAAACTGAGCATCTCCATGCTCTCCTCCACTGAGAACAAGCATGGACATTTCTTTTTTAAAACACCAGAGTGAAAAGGACAGCTAAACAGATATAGGAAGCTTGCAAGCAACCCCTTCCCACCAGGTATTCTAGAAACAGGCCATTCTTTACCTCCTTGTTGCAGCAGGGCCCCAGCGTAGAAAGCAATTCACACCTAGTTGACTTTGTAACAAAGCATTTTGGGAACTGACCTGAAAAAAAAGTGGTACTGGAACCAATGTAGGATTGCCACTTTAATATTTCATAATTGTACAACTCAAATCATTTAAGGCAGGGGCAAGTCTTGGAAGCCCCAGCCGCAGAAACCTAAGTTTAGACACCTTACCCAGCATAGGTGTCTGCGGAGTGGCAAGGTTGGATGGAGAATTTAAGACTGAAAATCTTGGAAGTGACTGCCTCCAGTCTCTCTTTGACTCTGACCTGAAAGGTTTTCTTTCTTATGCAAGGAGCTGGGCTAAGAGAAGACAGGAAGAACCATCTCCTCTGACCAAAAAGTTCTGCATTGTGGTTGTCTTCACCATGAACAGACTCCTATAAAATGAGAGAAATAAGAAGCATGGCCTCAGTGCAGGGCAGTTTTGAGTGAAGACAAGTTGGATCTTTGATGTCTCAGCCATCTCTGCCCAGCACTGTGGCCACCACCAACATCGGGCATGGAGGAAGGGGAAACACAGGGGAGTCAAGCAGAAGAAGAATTTATCAAGTGTCAGAGATCCTAAGTCCAAGACTGAGATAAAACACACTTTATTCCTCTCAAATTCTGAATGTGACACACAGGAAATCACTGACTGTGAATCATTCCACGATTTTACCATGATCCCAGCAGAAGGAGACCTGCAGGAAAGTTCTGCCTTGTCACTTTTATTGTCATTTCTGCCCCAAGGGCTGTAAGATGGAAAACTAAGTAAGATGGGATGAACAGATCGAGAGCAGCCCTGCTGAGAAGGAATTGAAGGTGCTGGTGGAGGAGAAGATGGACATGACACAGCAATGTGAACTTGCAGCCCAAAAATTCAACCATATCCTGGTCCGCATCAAAATCAGCGTGGTCAGGAGGTTGACCGAGGTGATTCTGCTCCTCTACTCCACTGTCATGAGACCCCATCTAAAGCAACACTGGAAGGATATTGAGCTGTTGAAGCAAGTCCACAGGAGGCCACGGGAAGGATTAGAGGGATGGAAAACCTGTCCAGTTGGAAAGGCTGAGATAATTGGAGTTGTTCAACCTGGAAAAGAGAAGGCTCTAGGAAGACATTAGAGCACCTTTCCAGTACCTAAAGGGGCTACAAGAGAGATGAAGGGGGCCTTTTTTCAAGGACAACACAGTGACAGGACAAGGGTATTGGCTATAAAGTGGCAGAGGGCAGGTTTAGATTGGATATTAGGGAGAAATTCTTTACTTTGAAGGTGGTGAAGCACTGGCACAGGTTGCCCAGAGAAGTTGTGGATATCCTATCCCTGGAAGTGTTCAAGGCCAGGTTGGATGGGGCTCTGAGCAACCTGGTCTAGGGGAAGGTGTCCCTGCCCATGGCAGGGAGATCAGGACCAGGCGGTCTTGAAGGTCCCTTCCAACCCAAATCATTTTATGACTCTGTGAAAACAGAAGATGATCAAGAATGCACTGAAGAGAAGTACAGTAAATAAGGGTCTGACAGATGTAAATTAAACAGGAAAATATGTAGCTGGAGAAAACATGTAAATTATCCCTATTTTCTAACAGGAAGGGCTCTCTTCACCACTGTCACTTACATACATAGAAAGGATAAGATACAAAAGCTTGTGCTCTACAGCCCATACAGAGCTCTCACACCAGACAGCTGACAGAGGCAAGAGGGCTGTCACTCAGGAGCTGATAAGAGATGTGCTGCTACCCCTGCACCACAGCTGGGTTTGCCTGTCTGTGCTTATAGCAAGGGGTGGGACAGTATCAAATCAATAATCCTGATGTTGGCTGGAAGGGTTTTGAGCCATTTCAACTCTCACCCTGTCCAATCCTCTCCATTCTGCTTCCTTCCTTTTCATTCTTCATGCAAGTTTCAGAAACAGCAGTGGAAAAAAGAGAAAGCAAAAAGGGAACAGGCCATGAAAGAAAAAAAGGAATATACAGATCACATGAATGAGACATGAAATAACATTACACTCAGGTCTTCCTAACATTCGCATATCTTCATATTTAAAGTTTTCACAATTAACTCTAAGATTCAGTGCCTCAAGCTGTCTCAAAAAGACCTGAAACTCCAAAAATTAGTTAATTCTCTTTTCCCTACCTCTTCATATGCAATATCCTGAATTTTTACCTTAAAAGAAGAGGGAGCTATTGGGAAAGTAATGTAAGATATCAAAGATTTTACTAAGTAGTTGGGGAGAGGATATATTGAAATGGATAAGGACATAAAGTGTTTTCAGGAAAATAATAACTAAAGCAACATTGGAAAATTTGGTGGAGGAGAAAGGACATGGAAAATTTGTAGAAATGGAGAAGTACCTACTTAGACAGCAGTGCTAGAACTTAAAAAAAGTTAAATCTCTGCCTTCCTGCATTGTAAAGCTTAGTTTCAAACAGTCTCACACTACACTCACTACACTCTTTTTCTTAAGAAATAGCAGAGCTCTGGCTGGGATTTTTGTCATTTAAGTTTAGGCTGTAGGTCTCTAACTAACATTTTATGTGGTTTTATACTTAAGCTCCTTTCCAGTTCATGGAGAGAATCAAAAAAAAAAAAAAAAAAAGAAAGAAAAAATCCATACCCAGATTTATTTTATCTCTTTCTCATGAGGAAGAGTAAAATAAATTAACTACTCACAAGAAGTGTTTATTTTCCCCAGACACAATAAAAGAAGCTTAGACAAAGAGCAAAGATTTAGATATTGGTGTACAAACAGATACCAATATTTCAGCAGATGTCTGTCTGGTCAAGGTGACATAAGAAAGTCAGTCAAAACCAGCAACAGCAAAAGATGGTAAAGGTAATGATAGGAAACTTTATCAAGTTCAGAGGCAGAGGATGAATAGACTTGAGTACAAAATCTTTGCCTAGTGGGGAACAGAAGAAGCACATCTTGACTTCTAAACAAATCCTCCTCCCTGAATGATGAAATTGTCCAAGAAAAGCAGATTGGGGAAGAAGAACCAAAATGGAGCTAGGAAAAGTAATGTCTTTTTGAACTTTCACACTACTTTCCACAGGGAGAGCTTAAGAACACTCTGTGCAGAGTTCAGTCTCGTTTCTAGGTGAATTATAATGGATATGGGAACTAAAACTATGGGGCACTCCTGGATTGCCTAAAGGGTTACACTTCACTCTGAGTCTTCTCTATCCATGAATTGGATTGGATGAAGCCAGCCCTGATGCTCAGCTGTCCCAAATGCCAGTGGGTGATGCTTTGCTCTCATTGACTGCTCAGAGGCTCAGGACCCTCACCAGGAAAATAAAGGGTACAAAAAGGCCCTGAGCACCTTGGCCTTTCTACATCTGTTTTGGCACTACATTTCCTGCTCCACTCAGGAGCAAGAAGGTAGTTTGCTTTCTTTTCCTTTTGATGCCAAGAAAAATACCAAAGTACTAACACATTGCCCTGGGCAGACATGCACATGAATTGACATCATATACAAATAAGAAAATATTTCAAACACAGTTGTTGTCTGAAGAGTAACTGTTCTGATCTATCTGTTGCCAAATTAAAAAAAAAAAAGAAAAAAGGATGTGATTGTGCTTGTTTTGCTGTTTTGTCTTTGTTAACAAGACTGACAGCCTGTTCTTTAAGAGATAAAATAGGTGTTATAACTTGTTTTCCACAGATACATATGAGACCTAATTTGATGTATGAAAGTTTGTCATATTCATGTCAATGTATTCAGAGAACAACACTTACTTACAGATTAGTACAGCTGAAAGAGACAATAACATGCAGTCTGACCTGCTGGCCAACTTAAATCCAAAATTATTCTTAACA
The DNA here is from genome assembly GCF_017639235.1 of Corvus kubaryi. Taxonomy (NCBI): domain Eukaryota; kingdom Metazoa; phylum Chordata; class Aves; order Passeriformes; family Corvidae; genus Corvus; species Corvus kubaryi. Next base: position 32,204,362 of record NW_024581127.1, read on the forward strand.
ATCCCAGCATATCATCTATAACTTGTTCAAAGCTGCAGTACTTTTCCTGATCTATAGAACTATCAGTTTTGATGTATGAGACAGAACATTCCCTCACTAGGACTAGAAAGCTGTTTGAGTGCTCAGCTACCATTGCCTGATGCACTTGGTCTCTAGAATTAATGCATTCATCTTCTGTTTGCAGTGTCATGTTTTAATCTGAAACCTTTCCCTGTCTTCTAGGGCCCAGAACAAGTTGCTCGACTGGTGGTTAATCATAAAAGAATTGTAATTTTTCCATACTAAGGTAAACACGAAAGCCCACAACGCTATTAGCTGTTTCTTGGCCTAAAAACAATCCCAAACAGACAAATAAGTAAGAAATTAAGTAACACATTAGCTCAGCTACATCAGCAATGTTTCACTTGCACAAAAAAGAGAAAAATAAAAAAGTTTTCAAGCTCCTTGCCTTCTTCTGCTCGGGGCAGAAACTGTAAACACAGCTGGTGCTCAACAGTGCCTGCTTAAATGGAGAAAATCTAATCACAAGGTGATATTGAACCCTCAAACTGAGAAAAACTTTTCTTCAACTACACAGCAAGTACCTCATGAAGTTCTGCACAAAACCCTGCTAGTAGCTATAGCAACTGTATTCACTGTATTTTTACTGGGAAATGCTTTTTAAAGCTACGTAAGAAAGCATATTTTTCAGCCGTTATCTACATATCCAACTTCCAGGCTTTTTGATGCAATCCTGCTCCCCATTCAGCCTGCACACCCCCTCTTCCACTTGGCATGCATGGCATGTGGGTTGCTGGGGTTACTCCCAAATTCAGGGAAGGAATTTTCTTTCAAAAATTCAGCAGGCTTAAATCAAAACTGCTGAACTGTGGCTTTCATTTCCAGTGAAATGCCATGCCAGCACAAATACTTAAAATCTCTCAGGCAAATCGGACATCCAAGAGAATTACACTTAGAGCAATAACTGGTGTATACCCCAAAACACTATAAAGGGGATAGGGAAGGAAATATCTATAAGAACCCTAATTTGCTAGACCTGGAGAGATAAATTTTTATAAAGGCATGCAATCATAGGACAAAGGGGAATGGCTTTAAGCTGAAGGAGGGCAGATTTAGATCAGATATTAGGAAGACATTCTTCTCTGTGAGAGTGGTGAGGCCCTGGCACAGGTTGCCCAGAGAAGCTGAGAGTGCCCCATCCCTGGAAGTGTTCCAGCTTGGATGGGGGTCTGAGGAACCTGGTCCAGTGGAGGGGAGTTGGAACTAGAGGATCTGTAAGGTCGCTTCCAGCCCAAACCACTCTGTGATTCTATGATTTGCTGCATTAGAATTCTGGTCTTGCTGCATTTGCTTGCTAGCAAGTGCTGAAATGCTACAAAACTTCAACATTACATGTGGTATGACAGCTTTGGAGAGCCACTGTAGTTAATTCATGTCACATAAATGTGCCTTCCCATGGCACAGTCTTCTCTGCACGACTGGCACCATACAGTACAACAGTCAGATTTGACATTTACCTGTTGAGAGGGATTTCCCCCACCCTTGAAATGTCTTTGTGAGACAGATGAGAGTGCTGCTGGTTCCCTGTACTGGATCAACCTTCTGAGCAGAAGACTGGTGCGGGCTTAACTCTTCTCTTTGGTGGTCCCATCCACATGAACCATAGCTTTGACTCTCAAGTCTGAGAGAGAAAAGCACCATCTCCTCACATTTGGTCTCCCCTTTGAGAAGGCAGAATTTTATCTCCCTCTGAGGTGTAAGAAACAAAAGATTGAGAGAATAATGCAGGTCTTCAGTCTTTATACTGAACTTCCACTAGTGAAGTCTTTGGAAAAATGTTTATTGCAGCAAATTGAAAAGCGTGTCCGCCCTCACACCCCTCAAGGCTCTTCTCACTGTCAATAGGCCACTTCTTGCTTTTCCACACCACTGCATTAGTTTGATGTATTGATTCATTTATTCACATGAAGCAGCTTGTCCACCTCACCTATAACTATACTATTTATGAAAAGTTCACCATGGAAAACAAAACAAAATGCACAGATAAATCCTTCATAGACTGTAAGATTTTTTCCAGAAGATTTGCTTTGGGATGTTATTCATAAAAGCCAGTTCTATTACTTTTCTAAAATATTCAGTTATATCCACAGGAATGCCACTGGATATCCATAAGACCACTGTTTTCCCTGTTTTTCTGTACTTCATAGCTAATGTCCTTGTAAGGTTCAAAGTATTAAAAGACAGAAATAATATTAAAATCTATAATAAAAGTTTGAGCGTTAAAACTTTTGATGTCCACCATAAGCTAGAACAGAGCTGCAATTCAGGGCAAGAGAAACACTATGTCACACATTGCTGTGATGTTATCACTGATGTTATTCAACATTCCAATATATTAAAGCATTATGATACCTGGAAAATATTCACAAGTTGTCATCTTGATCCTAATAACATCCTAGGGGCAAAAAGATTTTTTCCCCCTATACCAACGTGCAAGAGTGTCAGGTTTATAACTCTTGTCTATGAATTACACCAGGAGGACTCAGTTTCGCTGGCAACAATTCAAACCCAGGAAAGTCAGGACAATGAAGTGACTTCAAAGGAGCATGAGTTATTGGAAAGATCATGCAAGAGCAGGCTAAGTATTCAACCTTAACATGGTTCAGTTTCATCAGATTCCAAATTGCAGGAACCAATTACTTTTTGTCACAGCAAATCTCTCATACCTCAGAGCCTGGCTCCATCTTGATGTGCAGCTGCAACTCTATTAGTGTAAATCAAAAATAAAAAAATGAAAACAAAACCAACAACCACAAAAAAAAAAAAAAAAAAAAGCAAACCCAAACTCCAAAGGACACACACAAGTGCAAAGTCTCAATAAAGCCACACAGACCCTGATGCTGAGGCTGACCCACCTTTCTGCAGAGGACAAGCTCTTAAAATAAATGTTACCAAAGCACTGAAATCCATTCAACAGTTACTCTAAGATGATTCTACTTAATGAGAGACTTCTCTTCAGCCACAAGTTATAAATAGGAGCATAGCCTTTGCATAGTGTGAATCTCACAGCAAGGGGAACATTTCTAGGGGAAATTCAGATATTTAATCTAGGAATGGACTATATCACCCCATTTCTCATTTTAGGAAAAGAATGAGAGGAAGGAGAAGTATTTTTCCATCCATGTGTCTCTGAGGCACATTAAGACCTACCTTATTCCTGAGCTCTGTCCTGCAGCAGAGGATTGCCTTTAGGAATGCTTTTCCTGCAGGCTACAGCCCTGCAAGTAAACAGGCAGGGACGGGCCGGATGTGGGCAGAACTTGGGAACTTCTCTACCCCTCCCAGGGACCAAAGTAGCCTCAGAGCCACCACAAATGCAGAAGACAAGGATAGTAAGGAAGGGCTACCCCTGCCGTGGTGCCTCCCATGATTGCTGCCCTCGGCTCCTCTGCCTGGCCAGGGGAACACACAGGCACAGCTTAACACCCCTTCCCTCTGCTGGCAGATCCACCAGAGCGTCTCCTGGTCCCAGGATCAGCACTCATGGACTGAGGATTTCACTGGGGTTGGCAGATACCCGTTTAATTCAGATTGCTGCCTGGCACTCGCAGGTCAGTGGCTTCTAGTTTGTGATTTCAAGTATTTCCTGACGAAATTGCCTAGGAAGGATGTTACCAGAAATCTTCCAGCTCACCTGGTTTGCTGAAGAGAGCAGTCTGAGGGCATTATTTTTTCACAATATTGTCATATACAATTTTTAAAAAACAATTAAGTCATCATTTTAAACCTACAAGTTTTGACAATTACTGAAAGCATTAGAAAAGATATGCATTTTTAAACTTACACATTTTAAAAATTAAGCATTTTTAATAGTTCAGGTATGCCTTCTGAAATTATCACGTCAGTGGAAGCCAACACAGACAATTGTTTTATTAAATACCACACCCTGAGATATGTGATTTAGTCTTTGCTGGCTCTGCTGATTTAGTAGCATGGCTCACAAAAGGATCGATGTTCAGGCAATCCCACCGGTATCTCAGCACACCTCTTAGCAGATTAAAGCACTCCATAATTTTTTATTGGAATGACAGAATCTGTCCCTAAATAAAGACAACACAATTGAAGCATCAATAAATTGGGAGTCATTTTCCACTTAAGTCTGTGTAACATCAAAGACACTGTTGAAACCTTAAATCACAGAAAATAATTGCTGGTGACAGAGTCCTTCTTAAGCTTCATGGATTTATTCCCAGAAAACATTAAGCCCATGGGAAAGATTACATTAATTTTTTATTACTAGTTCCCATTCTGCTTGCACACTGTTTAGAACAAATCCAAAAAAATTGGTTTTTACTGTCTAAGAAAGCATCAGTGGGAACAAGGTCAGAGGCCTTTCCCCAAATTCAGGTGATACAATGAAGGACCTTAGCAAAAGAATTTTTGAGCCTTAAATATAGAGTTGAATATAAAGTAATCCCTGAGTAAGGCCTGAATACCCACCCATACAGAAAATCTACTTATTTTCATCAACAAGTTTTCTCATTAGAAGTTTGAAATTTGGGACCCTACTGCACAGAAGCAGGCACTGAACTAGACATGCCTGCCATGTTTTGAACATGGTCACTAAAGTGAGCAGTATTTTCAGTATTTCATCCTAACACTTTCACTCGAGTGGCACCACTGATGGGGAATTAGCTCAAGTGGTAGAGCGCTCACTTAGCATGCGAGAGGCAGCGGGATCGATGCCTGCATTCTCCAGTGTTTTCAGAATTTATTTCATTATGAACCAGAAGGCACCATGTGAAATTGTTCTGAGATGAGCTCAGTTGGTCAGAGCCTGGTGCTGATAACACCAAGGTTGTGGGTTCGATCCCCGTGGGGACCATTCACGTCAGAGCTGGACTCGATGAGACTTGTGGGTCCCTTCCAGCTCAGGCTATTCTGTGCTTCTGTGATCATTGATGGAAGATGTGTTTACTCTCCTTCTAGTATCAGACTAACTTTTTTTTTAATTTAGTAAGAAATGGGTTTCATATTTCTCCTTTCTCCTAGCAAATAATAGCACAAACTTTTGAAAGTTTTTCCCTGGTATCTAATACTTTACAAGCTCCTTCTTCAATTGTTAGCTTTTAGCTCCCATTCTTTTCACTTTTTGTGATTTTGTGTCCCAGGGGATGAAATTCAGAGTGTTTTGTGATTCAGTTTGACTTCTTCAAGAAGGCCAAAAGTTTGTCTTTTGTGAAAAATCATGAGGTAAAAGAACCATCTCCTGTAAAATAAAAGATTTCACAAGTCCTAGGACCAAAGGAAAATGCTGCTTAGGTGTGAATTATGTGGTTTAGATGATTATTGAGCCAATAATCATTCAAATTCTTGGGAAGAAGACTCTGCTCTTGGCAGCAGGCCATACAGTTGAAACAACAGCAATTCCAGAAGCATGAAATGCTGATCACTGACTCTCTTCAAAACCCTCTAGGACAGCAGGGACCTGGTGCAAAACCTACAAGACTCCCCTGGTCACTTGTCCACTGCTCAGGCGTCCGGGTGCTGCTCTTGCAATGCGAGCAGCTACCAAGATGGAGTTTTTCACGAAGAAATGCAAGTTAGGCAATGAATAAAAAATGCAGGCAGGTGGTGAGAAAAATAGGGTTATAACGAGACTCTTCACCTGTCACCTGGTCTTTAAAATGCCATTTTTTAGATGGGGATAGGGGATGGATTTCAGATGAAGAAGATGTGGATGCCCCATCCCTGGAGGTACAAGGACAGGCTGGATGGGGTTTGGAGCAAACTGGGCCAGTGGAAGGTGTCCCTGATCATGGCAGGGGGTGGGAACAAGGTGATTTTTGAGGTTCCCTTCAACCCAAAAAATTCTATAATTTCTATGGTTCATTTTGTATAAAATTATTGTGACAGACTCAGAATTAAGCTCAGTTCAGCTGTCCAAGCCCCACACCAAAAGCAAGGCCCTCCTGTCCCACATTAATCAGCTGGGACAGGAGCAAAGGGTGCCCTGTTTACCAGACTTGATCCTTCTGTGGAAAGATTTACCTTGTAATAGACAAGATTTCACTAAGCCCATGAGTACACAGCATTAAAAGTCCAAAGGGGCTAATATCTCCCATTCTTCCCAATGGTACTGAAGGAGAAAAACTCTCCTACGAGCTTTGCAGCCATCCAATTCAGCATCATGTCACAGAAGACAGAAGGGATTATCACTTATCATCTGATCGGGCAAACAAGTTAGCCAAACAAGAAGAGCTGGTAATGAGGCAGAAAAGCTGTTTGCACATGGCCCAGATCCTCCCACCTAGGCATGAATCAAGAGTATTCATAATACTGCTGTTTAATTGAGAGACTCCATAGATAAAGGCCAATTTTTAATTGAGACACTCGAGTAGATAAAGGCCAAGTTTTTGCAGACAGCGTAGGACTGACAAAAGAAAAAATCCATTCTCTGCGGAACTTCTTAATGACAAATCAGAATTAATAAACCTTGTCCTATTTGTAACTAAGTGTAAATAAGTGAAATGATCATTTATGCAAGTGTCTGTTTCACAGGAAATTGTTGCCTACCATGTTCCAGCAATTATTTTGGTTTCAAAGCAACACTGGCTTCGTGTCAGAATTGTCTTAAACTTGCACTAAATCAACCCAAAGACTGGTATTCCCCAAAGCCAACTTATTTCCTCCTCTTCCACTGGCCCTGGATGAGAGAGGGGTTTTTAAAAACAATGTGCAGTCCAACAGCCTAATGCTACCTCTGCCATCTTTGACACTCAGCTGTACGACATCACTGACACTTTGTGTATCTCCTGAAAGATCCTAAATCTGATACCTGGGATAAAATAGTCACATCACCCCTCTACAGCTATTCCAGACCCTCCTGCTCACCCAAACTGTTTTTTTAATCAATACAAAATTTTTCAATTTATTGACAGAGAGATACCACTGATACTGGGTCAACAGACATGGCTACTCCACGCTGCTGTGGGCAATCAGTCCTGCTGAGACTCTGCTGAGCCTTATTGAAATGATGAGGTTTCCTCTGACCAAATACAGAGATTTACAGTGTAGTGTCTGAGTAAACCAGCTGCCAGCCCTCTATAATACATAAAGAGGAACAGACACTTCTGGGGAGTAACATATTTCAAAAAGGTCAGACAAATTACCCTGAAAAACTTTTGTATTTTTTCCACCATTTTAAGGCAGCAAGGGATGTCTGGCTGAGACTGAGGATCAACAACAGACATCTAAATCTAGGTGAAGTGACCCAGCATGACATCTTGGACAGGAAAGGCCCATCTCCACACACACTCAGCCTCTCTGCTTGAGGCAGACAGACCCAAGAGAGGTAAATGCCACACAAACCAGTGTCACAGCCTCTTGTCCTGTGTTATGTCCATCCATGCCATGGGCCACTGCAATTATGTAAGGGAATTAAGCTCACAATATGATGCATCTGCAAGTCACGAATGAAGAGAGGTACAGAGGCATAGAGCTAAGGGGAAAAGTGACACTGGTTAAACCAGAGTTATTCCTGCTTATTTCTGGTGGGATTTTTCTTGTATAGTTTTGATTTGGGTTGTTTTGTTCATTTGGGTTTTTTTGTTTTGTTGGTTTTCTGGTTTGTTTTGTTTTGTTCTGTTCTGTTTTGTTTTTTTCTTCTGAATCCTAAAGACCTACAAAACTTCCAGCAACTCTTTCAACTAGGGGGACAGACTTTCCAAAACTCCCCAAAACTCAGTGCACCCTCTGTGGCTTCCTTGGCTAGGCAGAACATGCCTTAGAAGTTACTGCCTTCAAAAACATTCTCTGGGGGAGAGACAGGGAGCAGAGCCATAGACATGGAAATGAGGAGAAATTGTAATAAGAGTAAATAGATTTAAGTTGTTTATCATACCAGTGGAATCTGGTATAAGGGTGCTTGATGCTTTATCTGTTTTCCTACATGTTATCAGTCTTAGCTCAGAAAACTGCTGAAGGAAATCAGCAGCTCTTTGACTTCCCTGTGTCACCACATCCAAAATTAGCAACTTAATTTTGTAGCCCACTTGTAACTGCCACAGCCTGCCTGGGGTCATGGCCCATAGTCTGGGAACAGCTGCTAAGGGAAGTGAAAAGGATGCTAAGGGAAGAAAATGTGGCAGTAAAAATATATACCGAAAATGAGAAAAAAAATCCAAGGCAGCAATAAAAATAAATAATGGCAGAACAGCAAATTTAAAAGGAGAAGAAAAAAGTAGCCAAATATATACAAATAGCTTGAGTAAAAACTGAACAGAAAATGTACTCAGTAATAAACCCAAGGGATGGCAAAGAAAGAAGCTAATATAAGCCCAGTTATAAACTGTTTTAATTTTGGAAATCAATCATAAAAGTACTTATCCGTATAATTAAGAAAAACCTCCAGAAAACATAAAAACCACTCTCAGAAACACTCTAGAGGTGGTACCATAATTAAACAGCAAAGCAGGACAAGGGAAATTGCCTTGAAACAGCTCAAGGTGGCTTATGAAATATCAGACTTGAACAAGGATTGTCAACCCATCTGTTAGGAATGAGCCACACTCCTGCCCCAGCCTCCCAGGGCAGCTGAACAGATTTATTATCTATGTTAAAGCACTGTCCTTTAAAAAAGAATGGGGTTTTTTTTCTTCTTCTTTCAGCAGGAATATGAAGCACTGTCCATGGCAGAGCTACACCATCAGGTCCTGTGTCCAGACTGAGCATCCTGGGCTGTGCTGCTGCAGATCATGGAAATGAGGCAGATCTGAGCTTTGTCAGTGCTCAGACAGGAACAGGAGAATTCCAAGTGCTACAGAAGAGCAGTGCCTTGCTGTCTCTTGGCTGGTGCTGAACTAATTTCCCAGTCAGGATTTAAAACCACTGTGCCTGACCACCCTGTCTAGACCCAGTCAGTGGGGTTTGCTGCAGATTTTCTGGTATATCTTGAAAAGATAAGCACTGAGAAACGTTCTTTTATCAAGCATTACAATGGACTGAAAACCATGTGTTCCTTTCCTTGTAGATTCATTAGGATATTTAATGTATTGTGAAGAAAAAGCAGTCCTACCTCTGAAATAGATAAAGGGTTTCAGGGATGTCCAGCACCAGAAGTGCTGTGAAATAGGTACCAGCTGCTGTTTCATTTCTAGGAACTGCAGTGGCAATCAAGAGAGTCCACACAGATTATCTGTAGCCCTTATCTGCTGGTGAAGTTGGAATTAGTGAAGTTCTGTCGTACAAGAGGTCATTAGTTTCACACTAAGTATGGAGCCAGCAGAAATCCCCCAGTACCGCTAAACTTTACAGCTCAAAGAAAATCTTTGCAATCAATAGCCAGAGTAATTCCTCCTATGGCAATCAGTATTAACCAGGTTGCTCTGGAAGGAAATACCTGGTGCTGACCAAGGGAACACAATTCAACATGGTTGAGCACTGAAAAAATTGCATTTGGGCAATAAGCAGTCAAACCACAACCAAGTATTGACTAAGCTTAGAACAAAGACCATGAGTCCAAAAATAATTAAATCTGTCAATAGTTTAAACTTGCCCTCAACTGTGAAGTGAAATATGGCAGTTTTGACATCTATTATTAAAATCACTTAAGAATCAATATTCAGGACATAACAATAATCATATCAAGTTGCTTATACCGAACTCAGGGGATACTTCTGTTCTGCAAAGAATCAAAGATTAATTTCTAAGGAACTGAATCAATGCGAAGTAAATAGATTCTGATGAGCTGGAGAAGGATAACTTACATCTACTGCATAGTAGATGAGCTCTGTGGTAACAGCACTCCCTGAGCAGAGGAAATCTACACAACTGCATAATCAGGACTGACAGCACTTGCAAAACATGACCTGTAACTCTGTTTCATTCATTCCTAATGAATAATCAAGCCTAACTCAGTTTGGAGAAGCTTTGTGGCATGTGATCAGATCAGGTACAGGTTTGGCACTTTTTGGCCAGCTCTGCAGCCCCACACACCCTGGGCTGGGATCTGTGACTCCTCAGTGGGCTCCCAGGACAGGCTGCTTTGCTTTTTCTGTAGAGCAAGGATTTGCAAGTGAGTACCAGAGCTCACAGGCACCTGCCCAGTATTTACTGCTGAATTTCCTCCGTACTAGGAAAGAAATGGGAAGTTTTTAGAGAGTATTCATACTGCTTTACAGGAAGAAGCTTTCTAAAGTCAAAACACTTCCAGAAATCTCAGACCCTTGTTACTGTACACAGAGGTACCAGATATTTGCCATGAAAACCTCAATGTAATAAAGAATATCAACTCAGCCCACTTTGATCTCCCAAATGTACTTTTTTTTTTTAGGTTGCATCTGGCAGTACAAGGAATCAAAAGGTGTCTCACTACTTGCATCACCTGATTTGTGAAATAAATTTTCCACTAAACAACATATCTGTTGTATATCAATAATTGTTATTACAGAGATGGGTTGTTGCTTTTTTTTCCCCACTCCAGATTAAATCTCCAAGCTATAACACAAGTCCCTGGTAGGTCATGTATCCACCATCAACCCACCTACTGCCAGTCCTGAATCAGTTTTCTCAGGGCAGTAACAGTGTGTGCATACTTTTTCTTTGCTATGAGAAGTATTGAGCTATTCAACTGACCTTTTAGTGATGCTGAAAAATAAATATTATCAGTCCACCCCCACCCTCATATTCAGACTAGAAAGGAAGAAGCAACTTGTCCCACAAGCAGAACTATCCATTCTGTTTCGTGGCTCACATTCACATGATAATTTTTTTCAGCCTAGTCAGTGGAGCTGGACATCAGGAGTAAAGCAGGAAGAAGAAATCAGGGCATACTCCCCCCACCCCTTGCCCCCAGCCAAGCTCCTCTGCTGTGATTGCCAGCCCAGGGTTTGTAATTGCTGATCACAACCCCCATGGCAGCCTGCACCAGCAAGGGCAAAGGAGATCACATAAAGGAAAAATCCTGAGAGGGAAAACGAGGGCTGTAGGGATCTGTGTGCTCCACTGTTATCTCTGAAGAGAAGACCTGTGAGGAGGTTGGTTTCTTCTTCCAGGTCACAGGGATAGGACAAGAGGAAATGGCCTCAAATTGCACCAGAGGAGGTTTAGATTGGAGATTATGAAGAATTTCTTCACTGAAAGGGTTGTCAAGCATTGGAAGAGGCTTCCCAGGGGAGCTGTGGAGTCACCATCCCTGCAGGTATTTAAAATGCATGTGGCACCTGGGGACATGGTTTAGTGGTGGACACAACAGTGCTGGGTTAATGGTTGGACTTGATGTTCTTAGGGGTCTTTTCCAACCTAAACTGATAATTTATTCTCTGATTCCATACTTATCAAGAAATCAGCTCCAGCTAGTGTCTCTTTGCAACTAAAATTCTATAAATGTTGCAAATTGTTACAGAATATATTATTCAATTAATAAGAAATCAAGATGCCTTGAACTAATATAGACCTTCTGATTTGTTTGGGGTATTTTTAGGAACTTAAGGCCACAATTCATGTGAAACCTCCTTCTAATATTATCTCATTCACAGCTGGAAGATTTGACTGTTCACAGATTCAGTGACTTGCCAAAGGCTGCCAGTGCAACATCCTCAATCCATAGTTCCTGACTACACTTCAATGAGCTGCATTGTTAAGGTAAAAACCCTTAACTTCACCTGTTATTTACTGACCCTTGATGATATTTATAAATCAAGAACATTAGGACTAAGACCTCCTCTCCCTGGAAAAAAAAACCCCAACCAAACAAAACCTAGCAGTATATTTTAAACAAAATTTGAAATTAAAAACTGTAAAATAAATGTTATGATTATTGCCTTGTGAGTTTTCACTTGCTTGCAAAGGAGAAGGCAAGTCTGAGTGAACCTTGAGCAGATCACTTCAGGACTTAAGACCTGCAAGCCTCCCAAAAGCACCATGGGAGACCTTTGCAGAAGTTTCTTTCTGCAGAATGCATTCCTCTGCTTGGCTCTGCTCATGGAGCTGGGACAGCCATCTCAGCCAAGCTTTGCTCCTGCCAGCTTCAGAAGCCTGATGTGATTTCCACTGAAGGGGATCACTAAACTTCCAGCAGCAACTAGAAGAAGCCTCTAGGAAAACACCAAGTAAAATCAAGCACATGATGAAGAAAATTACCAGAATGAGTTTGTGTCCAAAGGGGATTAGGTTCCAATATGTCCATTTTCCTGTGTTTTTCCTGCTGTACCTGCATTTGCTACAAGAATTTAAAAAAAAAATGTTCACAGTTCCTCAGTTACAGTTCAGTGATTTCTGTAGATGCTGTCTCCCCCTTTCCTCACTCCCCAAACATGAGTTCTCAAACTCCAAAACATCTTTTTAACAGCTGGTAGTGCCTCATGCAAAGTGAGCAGCACCCAGTAAGGACCCAACATTCCTGAATTTAGACTCACTCAGCCATGGAAAGACCTGCAGGAATAAGTCTTCTCTAAAGAGTCAGTTTTAAAGACAAAAATGCACCACTACATTTTCTTGCAATGGGAAATAGAGTTGGGAAGCCTGGAAGGAGATATTTCAGTGTCATAGGAGATAATACATAATTAAAGCTCATGTAAGAATGACTGGGGAATTTGGCATTGCCTGAAGAGCTGAAATAGTCCAGTACCACCCGTACCATTCAGGTGTGGTGGTACAGACAACATGTTGATATAATGTGAGCTTTTTTCTTAAAGATTTTGATCCTCATTATGAGAAATAGGAAGAATTTAAGAATGGTCTTTAAACACGAGGAATTGTGATCACCCAGCAGTGATTAATCAAAACAGGTTTTAGAATAAAGCATTGCAGTATGACAAATTGAAATATCCTTTGAAGCCAAGATAATAATGGAACAAATCTCAGAAATATATTTTAGCAAGAAAGTTATCACATGCTGGAAACAAAAGTGTTCTTTTATTCCTATTATTTTCAGTATCATAATCTCCAGAATCAAAAGCTAGCTCCGGCATGTAGCGAAGATGTTTGCCTTAAAACCGTATGAAATGCCTGAAGAAGTAAGAAAATACTTCTGTGTATGTATTGTATGTATAGGTGCTATAGCCATGCTCACCCACACATTCTCTGGGTATCTGAGCTCAGAAAAACCTTCCCACAGACCAAAAAAATAAACTAATCCTTCCACTTCATTCTTCCTCTGTTAGATCCCCACTGGGGAGCTTTTCTTCCACTGTAGTAATATGAGTCAGAGTAACATGAGTCAGACAGATACTTCCCCTGCAATGAGTCCTCCATCAGATGTGCTATTGCAACCCAGAAACTCTTCTCATTCATGGCACAGGTCTCACTCAAATTCAAGAGACAATCACTAAAATCAGAGAGACTATCATTTTCTGTTAAAACAAACAAGATTTGGCCCCAAACTGATCCCAGGAGAGAGAAGCACTGTCATCTGCTGGTTAAAAGTCAAAAGACCTGTTTTCCTCCCTTTGCTTTGCAATGTGTTGAGGACCGCCTTTCTGCAAGTTACTTGGAGTAATTCTGCACAAAACCAGATGACATTCATCAGCTGGTGGGCTGCCCATTCCTAAGCTCAGAACTGGACTCTTCTCCATTTCACCAGAAAAGATGCCAAAATATCCAACATTGCCTCTTCCTGGAAGCAACAGAACACAACATACTTACTGAAGATGCACAGTGAATCTACAACACATATTCAGGAGTTTCTTTTGTAATAGTATTCTATAAACACTTCATTGATATAAAATCTATCTTCATGTACTTGATATGTCTAACTAGAAGTTACTTCAGGACACTGTCCCAGCTGTCCAGACCATAGTATTTGTATATTCAGAATAGCAGCATCTTGGTGGAAAATACATATGATAGTTGGTAGGATTGAAACTTTAGCTAAAACTACTAAATTCTTACTCTTCAAAAAAACAAACAAACAAAAAAAGTGATATAGTTTTTGAAGTGGAATAAACCTTGCAATTGCCTGCCTGACCTATTTAGCAACACTTCTTCCTATTATTTTATCAATTATTATCTATACAAACTCCCCCAAAACAGGTGTCTAACCAGTCTTTCATCAAAAAGATTCAGGCATGCACCCACAGTAATTCTGGTTGGTAACTGAGCACATAGTAATACAGATAGACTTTGCAGGTGCATCTTCCTGAGAATGATCCTATTAGTGTCCACACTGCACAGATGGGCTGTGTTATTTTAAGATTTTAATCAAAATACATGCAAACAGGCACAGCACCACATGCATGCTAATGCTGTGAAGTGTCAGCAGTCACTACACTTTTAAGAACTCTAGCAATGTGAAAACACAGAAGAGAAGGATGATTTAGGCAGTTTAGAGGAAGGCTGGGAGGTTACAGCTAGAAGGTGATGCACAGCACATTTGTAATAAATGTGAAGAAAATACCTTGTTAACACAGCAAGGTATTTCCAGATACTGATATAAACTGCACTGACACAAAGACAGAATACAAGAAGGTGTTAGGTCACAGAAATCCCAAGGTATTTATGTTCTGAGACCCAACACTGAAAACACTGATTATAGTGTAATCTTGACATCTGTCAACCTCCTGTCAATGGCTTTCCTCAATGAAGGCATTACACATCCCTCAGTTGCTGCTTTATCACCTGCAATGAAGTCTTCTACATCTGCTAATCCAAATTTGAGGGCTGACCAAACCTGATTCAGGTGACAGACTCACCTAGCACACTCTAGTCTGAAAATGTTGTTGACTAAATGAGAAATAAATAAACCCAGCTTAAGAATAATGGAACACAGATCCTTCTGGATTTCCTTTGTAAAAGACAGACCCTGTTCCTGCATGTTTGCATAGTTTAAAAAAATTAGTCTTCTGAATTTGATATTCCTCCCTGCTGGAGGGAAAAATGAAAAAGACACAGCAGAAGTTGTGTTCAGTAACAGTGCCCCAGGTGCCAGATTTGCAAACCCAATAATGTCCTCTTACCTTCACAGACACAGCACCACCCGAAGTGGTACCTGGAGCCCGGCTCCTGATCCGGGTGCGCTCTGCAGAGCTGTCAGCCCGGCGGGGATGGGGTGCTGATGGGCGGGTGGGGCAGGAGCGCACGGACAGACGCACGGACACGGACTCGGGGACAGGGACACACACAGACAGACACACTCCCCTGAGCCCCCCTGCGCACACACGCGCTCACGGGTCCCTGTCAGCGACACGGCAGGGATGGGCAAAACGCTGCATCCCCTGTGCACCCCCACCTGCGAGAGAAGAGGAAGAGAAGAGGAAGAGAAGAGGAAGAGAAGAGAGAAGAGAGAAGAGAGGAGAGAGGAGAGAGGAGAGAGGAGAGAGGAGAGAGGAGAGAGAAGAGAGAAGAGAGAAGAGAGAAGAGAAGAAAAAGAAGAGAAAGGATGGAGCGGAGGGCAGCGGGCGCTGGGGGCAGCGGCGGGCACGGAGCCGGGCCGGGCCGGCGGCGATGCCGGAGAGGGGCCGGAGAGGGGCCGGAGAGGGGCCGGGCAGGGCGGGCGCGGGTTTAAGGAGCGAGGGGAGGGGAAGCGCTGGGCGGGGAGGGCTGCGGGCCCCGCCGCTGGCAGGGGAGGGGGGGGGGGGTGTCCGGGGATGGGGCCGGGACTGATCGGTCCGGGGGTGTGGGCTGGGGGACGGGGGGGTGGGAGATGTGGGCGATGAGAGAGAGGTTCGAGGGAAGGGGGCTGGGGGTGCCGGCCCGAGGGGCTGAGAAATGTGTTCCCCGAAGGGCAGAGAACTGGGGGAGCTGTGTCCCCGCAGTGTGGGAAGGAAACGCCCTTTCTATCTTAGCAAACAGGTGGTTTCTGCTTTTACCTCCTCCCTGAGCTCAGTGTCTAAATAAAAAGCCCTTAGCTGGGATATTTTTGCTTGAATTTCAGCTCTGACTTGTGAGCTGGAGACACTCTTCCTTCACCCCTCCTCCAGACAAATCCCCGGTCCCCCCTGCTGCCGCACGCCGCAGCTTCTGCCCTGGCGGAAGCATCTCACAGCTGTCCCCGCGGCCCCATCAGGGCGGGTGTCCATGAGGGGACGGATGCCTGCCCCAAACGGGAGGTCTCAAAGCAGGCCCAAAGGACATACAAAGGATGTCATCAGTGCCCATGTAATTCTTTTAGCATGACTGTAAACATGTTTTCTCAGGTTGCTCAGAAAAGTGGTGGGTGTCCCATCCCTGGAAGTGTTCAAGGCCAGGTTGGACAGGGCTTGGAGCAACCTAGGTTAGTGGAAGGTGTCCCTGCCCATGGCAGGGGGGTTGAAACTGGATGATCTTTGAGGTGCCTTCCTGTTACAACAGGGATACTGTAACACGCCTATATCAAACCAGGAGTCCCGTGGAAAAGAAATATATATATGGACAGATTCTTGATAGCTGTTTCAGAGATGTTTATTTCTCCAGCCGCATGGCCAGGGCTCTGCAGAGGAACTGTTCCAGTCACGGGACCAAGGGTCCTTCTGCCCGCGCAGGGAACACAAACCAACCAATGGGAACGAGGCTGAGCAGGGGCAGGGAAACCCCATGTCTGTGCCCTCAGGGCCCCTCTCCCAGGGCTCCATGGCAGGGGAGGGACCCCAACACCTTCCAACCCAAACCGTTCTGATTCTATCATAAACAGTTGCGTCTAAAACAGATCGGTGGGTCAGGATCTAGACCAGGTTATAAAGATGTTCCTGTGTCTGCTGTAATTTCCCAGTGCAGGCCTGAGACCTTAGGTATCAGCAGGTTTGTGGCTGCTCAGATCCATGAAAGCCCACACAGCTTTGGTGGCAGATGGCAGGGTTTATTTCCCTTTTTTTGGTCTATCTACTATGTGGTAGTAACAGACTCAGAAGGTTCTTTCTGTTGTGTTACAGCTCACCCTCAAGCTGAAGAAGCACTGCAGATGCCTTTCCACAAAGTTTTCTGCTTTGCTATGAGAAATCATTGACCAAATTCAGTTTTCTAAACTTCAGAATTTTCTGGGGAACATGCATTCATTATTATACATACTTTAAGTTGACATGTGCTTAAATGGAGCAGATTTCTACCCTGTCAGGTGGTTGCAAAGGCAGGTCTCCAGTGTCTTCTCTAACCCCTTTTGCCAGTTACATGCTATTTTCACTCAGCCCAGTCTCATCCCTGCTACTGCCAATGAGACAAAGTGTAATTATGTATAATATATCCTTCATGTGATATTAAGACCAATTCATGGCCATGCTGTGCATTTTTTAAGAGACCTGTTCACCTCCCAGTTCCTCCGTTCCTTGGACAGAACACATTCAGCTTCTATGTGGCTACAGAAAGACTTGGCTAGTGGAGAAGGATCACCACCTTTGCTGTTCCCTTTCAGGTTTCCTGCAGGGATCTCTACCTCAATGTAAGTTAGAGACTGAGTCTCCAAAGCACTTTGCTGAATTTACTGAATTGGGACTTGAGGTTTGTGTTCATCATATGGCTGTTTAAAATTTCTTGACAGGATTGCATTTTAGGCACAGGTTATTAGACAATCTGTTCAGTGGTATGAAAGAAAATATCCATGAGTGCAGGAAGGTGAGAGGTTTCCTGAGGACTCACAGCCTTGATGACCTCTGCCCAGCTTTCGGAGTGGTTGCATGCTTTATTCACATCTCTGCCATCAGAATCAGCCAGAATCATTGGTCTACAAAAAGCAGATGAAATACTGAATGCTGGATATGCATCTACAAACCTGAGAAGGAATCCACTGTCTCCAGCTGATCCCATTCCAGCACTCATAAATTGCATCAGAAGGGTGGGCAGGCATTGGAACAGGCTGCCCAAGGACGTGGTGGAATCACGATTCCCGGAAGTGTTCAAAAAACCTGTAGGTGTGGTGCTTATGGCCATGGTTTAGTGGTGCAGCTGGCAATGCTGGGTTAATGGTTTGACTCAGTTTTAGAGGTCTTTTCAACCTTAATGTTTCTATGAAAAGAAAAAGGAGGGCAGGGGGTTGCTCAACTCTAGTCTGAAGCAGCAAAACAAAACTTTTCCCATAATAGAGTGCTATGTTCTTTATGCTGACTTTCTGCATAACTTTTTCTTCAGGCTACTTCACTTCCCAACCCAGTATTATATCCAATATTATCTTTACCTAATGTTAAGCCTATGGGATGCTGGTGGTTTTCTCCCTAAAGCTTCACCTTCCCAAGAATATTTTGCCTCACACAAGAATCTTCTCACTGTCACATTAGCTTGATCTGTTGTAAGACATTAAACCAAGTGGTGTAAAGCAGATGAGTGTTGTGTACAACAAAGAAAACCTAATATCCTCCCTTGGTCTGTAGAAGGTTTGTATTTAGATCTTGCAGCAGTTAGTATTTCATCTACTGCACATAATAATCATCTGTCAACATTCTTACAGCAAGCTCAGTTGTTAAAGTTGTTGCTTCTCTTTACAATGTACCAAGGTGATTAACTGAAAGAGAATCATTCCTCTTTGCAGGTACTTTGTCTCCAATGATCTGGAAGAAGTATAAACAAGTAGAAGGCAATTCAAGCTGCTGTCTTATTACGATTTCTGTTGGAAACAGCACTGAATCAGCAGCTCAGAGGATTATGACAAACATCGATGCGCAGATACATAACTCAATTTCCCCACATTTTTCAGTTCTTTCTATTCTGATTGTGAGCCTTTGATTTCCATTTTCACCCTGGGGTTAGGAATATAAAAGATGGATGTACTGCATGGAGAAGAAGGTCTGTGTAGCCTGATATCTTATCCCCGGGAACGGATGGCTCAGCAGGTGTGTAGGAAAACAGTAATCATTCCACAATGCTTCCCAAGAATGATGTCTCGGTCTGTGATTGTTGCAGAGGGATTTCCTCACAAAGACATGGTGTGTGACTTGAACTGCTCACAGTCCTTTCTTCTCTAGTAAATTTACCAGCCACATTTGAAGCCAGATAAATATTGTTTACAAATTTTTTGTGGCGACATATCCTGCAATAGTTCACTCCCAGGAATTATGCAGTCTGCAAATCACGGTGCCTTTACCTCCTGAAACATCCAGTTTGATCACAGATATAACTGGCTTTTCCTTCTGCCCAGTTAATGGTGTCTCAGGGCTCTGACAGGTTTCTTATACAAATTCCCTGAAAATTCTCATGCTGTCAAGGCTCAGATCAGTAGCTGTGTGCTGGCAACTCATAAATTCTTAAGAAACAAGGATTTGCATCACTGGGGAATACTCTTGTCCTTTTTTTATCTTTATATACATTCTCTTGTGCACATTGTGTATTATAGTCCCTAAAGGCTTACATTTCAAGGCATGAAGCAGATCCAAATGGTCTCTCCTAAGAAAAAGTCTACCTAGCAAAGAAATGTTCTCTTCCCTGCAGTGTAGAATTTTCTACGCCAAAACCTATTGAGAGCAATGAAAGGAAAAGACTAAATTCTGCAGAAGAATATATTTTGCATTATTGTGCTGCATGTATTGGTTTAGTTTGTTATAGGTTTTATAGGACTTATGTATCATGAAAGTATTCTGTTTTGGTCTTGTTCTTACTTCGTTGTTGTTAGTGAATTACAGGATTTGTATTTCCTAAATCCTGACACATAAACTACTTCTGTTGGATGAGCATTGCATGCAGCTTTTCATCCAATGCTGCAAGTTACAAAGTCATGAATTATGGAGACCTCACAGTTTAGTGAAGAAAAGACTCATAAAGTTAATTTAAAAACAAATAAAATTTCTACTAATCCTACAGTAAGTTTCAGAATAACACCTTCAAGAGTGAAGAGCAATGGCAACAAAAATGGAAAAATCTACCATCAACATGAGCAAAGACTTTAAAAATTTCCTTCCCACTCTTCAGAAAAACCAGCTGACTCTTGAGCCACATACAATTTGTTCCTATATTGATAACCCCAGTTGCATCTAAATCCCATTTAATATAAAATGGTTGTAAGAACAATGATAACTCACACAAATACTGTTATAATTATTTCTTGTTTCCTGACTTATCTAAGGCCATTCTCATAGTTCTCCATCTCTCTAATGCACAGTGTTTATGTTTATCCATCTCTCAGTCACCAACTTCTGATTCTTTGTTCACAAATCACATTTTAAAAAAACGTAAACTTTGCTTTTATAAGTTAATACCTAAACCATATAACAAACATAGTATTTCATAAAACCCCTTTTTGTCTTCTCTATGTAATTTGGGGGAGAAAATACTATGGTAGAGAAAGGGAGAAATCTTTCCTTATGGTGACCCAACCTTCTGAAACTCATTTTGTAAAACATAACTGTTTTAAGCAGTTCATTGGGCTGACCTATGAAAAGGATGCATAGTGGAAAAAACTTCTCTGTATGTAATAAATGTGATTTATCACATGGCTCCCTCCACAAAAGTCTGCAAAAGCAATCCACAAGCCAAACATATAATTGAGTTCTTGTTAGTTATATCAATATCAAAGAGGACAAAGTATCACATCCTTGTCATAGGTTTAAGTTATTTATTACAAATTACTACAAGGACTAGTGGTAGATTTAGTAGCTTCTGTAAATCTGATATCTGATCACTGGTGACATTAGAGAATCACATGATCACAATATTCTGAGTTGGAAGGGACCCACTGGGATCATCGAATCCAGCTCATGACTGATGACATTACCTGACTGATGACCTGACAGCATTACAAGGTCTATAATTAAATGTTTTTCCTTCTCTCCATTTATAGGTATAAACTTCTGTAATGCCGAGTTCTGGAGATCATAGTAACTCACAACACACTTGAAATCAAGACACTTGTAAAGATATTGATACAGTGAAGGCTTTCTTCTGAATATGTCTGTGACTCAGTGGCTCAAATAGTCAATGAATTGCAAAATGAAGCTTGTCTGATGGACTAGTATGGAACAGTTTTCTTCCTCATTATTGAATTCCAACACAGGGCCTGGAGTGCTCTTCAACTTTGCATTTCCTTGTACTACAGTAAATCAACCTTGATGCCTCTTTCCTGGATTTTCAGTGAAGTCAGGCAAAGTGGGTTGGGACTGGGGTTGCTGCAAGTAAAGCCTAAATGCATTGTCTCCATCTCTAGGACAGTGAAACACCTTTCTTCCCCTCTTCCATTACATTTTAATATTTTGACCATCATCACAGAATCTGGAATTCCACAGCCTAATTCATTTACAAACACTGATCACTGAACTCAAAAGCATCACATATGCTCAGGACAGAACTCAATGTTGAACATCACCAATCCTTTGTTGTCTGCACTTCATCTATAAACATGATCAGAATGGCTTTTTTCTCTCTCTTTTTGAGAATGTAATGCAGACTGAGTGAAAAGATACAGACTACACTGCCTCTCTAGGTAATTTTACTTTTACATATATTGTCTATTTCTTTGAAGTTAATATTGCATTGAAATCAAGGAATTATTCTTTATAATTAGAGACAAGCAGAACAGGAGCAAGAAGTAAAGAATCATAGAATAATAGAATAATTTAGGTTGGAAAAGTCCTTCAAGATGAAGTCCAACCATTAACCCAGCACTGCCAAGTTCACCACTAAACCATGTCCCCAAATTCCACATCTACATGGCTTTTAAGTAGCCCCATGGATGGTGACTCCACCACTTCCCTGGCCAGCCTGTTCCAATGCTTGGTAACCCTCTGAGGGAAGAAAGTCTTCCAAATATCCCATCTAAATTTCCCCTGGTGCAACTTGATGCCATTTCCTCTGGTCCTGACACTTTTTACCTGGGAAAAGAGACCCAGAAGAAGAAGAGGAAAAATACATTTATGAGTCTAAAGCTAAGGTGCCAGTAAACATTAAAAATTCTGTATTTTTGAAGTAGACAATTAACCAGTTTGGTGTCCTTGTGTCCTGGCCTTCAAAGTCAGATTGGATGGGGCTCTGAGCAACCTGGTCTAGTGGAAGGTGTCCCTGTCCATGGCAGGGGGTTCCAACTAAATTATCTTCAAGGTCCCTTACAATCCAAGCCATTCTAGGATTTTGTGACTGTGATTCTTGAAGTTATCATGACCTTTTAAAAATACCTATAAGAACAGAAATTTATTCTGATAGCATAGTCACCACTGTGACCCTTATTTGTGCTGGAAGACCCTTTTCAAGCAGTTGATCTGACATGGTTTCTTCTCCAGCTTGTACTGTTTGATATATCCTGCAACAGCTTCCCACCTGTAAAATTTCTTCATGTTCTCAGCATCCTTGCCTAATTCTAGAGCCACACTGGAGATCTTGCAACCGAACTAACCAGCAGCATGACAGCAGGAAATCAGGTGTAGGAGCCTGTGCATGTCAGACACAAAGGAGATACATGAGGATGAGTGGTGCTGTGGGTGTAAAACCTTTCAGTGTGCACATTTGAGATGAAGGGATAACTCAAAATACAAAGAAACTGGGCAGCCCATGCAAGTGCTAATCATCCCTTTCCTTTTTCACTCTCTTAGCCTGTCAGCTGATATGTTTTTTAAAGGTTAGAGGCTGGTGTTGTTTATCCTCTGCACCACAGTTTCCCGTTTTTACACCACCCAAGTGTCCTTCTGTATGAAGCCATTATAAAAGTCCAGAAATATTTCTGAAACCTTTTCCTCCATATATTTTCAATGCAAAATAATATTTTCAATATGGAAATAACTTTCCACTGGGAATAATTTTGCATCTTGGTAGCTCCTAGGTCTGTAAGTTATATTTTGTATCCCACTGAGAGGAAAAAATCACATTTTAACCAAAGATAAAGTCAAATTTCTTCACTATGACTTCCAGAAAATAAAGTTGTGTAGATTTTTATATACAGAAGACAAAAATAATGACCCAGACTGAATATGGCTTATTCATGGCCTCAAGCCAAGACAAATATAGAAGGAAAGTTTTAAGGATTAAATTTGAGAGATGAAGAAGATATTCTCATACAGGAAAACTTACTTTCATGTCAACTGACTGGTATTTTTCCCAGGTTTGAAATATTGCAATTAGTCTGGGAAGAAAGGTTAAAGGGCATCAAGCTGGTGACGTTGTCAAAGGGAAATAATACACAAATTTATTACATGGATATCCATAACTCATGCATAGTATATTTACTAGGCAGAGCCTATTTTTCCCTTTCCATTGGACTTCAAAATACAGAGAAAAGTCAGTGTCAGTGTTGATGGTAACATCTGCACCTAGCTGCAGTATATTTACAGGTTGAGCAACGCGGTGAAAAAACCCCTATGAATATGAAATACATTTTCCTATTGAAAATACTGATGTATTTCTTTTTGGTGCCTTTAAAGAAATATCAAAATTAGATTACATCATTTGAGAAAAAAAAGATATTTTGAAAGAAAAGAGGTAGAAAAAAAGTTAAGGTTTGTTCTATCAGAGAGGTGGGATGAGTTGAGGTAAAAGCAGGGAGAAGAGCAATTTTGAAGATTATTCTGTGCATATAAATGCACCACACAGCTGAGTGATTGACAGTGCAAGTTTGGTCTTCGGACACAATATAAAATATGAACAGATGGAAAATTTGGGAGGAGAAAGAACTGTGAGTTTTCTGAAGGAGCACTTTAAGAAGCTTGAATTTCACAGAGTGAATGTCAGACAGCTTAGGGCAGGATGGTAGGGTGACTAAGCAGTGACAAGCCAGAAAAATGATTTTACTGGTTGATTTTGGAGCCTGTGGGATACTCTATGTGATTTAGAAATTGGAAGAATATAAGAAGAGCTCTACAGAGTTAGACCAATGCTGCACTTAGTCCTTACTCTTCATTAATAGTTAATAAAACACTCCTAGAGAAAAGCAGGGTGAAACTACAGTAAAGCTCTCCATAATCATCTCCCTTGCTCCAGTAATTTTTATTTTTGTCTTTTCCTAGATGAGAGGATGGTATTTAACAACATTCAGTAGATTTTTCCCTCAGGAAATACACAATTCCTCTTTGAACTAACACAAGCTAATCACACAGCAGGTTTCAAAACTTTACTGCATTGTGCAAAAAAACAACTCCTTCCACATATTTGACACTTATCAATTTTACTTGATGACCCTTAATACCCTTATTGGTCTAGAATGCAGTCCTTCCTTGTTCTGACTCTCCATATCTTCCATGATTTAATTAAGCCTCTATCATAGTCCTCTTCAGTCTTTATTTCTTGCAGGATGATCTGTAGCTCATTTGCTTGACCTTCTCAAAATTCTAATTATCCCTGCCAGTCTTCTCTGTGCCTTGGCAAATATCAGTTTATCCATATTAAGATGGGGAATTGCTTGGGAAGCAACAAGGGCAGGAGTCAGTAGTTATGATTTGCTCCTGCCATGATGTACACATGCAGTGACTTACCTGTTACTGCTTTGCTCTCAGTTCTTCTCCTCATAATTGCAAAATGCTCTTGTCTTTGACTGCTACTAAGCATTTCATGGACCTACCTATTGTAATCCCAACATCTTCTAACAACAGGGTAGAAACTTATCACTCTCTGTATACATTTGGGATTGGATTCCCATGTACACCCTTTTATACTTACCAATAAAGAATTTCATCTGCGGTTCTATATCCCAGTCCTTCACTGTCATTAAGTCTTTCTGTCACTATGTGCAGTTGGTTTATCTCTCTTCTAACACTAATGATTTACTATTATTAGATGATTTTGCCTCCTTGTTATTCCATTAGTTTTTGAGGACGAGATCTGCTCACACCAACCCCAGTGAGACTCCACAAGTGACTTCTGGCCACTGTGAAGCTCTGCACTGAGCACTATAGTAAGCTCTAAGTAAAGTAAAAGGCTGCCACTTGCAGTGGAAGGGGAGCCTGAAAAACAGGCATTATTTTCCAGCTTTTGCTGACCAAGTGTAGTTTCTTTCCAGGAAAGTGGTATATTTTAAAAAGACAATCTGATTGTCAGGTTCCTGATGTCATTTGTTGTACTCGGAAATCTTTGCTTCTTCCCAAACCCAATATAGAACTTTTCCCTGAAATGCAGACTGAAAAGGTAGACATGCTGTTCAAATCAAAATACAAGTTCAGCAGGTAAATTATGAGCTCTTGCTCCTTTGGCTGGTCTGATAAGCTGCACTCCCTCTGGAAGGTATCACTGGATCACAGAATCGCAAAGACCCTTAGGAGCATTGAGTCCAATCATTAACCCAACACTGCCAACTCCACCACTAAACCATGTCCCTAAGTGACACATCTACACATCTATTAAATACTTGCATGGATTGTGACTCAACCACTTCCCTGAGCAGTCTGTTCCAAAGCTTAAGAACACTTTCCGGGAAGAGATTTTTCCTAATATCCAGTCTAAACCTCCCCTAGTACAACTTGAGGCCATTTCCTCTCAACCTCTTGCTTGTTACTTGGGAGAAGAAACTGATTCCCAACTGCCTACACCCTCCTTTCAGGTATTTGTAGAGGGTGATAAGGTTCCCCCTGAGCCTCCTTTCCCAGGCTAAACACCCCCACCTCCCTCAGCTGCTCCTCATCAGACTATTGCTCCAGCCCTTTCACCAGGTCCTTGACCCCTCTGGACTCACTGTTCAGCAAAGTCTGCTGCCTCACTGGGACCCAGGTGAAAGGTGTGATGAGAATACTTCCTATATTGGTAAAGCCCTTGGGTGATTATCCATTATTGTTTTTTCATGCAGGCAGCGATGAAGTTGCCATAAGAAGTCCAAGAGCGAACACGAGAGACTTCAGAATCTTGGCCCAAAACAACATCCAGTGTTCCAAATGAAATCTCACGGGGTTTAATTGCAATGGAATAATTGATCCTCCTGCCCATTAATACTTTTAAAAAATATGATTTTTCCTTTTCTGGAGTAGAATTCTGTTGCCTGTTGCTGGAAATCTACATCTGGGAGTTACCGGCAGTAAATCAGATACAAAATGCACCTTAGAAGAGCATGGAAAAGGAAGGCAGCTTTGTTAGGGACATGCACACCCGCACTGACAGTCACTGCAAAAGAAAAGGTAAAGTAAGACAAGCCAAAGAAATTCTGGAGGAGGATAAATAGGCAGACTACCGGAAAAAGAAGACAGCAGTGGTTTTCTGGATTAGACATCAGTGTTTTGAACCACACATGGGTGTGTGAGGAGATTCATTCAATTGTCCTATGAAACAAAGATGTGGCAATAATAAAACAAGGAAAGAAACCCAGCAGCATCAAATAAGTTGAAAGGCCTCACTAGAAGTATTTTCTGCAGAAAATTAACTTTCTCACGCAATGTTTTTAATGTGAAAATTTTAGTTTTAAGGACTTTTGATAGAAGCTTATGTCAGGGCAAAACTTTGTGACGCAATCTGACCCTCTTTCTAGATTCTTCACAAAACATATTTTTTAACCAAGTCCTCTAAACTACCTCAAACACAGAATAAATCTCTGACCTTCAGGTATGGCTTTCCCAGGATACACAGTCATGACATGCATGAAGGAAGGGACTGCACTTGGGGACTACCTGGGCAAGGCCAGACTCTTTTCTGGTAGCGACAAATGTGGTAAGCACCAGACACAACAATCAATCATGATCAGTAAGTGCAGCTAAGAAATGGGAAGCCAGATTTGACCTTTACCACATCTTTGCCCTCCAAATGTCAGAGCGGTTAAATTGCTCTTGTTTCATCAGACAGGACATTAATATCTGCCTGCTCTTTCCAGCTTGTTGTGTTCCTTTTACTGATATAACCGTTTTGTGGATCTGGTGAAAAGTCCCATCACTACACATTCTTCATGGGTTTTTTATCGTTTTTTCACTACTGATGAAAAGAAATATTACAAGGGAGCCAAAAACTGGTTCAGTAATTTTTCAGTAATCTCCGTAGGATCTAACTCATGATATCAAAGGAAGCCTGAGACCTTCCCCTTCTTCTGTCAATGCTGAGAGCTCCTCCCCTGAACTGAAAGTCCTACTTAGGTGATACAGCTTGTGATGACTGTAGGATGCCTCAGCCTCATCACAAACTAAGCAAAATGCCTTCAGTGAGCATAGCAGCACAGTTACATTCTCTTCAACACGGTCACAGGAGGAGTCTGCAGCACCATTTAAACTCCAAGGAGTGGCAATGCAACATGGTTCATCAGTGAGCTTTGTTCCATGAGTGTCACCAGTGAGGGTGTGCAGAACTCAATACACTGTACAAAAATATGCATGTTGCCAGGACACTGAGACCAAAGAGTCTTAAAGATTTGGAAACATCGCTGTGGTCATTGTCCAGCAGCCATAAATTCCACCACATGAATGGGTGACTGAAATACATACAACTCCGAGAGCAAAGCTTCTGTTCATCTCCAGTAAAGTTACAGTTTTAAGTCACTGATTAAATTACCTCTGATTTAGTGTGACCATGATTTGAGGCAAATAAAACAGCTTCATAAGGTACTTCCATTTAGCAGGAAGTTGGGTGACAAAGTGGCACAAACTGGCACCTGATGACTTGTCTGAACAGCAAACCTGGCTTACATGGATAAGGAGAAGTGTAAGAAAATCTTGCTTGGCAAGTTGCTGCAGTACCATTCTGGGTGAGTGTCCTGGTACCGAGCAAACTGCTCCTGCCCCGAGCGGGACAGACGGAGCCCGACCGCGGCGCGGGGAAGCCGGCGAAGCACCCGCTCGTGTTCGCCTGGCTGCCCGACGGCTGGTGCCCAAAGGAGGCAGGATAAAGCAGAGGGACTCCACGTGGGGAAAGACAGTTTATTGCAGGGTAGAAACCCACCAGGAAAAACAAGCCACGTGCCTGGAGGGATGGTTTTGTGGCCTGACAAGCAGGCGTGGAAAACACACAGTAACCAATGATACATCGGCCAGGGGGTGTTATTGGGGTGGGGAGAAGGAATTACAGCCAATGGGGGAAGTGGTAGGAGAGGAGGAGTAACATAGACCAATTAGCTACTGAAGAACATAGAACTCTTTGGAAATGCAACTGAATGTGAGAAATATGGGGAAGGGAGAGCTGCAGCTACAGGTAAGGCACGGATCGCAGCTTTTGGGGTGCTCAAGGCTTTTGGGGCTTGCCCTGGGGTTGGTCATGGTTCACCGCAACAGCATGTGATTTATTTCTGAACTAACTACTCTATAGAAAGTTAGGATTCCTCTAGAAATTGTCTCTCTTCTCCATCCCACCTGTGTCATCTGGCCTCAGCTGCCTTCGCAGGTGACTCCGAGTTTTGGAAGCTCTCTAGTGAGACAGTGTCACTGCATGTGAGTGATAGTCTCATGCAGCTGTTCTAGCTCACATGTCTTTAAGCTGCTCACATGACATTTACTGCTTGAACAGTCTTCTACAGGAGTAAGACTGTGAACTAGATAAAAGTGCCTCATGGGCTGGGTGTGCCCACGAAGTGAACTTGATAAATCTGACCATCCCACTGGAAGCCTGTCCAACCTGGATAATGATGACTGCCCTCAGAAATTATTCTTTTCTTAATACTTTAAACTATTACTCCTTGTCCTATCACAACATGCCCCACTAAAACATTATTCCTGAAGAATACTATTGACTTGCCCCTCAGTATTCTTATTTCATATCCTCAAAAGCTTTTGCCAGCCTTGCTGCTTTTTTTCACACCTCTCTAATTAGTCTCTGTATTTAAGTCTACATCAGTAGCTGCACATAGTCATCCATTCATAGACATAAATAAATAGAAATAATTTATTCTCAACTTTTTTACCCTGTTGTTAGTTGCACATTTACTAACATTCACTCTCTTCCATCATCAAAGTCTTTAATGAAGATAAATCAGTAACTGTGGATTCAGTACAGATTCTGCTATAAGCCTACTCAGCATCTCCATTCAAACTGACTAATACTTTTGGGAGTGATTTTCCAATCTGTCATCCACATGTCATCTTTTGCTCATTGTGTATATCTGAAAATGTCACATCAGGCCTTACCAAAAGCGAGTATAACTCATAAAGTACCATTATGTCACTTCCTCTGTATCTGCTAATCCATTACTTCTTAAGTAAGGTGAATAAATTGTTTTAATGGGATGTCACAGATTGCTGGACCTCAAAATTTATCAGTCTGAGAACTTGATCAAACTTCATGAGTGAGGATTATACCAGGCTTTTAAAAGAGTACATAATCTATCAGATTTTAAAGCATTAGCCAATCTGTCTCTCTCATAGGATTGAAACACTTTTCCATGCCCACAACACCCTACAGTGATTACCTATGAGGTTAATGGGACCATCTTTATGGAAGATGACAACCATCAGACAGAAAATCCCCCCTCTGAGGACTATGGGTCTGTTTTTTCCTATGGTGCAGATAGGATGTGAAAGAGAGACTTCTAAATGCTTTTCAGAGTACATTCTTCATTCTGCTTTCATGGGTTTGATCACATTCCAAATAAAAATTCCTATAGAGTTACTTGGAATACAGGCAGATAGGTTTAATCCCCTCACCTCTTCACCTGGAGACAGCATTACAGTACAAACCAAGCAAAGTCCTTGTTGAATTGACAACAGCCACGTGGCAGAACAGGTGCTGTCATCTGCAGACTCAAAGTTATTCCTCCTAACTCCTAAACAGCAGCTTTTTACAACACTCAGGGCTGTGTCCTGCTTTGGGCTCTGCATTACAAGAGTGAAGTGGCTGAGCTGGACTTTATTCAGAGAGCTGGATGGATGCTCAAAAGTCAGGAAAACATAACCTAAGCAAACAGATTGAAAGGAATGAATTGTTTAGCCTAGCAAAGAGGAAATTGAGGGTGGACATGGCAGAAATCCTGAAATATGTAGGAGGTTGCTGAAAGGAGAAAGGCGGTGGATTTTCCTGCATACCCATCTGGGTTAGGTCAACAAGCAATGGGCTTCAATTGTCTTTAGGGAGATAAACTGTCAGAGAAAAACAGAGAGAAATAGTAATGAAATATTTATTCTTGAAAATATAGGTTGCGGGGGCTGGGGGTTAGAATTTGAAGAAGCACTACTAGGACAGATTTGTGTGGAGCAGAAATATGGACTAGGAGGGAGTCTCTGACAGTCCATTAAACCCTGTTTTCTGTGATTCACCACACAGTTGGCCATAACTTCATCACTTTATTGACTGCAGTGGCAAACATCCAATTGTTTGTCAGCTTAGTTATTGCAGAGACAGCAGCAATGGTACCAGTGAGCCAGTTCTGGATGGGCTTCCCGGTGTGTCCTTTATGACTCTTGGACTCAGAGTCCCTTTTTCCCTTGTTTTATTTCAATAGTTGGGAAGAATTGGTATTTACCTACTTTTGCATACAGTGAGACTGAAAGATTTCAGCAACCTAAAAGACTTCCGGGCACATTTGTGTTTGAAACAACCTGAATCCAACAGTTTCCAGTTTTTGAAGATTTGCTTTCTTTACTGTTGAGCACACTCACTTTAAGTCACATATCTGAATGCTCAAGAACTGTCAGATCGTCTCATTTGACAATTCTTATTTCATCTTCCCTTCTCCTACTGAGACAAATCAAATCTGGTTGTTTAGATATATTCAGCCTTTTCCCTTTGGTTCTAGGGAAGGGGAACAGCACTTGTTTTAGCATGACCCACAAAGAATTTATCCAGAATAAGATAGTTAAGTGCATGAACTTAGGTCTGTTCAACCTCAAAAAGAGGAGGCTGAGGGGAGACCTCAGTGCAGTTACAATTTCCTCATGGGGGGAAGAGGGTGGGCAGGCACTGTTCTCTTCTCTTTGGTGACAGTGACAGGACCTGAGGGAATGGCCTGAAGTTGTGTCCAGGGAGGTTTAGGTTGGATATTTGGAAAAGGTTCTTCCCCCAGAGGGTGGCTGGGCACTGGAACAGCTCCCGAGGATAGTGATCGCAGCACCAAGCCTGGCAGAGTTCAAGGAGTGTTTGGACAATGCTCTCAGGCACATGGTGTGACTCTTGGGAATGGTGCTGTGCAGGGCCAGGAGTGGGACTCAGTGATGTCCCTTCCAATTCAGCAGATTCTGTGATTGGCAGTACCAGTTCTTAAAAAGGAGAGCTGAACCGGGAATGGAGTTTTAGTGGCTTTTCTTTAGGCAATTGTGAATCTTTCATGTCAGCAATTTGCTTTGCTTTGTCATATTTGTCTTCCTTGAGCTCCACAGGGTTGTTTTCACTAACGAATTCAGAGTGGAAAGAGAGCTGCTGTATTAATCCATAGCCAAAGGAAATAAATCTCTGCTCTTTCCTGCAAATGTGCTGCTGCATGATGTGTTTTCCTTGGGAAAGTTTTATTCCTGACAGAAGCCAGCCATCTGCTGGAGTGCTGCTGCAATAACCCTTTCTAGGGCTGCAGGACACAGCCACTTGCTGATGTTTGAAAACCTGAGAAATCTTTTTTTTTTCTTCAAATTTCATGAAAAATAAGCAGCTTGGTAAAGAAAGTTGGGAAACTATGAAGAGATACCTTAAAAATAGAGCATTATGCAGATGCTAAATGCTGATGGAGGTGAAAACATCTATGATGGGCAAACAGAGCATAAAATGTTAAGCACAGATACAGCATCCATCTGCATGTTGAAAACCTGAACAATGATACCAGACCCATGAACAGAACTTCAAAGGAGAAGGACTAGAACAGCATCCTGGAATGGAGCCCACCAAAAGGAGCCAGCCAAAGACATTCTGCCCACAGAAAGCCAAGCTACCTGAACAGTTGGTTTGCCTAAAGGGATACAGGATTTAACATGAGAAGAGCATTTTGAGATTTTGTAAAATTCAGGATGGAAGATTTTAAGGAGATTGTGTAAATGTGCAAAATTAATTATGGGATGATTAGGGGAAGAATTGGAAGTGGGGAAAGGGAGGGACTAAGGTGAACTGAGGAGAAAAAAGACAGGAAATAAAGGGGAAAGGAGCTGGATATGTGTTACCATGTTACTGGTGAATGGACAGTGCTCGATCACTACAATCTGTCCTATATCCTCATTAAATCCTATTTCCAGCTGCTCTCTCTATTCTAAATTCATGTCTCAATACCAGTGAGCTGCCAGGTGAGTTGGTTGGTGACTGGGATAAGAGACCTGGGTGCCGGCACCTGGAGAACGCTGAGGTTCAGAGGCTGCTTATTGAGTAGGAGGGACATCCCAGATGAGCTGCTGGTGAGATCCACACTGTGGATGTGTACTTCAATAGCAGCCTTCAATCCTGATCAGCTAGAGGGGAGGAAAGGATTGAGCCATCTTTGTTCATTTTTCTGAGTGCTGAGTGTGTTTGTGGGGATGTTGACCAAAAAAAAAAAAGTAATCTCTTTCTGCGTTGATCTGTGTGCCTGGGCATGTGTGGAGCCTGTGGGGTGTGTGTGTAACTAAGACCAGGAAATTACCAAAATCAAAAATCACCCAAACGACTTCACAGCATATATTCAGTTTCCAAAAGGGACTGAAGGAAGAGGGAGGCAGGTGGAACAAACTGGTCACCATGTTTAGCTTGGAAACTAGGGCTGTGATTTTATTCTTCTCCTTGTGGAATCTGTAGCTCCTGGTCCCATGCCTGTCTTTGCTACTTGTCACCACAATCAGATGGAGAAGAGATCATGTTATCTCACCCCTGAACACTCTGCTCTTTGCCCCACAGTTCAAGTTGATTTTTAGTAATGGTGTAGGAAGTCATATATCAGAAGCAAAAGGCTGAATCAGCTTCAAGGCGAAGCTGATTAACACCTTTCCTTGGGCAGAGAGGTGTATCCCGTTAGCTAATGGGGCTGAAATAATAATGACTTGCTTAATAGTCTCTGGCAGTAACCTGCTGCAGCACTGCTTAGAGATGACAGCTGGATGATAGAACAAACTGGTTGATTTACCAAGTGAATTACCTCTGGAAGTGCACCCAGACCTCAAACTGTGATTTTTAACTTAAGAACAAAGTTTGCTTCCCACCCACACAACGCTGGCTTGCTTACATTTTCATTACCTTCCACTGACAGATCTCTAAAATGAGAAAACCACAAACAGAGGAAACCTGGTGATGGAAAAGCATTAATTGAATTAGAGGCATGAAAAAGCATGCTCACTATCAAGAGGAGAAATAAAAAATATCTTCCACACCTCTGTTCCTAATACAGCAGTCTTGGTTTGTTGGGACAAAGAGGTTATTAAAAGTGGTTGGCTTTACTTCTGTCTGCCCCTGCTGAAGAGGTTGCTCTGCTGGCTGGGTACACGTGGCACTGATGGACAAGGTGTAGTGGTGCACTTGGTGGGTCTGGGTTGATGTTTTGTTGGATTATCTTCAAGGTCCTTTCCAACCGAAATGGTTCTGTGATTCTGTGATTCTCTGACTAGACCATGGATTATCGCTGGCATTCATGTCTAGGGAAGAGTGTCAGGGCTTCTCTCTGTGCACCCAGTGGCACTGGTGTGGCCACTGGGACTCATAGATGGAAAAACACTCACAGCCAAAATGCAGCCTCTGAGAAGACAGGAAATCCACAGTGTGATCCGTTACCATCCATGTGGGCATCCCAGGACAACTCTGGAGTGTACTGGGTGTACCAGAGATGCCCAGGAGCTGCTGGCATGGAGAGTCCCAAGGGGAGCAGCCGTCCCTGAGAGGCTGCAGCCCAGGAAAAGGCCCAGCCTGGGGCAGGGGGGAGGGAGGGGCATCCCAGAGGGGCTGAGAGGGACTGACTGCAGTGCTATCCCACCATGGGGCAGAGGAGTCAGGAGTGAAGGGGGGGAGGGGACTGGGAAAGACCCTTGGGTGGAGATAAGGTGTTGCTTGAGTATTTGTGTCTCACTGTCAGAATCTATTTTAATGTATTTTTTTCTTTCTGTTTCAAATCTCTTTTGCCCTTAACAGTAATTAGTAAGGGATTTTCCTTTCCTTACCTCAATGGGCAAAGGGGAAATGCAAATATAAGGGAAAAAGCTCCTCCCAAACTTCCATTTTGCAGCAATTTAACAACAGGAACTCCACACTTCCTTCTCCACTAAGTAATTAATCATCAAGCAAATACTTTTCAGTAATTTGTCCCCCATATTCTGTGCTCAGTCTGCACCTACATCTTAAAATATGCAGCCTAGACAGAACAACCACAAGCCAGATAAGTCAGCCAAGTCACCTGAAGCTGGAAGTGTAGAGAGGATGTAGCTTACACAACCCGAGTGAATTCCACCTAGGACATTCTGGGGTTTGCTTTTCAGGTGGTTTTAGTGCCTCCAGTCTGAGCTGAGATATCTTCCCCTGTGCATTTGACTCATCTCTAACATTCTATGTAGTACTATCAGAACAAATCCCTGTCTAGGTGTCTGTCAGGAGCTGGATAAATGTAACTGCAGGAGGCCTAAGTAAAAACGTTACCTCAGAAATTCATTGAAGTCCTGCTGATTGATTCCCATTGATTACATTGCCACATAAAAAGTCTTGGTCACACCAAGGCCTCGTGTACTCTTTGCTCACCTCAACTTTATTGGACTTTTTGGATCTTTCTTGCTCTGAAGACATGGCTGATGCTTGCATGCTCTTTTCTGTTCCTTACTGGGACAGGAACACTTAGCGGGCCTTTCATAGCTTCTGTCCCTCTTTCCATCAAGAATTAGCAGGAAAAGAAATATGAGGAGGAAGAAGGCTCTGTGTGTTTTGTACCTCTAACAGCTCGTCTGGGTTTGCTTCTGGGTTTAGCTGGTGGCTCCACACATCCTTTATTTTAACTGAACCAATTTCAACTTCCACTGTTACAATAAATTTCAAGAGATAGAAGTGTCAGCAAGCTGCCTGGGTAGAAGACAATGTATTCAAGGAACAAAGTTAAAAGTACTCCCTGCTAAAGATTTTCAAGCACTGCTCCTTTTATTGCTGTTCCTGCTGCAATTGCCTGAAAGCATGTCACCCCTAGAGCCTCGGTGAATATCCAGAGGAAACAATTATGTTTAAAATCATGTCTCTCACACTGAAAATTAAGGCAACCTGTTGGCACAAACATCCTGAGAGCATCAGCACATGGATCTCAAAGGCAAACATAGTGCCAGCTCGTTCCTGAAGTTGTAAGGCTGTTTTCCAAGGGTTTAGTGTGCCCAGGTTACACCAGCAGGAGCAATCAGAGCCAGTGTTTGTGCTCTCCCAGCCCCACAACAATAACTAGAAATCTCAATTTAGTATAGCAGGATTTTCCCTACTGCTGCTAATTGTTGAGCTCTTCTGGAAAGAACCCTGTGGCTGCTTAAAGTCAGGCAGTAGCAGTGGGATCACAGACTCCGGAGTGGGATCCTGCTCCCTGTGATTCACCCCAGAGAAGTGCATGGACAGAATCTTGTGCAGTCGTTGATTCATTATTTGTGGGCCTGACTCAGGCTCCTCCAGACTGGTATGAACTGCAAGATGGAGACTTTGGGATATTTAAAACTTCTAGATTTTACAATTTGAAGAGATGGGAGAAAGTCTAGAGCAAGCACTAATGGCAGTCAGAATGAAGACTATCTCTGTAGTTCTTGGATTTGTGTTCTGGTTCTTACCTTTCCCTTCCTCTCATCTGTTGATGACTGTGTAGTCATTTCCTGTAATTCTCCACAAAATCCATATGACAATCCCTGAAAATGTAAAGGCAATTGCAAAGAGACTCTAATAATAAGCAACAATAGAGAATAAAAAAAATACTTTTTTTGTAAAAAAAGGGTGCTCTTTTAGATCCTCACCTCTAAAAGCTTTCCTGAATCTCTTCTCTGTTTTCCATCCAGGACTGAGTTATCCTGTTGCTGACTGAAAGGAGAACAAACTGCAAGCAAACACCCAGGCAGTGTTTTCAGGGACATTTCTGCATGGTGGAGGGGACAGCCAAGACATTTGGCTATTTCACAGTGTTCCTATCCATTACAAGTCGTGACTGGGATCCAGTTATCTCTGGGCTGTCCTCTTCACACTTCCAGTGAGGGACCATGTCTGGCTCTAGAGGTCGATGAATCAATGAAGAATTTACCCTTTTTTTCTCATCCCAGTGTTATCCTGTTCTTCTGTGAAGCCTGTAAGACTCTGTGGGGGTGGAAGGTGCTGTTTGTGAAACATGTGCTGTTCCTAAATTAGGTGATTGTGACATTAGCCTGTAAATTTTGCTCATGACTGATTTGGAAGGGATCTCACTTGTCTGTGTTTGTTGTGTCTGCCCACTACCTCTTTATTTTACATTGAGGCTAAAATGTCTTTGGAGTGGAGACCATCTTTGTGCCCTGCTTTTTCACAGCCTAGGGAAAAGGGATAGAAATTGTTTTTGCATTACACAAAACAAATCACCCACTGGGTTCCTGAGCTGCAAAAACATTGGAAGCAAGAGCAATGGAATATACAATCAAAGAGGTTTTCTCTTGGAAAAACCAACTGAACAGAGACATGGATATAAATCCTTAAAGCACATTTATTCCTTTATTAAATTTATTTGCATAAGAATGGATCTCCCTCATTATTAAGTTGCTACATTTTTTTCCTTTATTCTCAATATTTGAAAAGGTCTTTACAGATCAGTTAAATCTCAGCTCCACTGATTGCATCATCCACAGTTCAAACGCTGTGGTTTGAAGTTCCTGAATCATTTTCTGAAGTCAGTCTGAAGATAGGGCAACTGAATTGACTCAAGGGACTGATATTCCATGTACAGCATGTAAATGGGAGCAGAGCTTGGTTCCCCTTCCACAATACTCACCTTGACATAGCCTGAGTTAGGTTGAAAAAAACCCAGCCTCTTTTGCCCTAATCTTGCCTTTTCAATGGGATTCTTCTGAAATTGAATTTGCCCTCAAAATGTTATTTTATGTGTGCACAGCACTGCTTTTTCTCTTCTCACTTTACACACTAGCAAGCATTAGATAACATTGAAGCACACTTTTTTTACTAGAAAAGGGCAATACTTTGGAAGCATTAGCTCTTTTTGTATAGGCACCAGAGTTCCTCTGATGCTCCCACACTGATACAATTTGGTGTTATGGGAAACATTACTTCCATCATGTTTCAGACTAAATAGATTTAAAACCTTAAAAACAGTTGATCAGAAGAGTGAACAGATCCAGAACAGGGAGTGGAGCAGCCAACACTGGACAGGCATTTCTAAACCAAGCCACCATTATTCTTCAGTCTCAGAAGTCTGAGGGTGGAGCCCAGGTTGTTCAAGTATTTGTGTCATGTCACAGAGCCCACTGTGACCCTTGGCACTTCAGTGCAGTAGTTTACTGCCTTTAGAATATAATTTAGATACACTTCAGCATGACAGAAGACCAGTGAGTGAATGTGTGCTTCCCTGTCCTTGCCTCCTTCATACTGACTCAAGCACCAGTGAATCAATTCGCTAAATCAAGCCTGGTGCAAACCCCAGTTAAATACTCATCTTTTGGGGGAATTTTCTATGTTAAATTCACTGTTCCAGATCACTGTGCTGCTGTTTGAGAAGCACTGCCAGCATAAGGGGGTGGTGAGAAGGTCTAAGCAGTGCAAAGAGCCAGGGCAGGATGCATTTATATTGGACAGCAGCCCAACTTAAAATGCTGCACCCAATTCCTATATGAATTTCTCAAGATTCAATTTCTGCTAAATTATTTATATCCT
Source organism: Corvus kubaryi (assembly GCF_017639235.1). Lineage (NCBI taxonomy): Eukaryota > Metazoa > Chordata > Aves > Passeriformes > Corvidae > Corvus > Corvus kubaryi. Next base: position 32,241,796 of record NW_024581127.1, read on the forward strand.
TTTTTTCCTTCTTCCTAAAAAACCTTGTACAAACTACAGCTCAAACTTTTTCCCTGTCTCATGGAAGATTAAGTTTCCCAGAATTCAGATGAGCCCTCTATCACTTTTCCAGTAAATGAAGGTGCTCTTTGAAGCATGGGACACAGCATGAAATTCCTTGTAAAGCTGGATACTGAGTCCTGGGGGCTTCCATTTCCTCAATGACCTTGTTATGCTGGAGATGAAAAAGCTTTTAGTCCCTTTCCCCAGTCAAAAGTCTTCTACCTGTTTATCCAATAACAATTTGTCATTGCAGCCACAGGAGAAAGTTGGGACCTCTAAGTTCTTTTCAGTCTCATTGGTTCACATTTTTAAAGCATCATCTAATCATTTGTTCCTTAAAAATTTGTTTTAAGGCATTTACTTGCATGAAAAGAGCTCACTAAAAAAGTAGAGGAATAGAAAATCATTCTGACACCTGTAGTGGCCTTCCCACAGACAACTGAAGGGGTTGTTCATCCTGGTTGAGTTGTCACTGTATTTCCAAGGCAAGAGACCCAACCAGATGGGCTCAAACACCCATTTGAAGGACCTTCTTACATCATGGCTTAACGAAAGGCAGCAGCTTCTCAGGTAAGCCAGACCAAGCTTAACTCAGCTGTTGCCTCATGCCATCCATCTTCTACTGAAAACTGAAAGTCTTAGTAGCATGTTCTTTGGATATCCCATTAATACTGTCTGTCTGGGAACTTGTGAGATGCCAACAAAATGCACGGGAATTGCAGTTTCACATTCACAATTAAGCTGCACTGAGTCAGAGATGCAGTTGAGTTTATTAATTAAATTTTTATTTCTTCTCACTGCCTAGACATCACAAGGAGGACATACAGCTCTTTTTTTTTTTTTTTATTCCTGGTTTAACATCTCTTTTTAAGTCCAAGTTATTTGTTCAACTGCTACAAAAATTCTTATTCACCTGGAATTATCTGGCCTGCATAGTTGTGAGCCTCATTCCCCAGGTATTCTCAGCATAGAAAATTGACAGATAAAGGTGGTGGCAAGTCACAGGGTGACTGATTTGTATAAATTCAGCCACTGCTACTGTGACAAGCCTGGGAAGAGTTTCAATCCTGGCAATGTCTGTTTTCTCTTCAGCAAGGAACACTCAAGCAAATTCCAAAAGAATCTCTGAATTGTGGGTCTTCCCTTACTAAGAGAACAATCAGGAAACAAACAATCAAAAAAAAAGTTTCACACTTTCTGATATTGTTGGAATGCAGAAAAATACTCAAATATTTTTCAAGCCCTCATCTGCTCTTTCATTGTCTTCATCATGTACATAGAAGAAAGAATTAGAGGCAAAAAAGGCTCACTTCTTTTCTATATCAAAATGTCTTCATCTTCTTTTCTCATCTCCCACCAACCCCAGCATGTTTAAAGACTGAGCTCTGCTGCTTCTACCCACCTTTTGTTTCTCTAGACATCCATGTATTTTTACCAGCTCTTGGGGTTTTATGGCAAGTCTCACCATTGGTTTATTGAAGTCCCAGCCTCTTAAGATCATTTCACCACCTTTAATAGAAAATCAAACAACTGAAGAAGTGAACTACCAGAAGACATTGAGCATCCTAATTCTTTCTGTAAAAGTCATTTATAAAGCAAATGTTATCGTATGTTAACCTTATTAATAATATTTGCACCATGCTAGAAACTCTGCCACATTGTTATAATACCTGTCCTAAACCCCACGAAATAGGTTTTTCCCCCAAAAAAGATTCTAAGGGGGACTAAGTTGAGACTGCATAGGTTTGGTTTATTCCGTATTATACATAAACCCAATACTCAATCTTTACAAGATGACTAAGATCTTAAAAAGTGACCAAAAGTGAAAAGGTAAAAAGGGCAACACAAAAAATATATGGATGAACTGTTCCTCCATTTACCAAGAAATTATGAAAGAATAAACAGAAGTCTGAAGAAACCAAGGGAAAGCAGCACTAGATGCTTCCTTCTGAAGAATTCAGTTAATATCTTGGCACAAGCTGCAAGACAATGAAGAATCAGTGAAAAGTGAAAAGTTGCATTTATTGTATCTTTTTGCACTACATGGCTTAGTTTGCAGCCCCACAGGTAGACAACTGAAAAGATAGACGATACAATATAAGAAAATTGAGACTGAAGGACATTACAGATCATCCGGTCCTTGTGTGTGAATGAAGGATTAATTCATCTGAAAACATCCTTGGCAGGTGTTTGCCTAATGCATTATTAAAAATTTCAGTGACAGAGATTCCCATCTTGGTAAACATCATTCTTCGGTGTCTGTTGTACTTAAAAGTTTTTCTCCTTTTCTGACTTGAATGTCTCCTGCTAAACTAATGCTAATTATTTATTGTTCTGCCAACAGTAGATATGAAGAACTTTTTAATCTTTTTTTCTGAAACAGACTTGCCACATCTGAGAGTGGAAGAGCTATATTCTCAGGAGCAAAAAGCCCCAGACACAGCACTTTCTACATTCCTGTTTTTCTCTTGATCCCTCCACCCAGTCCACATCCATAGTTTTCCTGCATGGTCCATATGTGTCTTGAAAAGTTATACTCCGTGCTGGGCTCAGGATATTTGAGGCCTTTCTAGTGTTGAGCAGAGCGAAATGTTATTTTCTCTGAGCCGCTTGTTTGAGCATCTCAGCAAATGATAGAGTTGTTCAACAATATCGCCTTATTTTTACTTGGTGGTCTACTAATGTCTCCAAGCACTCTTCTGAAGACTTCTAGCTAAGCAGTCATTCTGAAACATTTTTCTGGGTATCTGTGCTGTAACATTCAGTCATCATCCACCTGTATGATATCTCCCAAGGCCATCCTTCGAATGGACTGCCTCCTCCCAAGAGAGGCTTCATCTATTTCCCTTTGCTTTGCTCCTCGTTCCTTCTGCTTTTTGGACACATTTTCAATGAGCTTGCTGGCGTCACTGAGGGTTTTTTGTGTCCGCTGACCTGCAGTTTCCTTCGTGCCTTCTCCCACACTTGGATCTGTGGCCTTTAAGGGTTTGGCTTTCCCGTAGTCTTCCTGCTGCTCTTTCGTGTGTCTTAATCTGAATCGGCGCCGAGAAACATTTTGGCAGGGATCAGGGATGCTCTCGGGGCTGTTGGACTCTCCATGCATGTCAGACACGTGGAGAGTGGGGATTAATGGCTTACAGAGTGTCTTGGGAGCCTCCTCAGCACCTGCTTGTTTAGTCGACTTAGAGGTTGTCTCTGAAGGCAAAATAATTTGGATTTCTCCAAGGGGTTTGCCGCTTTTAGGGGGTAGGGGATCATCTTTGCTCTCCAGAGCAGCCTTCTCACTCAGCTTCATCTGTTGAAGGTTTCCCAGCTCCCCCTGTGCCAGATTCTTTACCCGTTTCACATGGGGCTCATTCCGCATGGAGTTGATCACCATCAGCTTCTGGGCAGCCATTTGGGCTTCTCTCTGGATGCTCATAATCTTTTGGAGCTGGGCTTCTTTTACTTCCACAGGGATCTCCAGAGGGGCCAACTTCACTGGCCTCTTCAGGCTAACATTCTCTGTGCTGCACAACTCATTTGCACGATGCAGGCTGGGAGACAAAACTCCCTCCTTTTTCATCTTTTCTGGCCACAATTTTTTCTCTCCTTGGCATAGCCTCTTCTCTGAAATCCTTGGAGAAGGAGGCTGGAAACCAAGGTTTCTATGTTCACTTCCTGGCTTCCCTCCTGGCAAGAGGAGAACTGGATTTTTATCAGGCTGCAGGTTCACAATCGTGACTTCACTGACAGTGCAGTTATACTTGGGCTTTTCTTCAGCCATTGGGGCACTCTGAAAGAAAAACAGATGTGGAGATCACTATCCTACATTGTATTAATCCTCAGTTAGGTTTTCATGCAATGTTTGGAAGTTTGAAAAGAGTGAAAACTTGGTGTCTCTTGAAATGTACTCCTCAAAACCTTAAATCCTAATCACTGTGCTCCTTAAGCTGTCTCACCCCAGGGTAATCCAAAATAAAGGGCAAATTTAGTCTCCATATCTGGACAACAAATTAACCTGTCAGCTGAAGAATCAGGGCATGTCTCCTCCATGTCTGTCACCAGTGCAACTCAAACATTACCATTCCTCTTCCTACTCTGTCCTAAATATTGAGTCCTTTCTAAGCAGTGAGCAGCACCAGACTGTACACTACACTCACTAATTTAAAGGAAGTTTAGGGTCTCTAAAACACATGGCAAATACCAGAGAATATCTATTAATTTGGGGAATCTCGTAGCTGAGGGTCAGGCATGAGGTCCTTCTCTTTTCCTCTGACATTCTGTAATGTGGACTTTTGCATATACTGACGTGCTTAATAGGGTAGGGAAAGTATCTTCATTTCCACCAAAATTCTGCCTAGTTTCACAAGGTACTTTTCCATAAAGAATAGACTGTCAAACTGGTAATGGTTTTGCTTGTGTCAATGGAAAAGACCCTGAAATGTGCCAAGATGCTGTTCAGAATGCTGTGGATATTGTTCAGTTTCAAAAACAGTGCTGGGGTATTAACTAAAGACACTGCTAAATGGCAGATGTGGCAAACCTGGAGTTATTTATTTGCCATTGTTCAGAGAAACTTTATGTCATGGTTGGGAAATAATATAAGAATCAATAATCAATAATCATTATTGTCAATAGTGTAAGAATCTCATGGTAATCAGGCCTCTGATGTTCAACTTTCTAGTCCTGCATAGGCAATGACAGGCTTATGGGCAGCATCAGGAGATGGGCTCTGTTCCTGCTTCTGCCCAAACAAGGAAGTCCTCTTCTCTAAGGTACCTTTTCCATTCCCACTCTGGTTTCTGTACAGACTATACATTTTATGGGACAGACAAAAACAATATTCTTGCCTGTATCTCAGACTTCCAGGCCTTATTATCACAAAGATATTTTCTTAAATTATAGTATTAACCTGCTTTTTGTCTGACAAACAGAGAACATGAGCTCCTTTCATCTCATCTAATTAAGTCTGTATTGGTAATTCCTGTTCACTGTTATTGGTGGGATTTTTATTTTTGGTTTAAGTACCCAAGCTTAGTATCATTGTAAATAAAAATGATACTTGTCTTGCCCTTTCTGTGTCTTTCTCTTTTCCAGGAAAACACTTAAAGCTGCCCATGACTCTGTAAATGTGAAGTGAAATAAAATAAACATAAATAAACCCTTGTCCTAAGATGTAGGCATATAAAGCAATGGGACAGAGTGAAGGTTCTAATGCAGATGGAGGTATGGGTGTGGAAACAAGAAATGGTAAGCAACATAGTAACAAAGTTTTGCCATTTTGGAAGATATTTTAGTTAAAAAGCCTTTTATTTGCCTTTAAAAATCTAGTACCCATCTAAAACCCAGCCACCTAGCCAAGCCTACAGAACAACCTGCCTAGGCAATCTATCTTTCTGCTCATGACCACTTTTTGTTCTCCTGCTGGTTTCAGACAAGAGTGACCAAGTGATTGGTCCATTCCCTGTGCACTCTTCTGAGGAAAATTCAGACAAGCTAAGAAGGCTTGGAGAAATGTTACACACCACCTAAATCCAATTGGAGTCCTAATGTTAATACACTTAAACCTCACCCAAGGCTGATGTGCAAGATAAGCTGCATCCTCTGTTGTCGTGCACACATTACCCAGTACCTTCCAGAAATGTCCATCTGCTATGTATATCCTCCCACTTAAAATTTAATTAAGTAATTGGCCCAATCTTGTGTGGGTAATTGCTCTGTGCCCAAAATTCCCTTTGCAGTCAATGAGAGACTCGTGTAAAGAATGACTGCTTCAGGTTCTCTAGATCAAAGTATTATGATGGTGGTATTATCAAAGGGACCATCAGCCTTTATTTAGAAGCCACAACCTTCATGTAATTTAAACAATTTCTTTCCCAGTCTCAGCTTGCTGATCCTTCTGGTATAAACTGCACAGTAATGGGACAGCAGAAACAGAAGGGTCACAGTACATCACTACTAATTAACTAAATTTATTGTATGCCCAGTGGCAAATTGGCGTTGAGTGGTTTCAGATCTAGGAAGCCTGGTGTCCCCCATAAACAGGAATCTGATGTCCCTCTAAAGCCAGTACCCAGACTGGATGGTACTCAGAGAGAGGTGCTCCTACTATTTTTAATTAATTTTGGTTACAGGAGTCTGCTCATTGCAGGGCAATAAACACTTGATTTTGGCTGAAAGTGAGATTTGGAAGAGTCTTATAGAAACCTTGTTCGTACACTTGATGACTGGATCAAGAGAAGGCATTGAGCTGAGGTTCCTTTCCAGTATTGGTCCTCACCTCTGTTGTTCTACATCTGAAAAAATCAGATACAAAGCAGCCTCAGGCACCCTGAGGTGTCCTATTGGCATGCATCTGGCAGAAATGGGGAACCAAAGTGAGCCAAGCACATAGCATGTGTTTAGATAACCTGACAACCTGCTGGACTTTAGCCAGGAAGTCAATCTGTCAGCAGGGAAAAGCAGCAGGTTGTTGTGCTGCCACAAAGCTCTGCAGGGCTTGAGATCCAAACCACTGTTTCATGCACGTCACTTCCCCATATGGCTCCAAAATACTTCACCGATTCAGTCCTGTCGTGGATATACTTGTCAGGAGGTAATATTTGGTTGGTAGCATACATGATTATAGATACGTCATGAATGAAGGGAATCCTTTAAAAATCTTAAAGTGTTCAAGGTCACGTTGGATGGTGCTTTGAGCAATCTGGTCTAGTGGAAGGTGTCCTTACCCGTGGCAGGGAGCTGGGAATTATCTTATCTTGAAGGTCCCTTCCAACCCAAACCACTCTTTTATTCTCTGATCTTTGCTTCCTTTAAAAATCCCTGTTTTCTTTATCACCTTCGTGAGGTTTCCTCTCCTTGCTCAATGAAAACAAATTTATAGTGCATTTCATAAGAGTTAAAAGAAAAGAAAAAACGTGCACACACACGCACACACGCGCAAAACCACCACTCTAAATCCCAAACTCTTTCTACATAACAAAAAGCTTTAATCTCATTGCTACAGAATAATCTGTAGTGATAAGCAGATGTTACACAACTCTGATGCTTTTCCTTTCCATCATCACGTGTATCAACTGATTGCTGCAGTTCAAAGGGGAGGACAGAAATACCTAAGAAAGGAAGTTCACAGATCAAATCCTCCAGCTTATCTGGCTGAAAGCTTCTCCCAGAGTGGATTTTATTTTAGCTCAGTTCCAAAATAAACACCAAGCCTTCAGTGTGCCTTAATTCTCCATGTGATGCCTGAAGCACTGCCACTGAAAACCCCTCTGGCATGTGGAGATCCATTACACATGCTGTCATTCATCAGGAGAAAGAAACAATTCAGTTTAAACATCTAGGGATGAATGGCTTTGCTTCCACTGCAGATTATGTATGTACAGTAAATAGCGCAGGTCACCATGAATGAACAATGCAGAAAACAGAGCCAGCACTTGAATAATTCCCAGAAAAGCCTTAAATACGCAGCCTTGCTGTTTGTCAGATGGCATTAATTATCACACCTGCAATGTGAGGGACTTATATCATCGTTTGCTGCGCTAGAAAAATTTAAGTTATATTGTCTGTGAGCCAGTGAGTCTGAGAAGGTCAGAGGGTCCATTGGGCTGGGGAAGATAAAACATAACCACGTTCATAATCATCAGCACTGAACACGGTGCTAACATCACACCTGGCTGTCTTGGATCCCAAAACAAACAGGTACCAAGGTGGACTGAATACAGGAACTCCATACAAATAAATTCCTGCTGTGTTTCCTCAGTGGAGGATCCAGAGATCCTGTGTCATACTGCTACAACTCCCTTTGCACCATTGGTATCTTAAAACAGCAGTGGCAGCAAGAAGAGTTTCCAAAGAAAACAAAGAAAAGATATTTGAGTGGTCTGAAAAACAGCTCATTATCAGGGAATCTGTTTCAAATCCCTTTTCCACCACAAGCTGCTCATGGGATGGCAGGGAAGATGTTTTGTCCCTCCCTGACTGTGTTTTTTGCCTGCAAATTTGTACTGACCCCAACTCCTGGACTATAGGGCACTAGAGAGCATAAGCTACTCAGCAACAGGAACTCACATTAGTTTGAAATGAAGTTACGTTAGTTTCCAAAATAGGTTCCAAAATAGGTTTGATTCTAGATAACTTAATTTTCAGAAAACAAGTGCTTTATAAAAGGTGGTACCTATTGAATAATCAAAGACCGAAAGAATCTATAATCACTCAAAAATTGTGTCAAGTACAAGTTTTGTTTATAGAGGAGTTGTTCTTACATTATGGGTTTTATTTTGTGAGTGACTGAAGGTTTGGGGCAAAACCTAGTATTTGCAATCATTAATCTGAAAGAATGCTTAGTGAAAACATTTAAAATTTGTGCATAAAATTTGGGGGATCTTAAGAGGAATCATCAGATTTTATACAGTTTAGAACACTCTTATTCCTAATGTTATTATTACTTTAATAGCTCCTCCCTGAATTAATGAGGAGACCAGTTTGAATTCTAGGAAACCCACAGCAGATTGTCCCTTGCAGGCACACTCAATTTCCGAACCATGGAGTCTCCAGACTTCCCATATGCCTCCCAGATTTTACTGAGCAACCTCTGTCTTTGGAAGCTTCTTATTGGGATTTGCAGTATTGCAGGAAAGAAGAGGAAGTGCAGAACTCCAGTCCTAATGACAAGTAAGTCATGTAAACGAACTTTTCCAACTTCCACATCTAAATAGGGACATTGTTCCTTATTTAGATCAAGACAAAGATTTATAAAAAATGAGCAACTAACATAGACTTCTAAATCCAGATTTAAGATATAAATAAATGACCTCTTTTTCAACAGTGGCACTGGATTTTACTCCTTAAATTCAGCCAACTTATTTAAGGATCTTGACTGTAACTCAAAATTCCACCTTCAGCTTCAAAACTCTTAGTGTCAGTTGTTAGAATAAGGTGATTGATTTCCCGAAGTTCTGAACACCTCCAAATCCCTGCCATCTCAGCAAGACTGTATGAGAAGTAAAGGCCTGTACATGCAGTTGGACCACTGCTGACCAGGGTGTGTGTCTGACATCACAGCACAAGCCTAAATCTTCTCACTGCTGTGAGGGAAGAGGAGCAGAAATGAAAAATGCAGTATTTCCTGCTAACTACCAGCTCCTGCTTACATTACATGCCCAGAAAGATCACAGCACAAGCAGAACGTGCAGACAAAGCGATTGAGCTCTCCCCTTGATGTTTTTTTCTTAATTTAGAGCTTGGCACTGTAAAATCCAGACTGATGGAGCTATCTGCTGTGGTGGAAGCTCATACCTAGGAATTAATGTGGTACCCTGCCCTATCCCACTGATAACAGAGGCCAGCACCTTGGAGTCAGAGAGAGCAGCTCTGCCATCATTCAATGTCTGTTCTCTAGGTGCCACTCATCCACTGCACTCAGAAATACCAAGGAAGACAAGCACCTTTTCTCAGTTCTCCCAGGCAATATTTCATTCAGAACAGAAGAATGAGCATCCCTGTCTTCTGAAAAGGAGGTGTCAGCAGTGCAACTATTTTTCTTAAAACATAAGGGCTAGAAAATTCACTTTCTCAAACAGAGACCCTCAAGCCGACATATCCTATCTCTCCACAGAACCGGGGGTTCATATCTCCTGCCAGAATTGTTCTTTTGTGTTTTCTTTGGCCAATTAGGCCAGAAGTGAAAAAATGACATGACTGCATGGTCTGGTAGTAAGGGCAGCTTTGGATGAACCCTTTGACAAGGACAATTTAATACAATTTGCTTCACTGCCAAAATCTTCTAGAATGTCCAGTTATAAGGCTAAAAGCTCCTCTCTCACTTTCTTACCCCTTGCTGCAACATGTTTTTATCTCCACATCTCTAGCAGAAGGATTTGAGGTTGTTTCTAGCCCAGGATTGTCTCATGTTTTCTTTAGGACATGCTGCTACTGGGTTGCTCCCGGTTTAATTTCATCAGAACTGTGGATTCTGTATAATAGGAGAGGCTTTGTGGAGGCATCTGGGAGCTATTTGAAGGCTGTGAACAATGGACAGGAGCCAGCTCTGCCCTCTTGAGCTGAAAGAATCCAGTCTGAGGCAGATGCCTGAGGCACCCTCCACTCCAGGACTGGAGAATGACCAGCTCTCAGATTCTGAAAGCAGATATTCCAGACATCACCTCAGACTATGAAGTGGCTCATTTTCCAGGAGATCCTGTCCAATTCAATGATTTTGTGGCTAAAGGTAAAGAAGGGAAGCTAAGACCAGGGAGCCAGCAGTGATCTGGAGCCTGCAAAGCAGACCCCAGCCCTTTAATGGCTGGGGCCATGGACGGGCCCTGAATTCTACCCTTTGTGATAATTTTCTTACCCACATTCTATGGCTATTACTGACTTCAGACTGTCACTCCTTAAATACATTTTTCACAAGTTCCTATTAAACTGTGGGTAGCATATAATGTTATACCAGTATTGATGTTAGAGAATTACCTGCTAGTCCTGCTAATCCACTGATGCTTTGACAGCAGGAATCTTACAAATAGAGATTCTTCATGAAAAAATGATTAAACATGACCTGAAAGGCCGCAGCTTTCCAATTCTCTGAAAACTTACCATTTCCTTGTTGAATGCTGTAGCATTTAAAGCTAGAAGAATCAACGACAGCCCATCCTCTGATCCACTAATGACATGGATGTTGAAGGATTTTGATGTCACTTTTTTTATCCTCAAGCCTATTATCTGTCTCTTCTGCCTTTCGCTCTTCAAACAGAGGCCGCTTTAGAGAGATTGCAGTGGGCGGGCAGGGAATGTAGGAACTGTTCTACTTTTTGTATGGACTTAGTCCACAGCTAGAGACAAGTCACTGAATATCTCTGAGCCTCACAATCAAGGGATGTCCTTTAGAGATCTTTTAGGAATTTAGTCTGTTAAATCTGCTATAACCTCTTTCAACCTCTTTAAATTGCTATAACCTCTTCCAACCTAAATTTACCTCTGGCTTCAGCAAGACAGTGTTTGGTGTATTCCACTTGGCCCAGTGGTCCTAAAGTGATGCAGTGTTGTTCAGTTCCTGTGCTCTGACCTGGGAAGGGCTACATTTCAATGACATGTGGATCGCTGCACCATTTGGAGACCACTGTAGGACGTTCCAGATGGTAGGCAGAATTCATTCATCTATGTCATGAAAATTTAATTTATATGAAGGTAATAAATTGCTTATGTATAAAATAGGCAGGACTAATACATAAGCATTCAGGGCTGAATCACACCAGGATACAGTCACACACAGCTCACAGTGAACTCAGCTTTTTGCCCATTACAACAACAATCAATTGAACAGAATTATTAAGTGCAGATACTCTGTATTTGGGTAGAATATGCCAACACAATAGCTGCTGCACTGTTAAAACAACCCACCCCTCCCCATAGTAATTTTAACTCAATCTTAAGAAGCCAGCAGTGATGGAAGAGAGAAAAAAACATAATAATAGAGAGAGCATCTAACAGCCTGGGCTTGCTGCTGCATTTGCATTGACGTCAGAGCAAACAAGATTAAATGAAGGCAAGCACAGCTACAGAAATGTGACCTTAAACACAGCCTCAGAGTTGCAGATAATGCCAGAATCTTAGCTGTAACTCCACCTGGCTGGCTGACGTAGGCACAGAGATAAAATCTGTGAGAAGCAGCCGGAGACCCCAGTGGCAGCTGGCACGGTGAGAGTTCTGCTCACCATGGAGCTCAGGGCACGGTGCCACAGAGAGAAGCCAGGGTGGGGCAGAAGGGATCGTGCTGACTCTGTCCTCTTCAAGGAACCGTTGAGGTTGGCAGAATTTGCAGCAGCCTCTTACTGCTGGGGTTGCTTCAGTCTAGTCCAGGATTAGGGAAAAGATGGAAAAATGCTTGATCTCATTTTCCCAGTCAATCACACTCTTTCCCTTTGCCCAGTGTAACCTTGTGTAGTGGGTTGAACCTGAGTTGATGGACAGTCTTTTAGACTAATGACACTTCTCACAATTTACATATTTAAACCACACAGAAAGGTGGGAATGGTTTTTTGTTCCAGCTCACCTGCCGGAAGGTGGGGGGGCTCCGAGCCTCCAGGGCCTGCCGGGCTGGGCCAGGGCCCCTGCCCCCCCATCTTTCCCAACGCCACGGCACGGACCCTGGGTCACTGGGGGGGAACTGTCCCAGAGCCACAGGCAGCTCAAACCCAGCCATGGACTGGCACACAGCTAAACCCAGCCATGGACTGGCACACAGCTCAAACCAGCCATGGATTGCCACACAGCTAAACCCAGCCATGGACTGCCACACAGCTCAAACCAGCCATGGACTGCCACACAGCTCAAACCAGCCATGGACTGCCACACAGCTAAACCCAGCCATGGACTGCCACACAGCTAAACCAGCCATGGACTGCCACACAGCTCAAACCAGCCATGGACTGCCACACAGCTAAACCAGCCATGGACTGCCACAGAGCTAAACCCAGCCATGGACTGCCACACAGCTAAACCCAGCCATGGACTGCCACACAGCTAAACCCAGCCATGGACTGCCACAGAGCTAAACCAGCCATGGATTGCCACACAGCTCAAACCAGCCATGGACTGCCACACAGCTAAACCAGCCATGGATTGCCACACAGCTCACACCAGCCATGGACTGCCACACAGCTCAAACCAGCCATGGATTGCCACACAGCTCAAACCAGCCATGGATTGCCACACAGCTAAACCCAGCCATGGACTGCCACACAGCTAAACCCAGCCATGGATTGCCACACAGCTAAACCAGCCATGGACTGCCACACAGCTCAAACCAGCCATGGACTTCCACACAGCTCAAACCAGCCATGGACTGTCACACAGCTCAAACCAGCCATGGGCTGCCACACAGCTCAAACCCACCCGGCGCGGCCTCCTGGGACCGGCGGGTCCTTCTCCTCTCCATGCGGAGCCGGCGGAGCCAGCAGGAGCCGGCGTGGCCTCCTGCCTGAACAAGAACACTCTTCATGGTGGCTTCAGAGTCAGAGAGAAAGTGAGCCATGTGAGACGGAGCTGAACACGGCGATGGGAGAAAAGAGGGCGGTGCCGCGATTCTCGCGCGTAGCTTAAAAAACTTCTTGCATGCCATGGTAAGAAACTGTACTATCACAAACTGTTTGTCTCTTTAATCCATTTGGAGTACATGGGGGGGATGGAGAATTCACGTGTGGCCCATGAAGATTTTGAAGAGTGCCTATGCCAGGCTATATAGAAGCATTGAGAGGATTTTTAGAGACTTGTGGCCAAAAAAAGCCTTTGTGTTCAGGCCAAAGTAACTCATCCTTAAAAAGATTAATAACCCTGTGTGATAGCCTATGTTCGGCAGTGTGAAGGAACTGTGAGATTTTTCATGGGAGAGATGTTTTACACCACAGCAGATTGTTTCTTTCCAGGCAGGTCTGCTGTTGGTGGCAGTTTGGGAACCATGTGCAGCTGAAGAAAACCCTTTTTTCCTTAAGCATATGAACACTGACTAAAATTCCATGTTCTTTTACCCTTTGTGTGAGTTGGGTAAAAGGAGGAAAGTCCTGGAAAGGAGGAGGGGATTTGCTTTAATTTCTTGTTATTTCTCTTTTAGTTCTTTTAGTAATAAAACTCTTTCTTTGTGCTGCAACTGTTAAAGGTTTGTGCCTGCTTTGCTTTCTCCTAATTCTTATCTCACAGAAGGAAAATAAGTAAGTAATGGGTATTTTGAACCAAACCACTGCACCTTGACACTTCTGAGATCCAGACTTGGAAAGCCAGAGAGAGAACCAGGCCACTGGGAACAATGGCTAATGGCACCTTCAAACAGCTAAGAACAATTGCAGCTAGAAGTTTGTTACCATAGGAGCAAAGCCCATTCAAGTCTACTCAATCAAATAAAGCATGATTACATGGTGACATTGCCAAAATCTGAACCACTGTTCACTGAACAAAACCACAAAAAATTGTCCACAACCAATAAAGAAAACTCTCTGGCAAGAGAGCATCCCTTCAAAAATCCTAAGCAGGTAGATCCCAATCTTCCCAGACACTATGATTAAGAGTGGATGAAAGTATTTCCTTTGATTTGAAGGACAGGATTACCTGTTGGGCATCATTCAAACCCCTCAAAACCAGGCCGAACTGAGATACAGAAGATTTAATGACTTCACTGGATCTGACTGCTCTTAGCATTATTTCATTTTACATTTGCCACAAAAGAGATTCCACTTTGGATCTGTGGGGTAAAGCACCTTTCTAAAGGCTCAGATGGAATCAACCAAAGAAGCAATTTCAGGCTGTTTCCCTGATGTGGAGAAGATATCCAAACACAATCATAAGTCTTTTTTCATGTCTCTCTATTGACAACTTCTGGAGTGGTTCAAGCACATGGGGAGAGCTTTGGCAGACAAGTTATGTTGCAGGACCTTCCCCAATCAATTTGTCTCAGCTAAAGAAAACTGGAGATAGTTTATCTGTGAACTGCTGAGAATTCAATTTTTATCCCATTTTCTCCTTAAGGCATCTGCAGACAGCTGGGCAATTTTGTGTCACCTGCAGCTTAGAGTTCATAATAAAACCAGGTAGGTTCCCTGGTGGGGGTAGAGATGCAATAATTAAACTTAGCCTAATAACTGCATTACACTCAGGGCTCCAACCAGATTCTCCTGTTATGGGCCAAGCACCGTGCAATGAGGAGCTAAAAACCCTTTCAAAATTTTGTCCCTGTGGCATACAGAGTTCATGGAGGCTTACTGCCTGTCTGGTCTTGTTTCAGGCACAATATTCAGCCAGTATTTTTGGGAAATGCAGGAGCTTTTGAGAGTCTTTTGGGTCAGATTTCAGGATCTTGTATCACTTTCTGATCCCAGCATGAAGAAAAGGAGATTGTTGTGTTATGTTGTTTTGGTTTTTTTGTTTGTTTACCCATGTGTTTTTGTGGGTACAAATACCTCTGCAGGGATATTTGGCTTGAATACTGGTAGGTTTGGAAAATCCAGTAAATCTCTAATCTAATCAAATTTCACCAAGCAATTGTTCCCCATCCTTTGGAGCCCAGGGATCTAAGCTGTATTATGCTACCTGCCTTATTACTGAAAGGTCACTGAAGACTCAATGGATTCTTCGCTGCATTTCTTCTGTCCTCTCTTTGACATGTCAAAGAGCTGTTGTTGCAATAATTGCAACCAGTCCTGTTTTAGGACCAAAAATCTTAGAATATCCCATGCAGAATGTGCTGATCCTACCCACATGGATCACTGGTGCTGTCCTGGAGATGCTTAATGTACCATTGAATGCCATAGAGCAGCAGGTTTTATTTCTTCTGAACCATGAGGTATGAGATCTTGGCACTTGTGACTTGTGCTTTCAAGCCTTTTCTAGTCAATCAGCCAAGAGTTGCTTTTTTGATTCAACATTTAGCAGCTGACTTTACTTAATTTGGAAGCACAAACAGACCCTTTGCTTCACTCTGTGTGTTCAACTCTTGGCCAAAAGACAACCAACTTTAAACCAGACAAAATTCCTTGCAACTACAGCACTTGCTCCCCCCTCTGTCTCCTGACTTATAAGGAACCATGTTATTGGAATATGGACCACCTAATCCACCAAGCCTGGGAGCATCTGAATTTTTATTTTTATGTGTTGGTGACATTCCAATGTGACCTTGCCAGTGAATAGGACACCCTTAATTGCAGATGCCCCCATTAGTCCAGGTGTTCATGTGGGAGGAAGATCTGTTAATTTCATTATGGAATTTCTGAATCTAGTCCTGCCAGCTCCATAGGAATTTTGATGACTGTACTCATCTCCACTAATTTATTTATTTTTCTCCTGGTTATCAGCATTGCTTTGTGCTCACGAGTTAGGATGGAAAGGAAAACAGCTTTTTGTAGATGCTAGCAGGGCCTGACAGAGTAATTTTCCTGTGAAACTTTCCTTTCTCATAAGAAAGCAGTTAGAGAAATCCAGCTTCTCACAGCTTCTCTGTGAAAGCTTTAGTTCTCTTGAGAACTGGATGGACAACAGTTTGTAAGAATGTAAACCATTTCTGCACCTGCAGGTTGTTGTGAGAACACTACAATTATTTTCAGTTTTGTGAGAATGATATTTGGAAATGGGTGTCTTACTGCTCAACCTATCACCTCTGGAGGTGGTGGGCCAACAGGCCAATCATGTAATTTCTCTTTTGCAAACCATTCTATAAAGGTTATGAGTGATTAAACGAGGTCTCTTCGGCCATACCTTGCAACCTGGACTTGTGTCGTGATTTGCCGTTCTCTGGGGAATAACAGTGGCAGCTTTTCTCATGGAAGTTGAGCACATCTCACTGCACAGGACAAACAAAGCCTGGAAAAAGAGCAGCTTTCCAGCACAATGCCAGGACTAAGGCACCTGTGTGCTTCTTCAGGTAAACTGCTGTCCTTCAAATTCACAAGGACATTTTCTGCTATTTGAGCTGGTCATGGAGACAATTTCAGCTCTCCTGGAGAGCATAATTTAAAGTTAGACCTTCTCCAGTATGGTCCATACCACCAATCAAGGTAATTGTATTGTCCATAGGTTTCAAGACTCTCATAAAAATTTGGTTTTGTTCTGCCCTTGTGTTCAGAAATTCACCTCTCAGTGGAAATCTTTATGTTCACTTTGGTGGGTTTTAGCAGTAAACCAGCAAGCAAATCTTCAGTATTATCCACAGTTGGATATCTGTACTGTAACACAGAGCTACACCCTGGGAAATCCTTCCAGATCCCAGAAGGACTTGATTCTGCTCCCTTCTATAACCAATGATGGTACTGCCCTTGATTTCAACAGAGGCAGAATCAAGATGGGGATTGTTTCAAATTCACCAGGACAATTCTAAAAGTTGTACATAGTCTTCACCCCATTTTACGTGTGGTTAAGGAACAAGGATACCTCCTACACATATTCCTCTTGGGCATTCCATATGTCTCTCAGCTGAGGATCCAGTGAAGCTCACTCACTACATATGTGCGAACAGTCCATTCAAGAATTCTTAAAAGTGGAGAAAAGTGAATATGAAGCCTGTGCCTGTTCAGAATTCCATGCAAGGCCTCAAATTCAAGTGTTAGTATACTGAGTCTTGTTTCCTCCTGATTTTCTGGTAAGACACAGGGTTTTCCTCATCAGTAGAACTGTGCACTCATTAGTTTGAGTAGGATGAACATCTTTGGTCTGTTAAAAGTATCTCTGTCTATACCAACAGTTTTATTTTCAGCTTCAAAAAGTCACCCAAACCAGCACTATCTCCCAAAGACTCAGATGCTTGCTCTTGGCACTGTTTAGCACCTCAGCTTGTTCTTAGCTCATGGACCTTGAGTCCATCTCCTCAGATCTGTGGCTCTCCTTGCTTTGTCTCACCACAGCTTCTGCTCCCGAGCCCTGCAATTTACTTGAGAAGGAGGCAATTTCTCCCTATAAGACTTGGAATGCTTTTGGGACTTATTTTCTCTGATGAGAGGTACAGTGGGCTACCTTAGCCATTGAGGTGGTGTGTCTTGGCACACCCACACATCTTTTGTGTGCCTGTATTGCTTATTCTAATTCAGCAGCCTACTGCCTTATCTAGTCAGAGTGCTTTGAAAGGCAAATCCTATCAGAGCATAATGGGAAGGGAAGTTAAAGCTATTAACAGCAGATTTTTAGCGGGTCAGGGGGCAGAAGAGGAGCTCTCTAATCATCTTCAGATACATTTTCTTTCCTTATAGGCTTGAATAATAACTAAATCTCAGCTCCTCTAGATAGCTTTAGATGCTATTAGCACATTCAATCAGTAACTCAGAAAGGGATAGAAAAGCACAAATACATAAAATCACACAGTCGTAGAATCACAGAATGGTTTGAGTTGAAAGGGACCTTAAAGATCTTCTAGTTTCAAGCCCCTGCCATGGGCAGGGACACTTTTCTCAAGAACAGCTTGCTCAGAGCCCCATGTGAACAGGCGTGGCAGGCCACCAGCTCTGGAGGAGCACTGGCTGTTCATTCCCTGTCTCTAGAACATCTTCAGGGGAAAGGGCCCGCTCTCGATGGAGACACGTGCTGGCTGTCTTTCCTGATAATTGTGTTTCTGGTAGAAAAGAATACAGGCATGGAGAAGCCTAGAGTGAGCTGGGAAGGGACATCATTCCTGTGAAAAGGAGGCCTCACTGAAACAATATTTGCTTCCCAGCATTATCCTCTGATCAGGTAACAGAGAGTCCTCCTTCTGCTGTCTCCTTCATGGCCCTGTACTGTATCCCCTGGCTGAGCTCCTCCCCTGAGAAGCTCTATCATAGTGACAGGGAGAAATTTTTCCATGGCTACTGTCATTAATTACCACGATAATTTCCCTCCTTAAACTTCAAGTCTGAATTATTACTCATTTCCCATCCTGCCCAGCCCACTATCCTGCCTAGATATCTCATTTGGCAGCTAGACCGTATGAGTGTTGCTCCCTTGATTAAATAGTTGGTACAATGTGTATCTTATTACCCTCAGGTAAGTCCCTGGTCAGGGTTTTTTTTAAGCATCTCCTTCCCAGGAGTGGTTGGAGCAAGGGTGAAGGTATTCAGGGGAATCAGGGAAGGTTGTCAGCATCATTCAAGGTAATCTTCAGCCATTTTAGAGCAATGAACAACACCTTGCGTACTGGAGGTGTGTATAAACTGTATACTAAACACAGGGATTTTAGTTCCTCTTGCCATACCAGACCAATTTTGGGCGTAAGCCATACCTCTTACTTGTTTTGAATAATTAAAAATCAAGCCCTCTTGGTGCCTTGCAGGACATTTGGTCCACTCCATCATGGCAGATTAAAAAAAAAAAAAAAAAAAAAAGGAAGGAATTAGTAGATATCAGCTCTTAATCTCCAAATGCTCAGACTCAGGAGCATAAGGAGACAACATCTTTTGATGTGGTTCCCATATTGCAAGCAAACTAAATAAATATCTCTGGGGTCTTAAGGCTAACATCCAACCATCATCTCATAAAAATAAGATGCTGACTGAAAAGTGTGTGTGTGTATACTGGGGAAAGGTGTTCTTGTGGATTGGTCTTACTTCTGTCAGTTTGTGAGGAAACATTCCCAGAACACCACCATCGTTGTCTATGTTGTGATAGCAGCACCACAGCCAGTCTACCTTGTATTATCCAAGAATTCGGATGGTACCACACACCTGCAAAGCCGCCAGCACCCCACATCCCACATGTGCAGGTTTTGTCTCACAACACAGTCCTGAAGGGCTTCTTTATGCTCATGAGCTGTGGAAGGCTTGTGTAGTTCAGGTAGAGAACGTCCCCTGTGCCCTCTGCCACACACAGATTCCCTCTCAGCGTTGAGCCCCAGGCCTCTCACCGTTTTTTGAGTGCTCTCCCAGTTGCTGGGAAAGCAGCATCACTGAAATTAGAATAGAAATGCCAGCTCTTTCCCCATTACTCCAATAAGCACCTGAAATGCTTTCCTCATTTGGAAAACCACCCAGTAAGACCCCAAGTTTACAAAATCACTGTGTGTAATCACCTTCTTGTGGGGCTTTCCTCCTTATCTGCATTTTCATATTGTAGAAATAAGACCAGTATTCTCATTTGTGTCCCATCAATTTCTTTGCTCAATTCATTGATCTTGAAGATCTCCTTAAGGAAATTAGGCAAATCAGGTTTAAATTTCTCCTGAATCCTTTCCCTGATAATGAAAATCTGATGGTGGTTGTTATTAGCAGCTTGGCTTTAGAGTTACATAAGTGATGGGATAAGCTGGTCTATTTTAGTAGCTATTTTCTAATCTATCAGAAGATACTGGAGATCTCAAGACAAATACATCATGAAAAGCTATAAGCATGCTTTACTTATAGAAAAATCCTAGGGAAATGTCGTGAGAAAGGATACAGGACAGTTGTACTTCCACCATCTTTAAGATACATAGAGTTTAGTAGAGCTCTCCTCAGTTTTGCACCCATCCTAGAGGACTGAATAGGAAGACTAGACATTCATAGATTCATAGAACGTGTTGCAAGAGACCTTAAAGATCATCTTGTTCCAACCCCCTGCCATGGGCAAAGACACCTTCCACTAGACCAGGTTGCTCAGAGCCCCATCCAGCCTGGCCTTGAACACTTCCAGGGATAAGGAGAGTCCACGACCTCTGAGTGACCTGTGCCTGTATCTCACTACCTTTATAATAAAGAATTTCTCCTAATATCTAATCTTCCTGATACCCAGTCTAAGTCTACCCTTCTTCAGCTTTGCTAGGATTCAATGAAGTTGAGGGGAAGTACTTTGCTTTCACAGATACAGGCCTCTTCCTCTAAAGAGGATACCAAGTGGTCCTTCACGGAAAGATGCCAAAGGCTGAACAATCATATTGTATAATAGGAGACAGCCTCTGCAGATGAAGAAATTTTTAGAGCCTAAATATCCAGTTTCCAGCTGTGTGAAATTGTCACGCTGTTCATAATGATCAGAAGGATTGAGATTGAAAACTTATCTGGCATCTTTTTTGCCAGCACAATTTTCAATTTTTACATGCTTCAAAGATCACAGGTTCCTGTTCACAGCCCCTGTTAAATATCCTGAAATACATCTCTTCTAGAAAACTGTTTTGTTTTAGCCATTCTTTAAACTAGATGCTTCCATGAGGAGGGATTTTTGGCCCATTTTTGCTGTACAGTTCATTGTCCCTAATCTCCCCATTGCCATTGCTATAGCAATCAAGTGCCTGTCAGATGCCCCAACTAGAAAATGTTTTTTTTTATTTCATTAGCTCCCAAGTTGAATCCTATTACTTATTAATAACCTCATTCCACCCATGCTCTGCATTGATCCCTCTTATCAGCACTGGCTCCTGCTGACTTCTCAGCTTTCTCAGAGTAATGTTTTCAAAGGTAAAAATTTCCAGCCATCTCTCCAAGCAAGACTCCTGGGCAATCAATAAGAAGCTCATCACTTCCACACTTACCAGCCGCCCCGGCAGCTCTTGCTTTGCTCGTTGTTTTATCATTCCCAAAAGCGTTTCCTCCTCCTCCTGATGAGATGGATTTACTCAGCAATACTCAGCCTGCTATGGCAGGGAATGCAGGGACCAGGTGCCTTGCTTGCTCAGGAGGACTGAAAGGCTCAGAAATCTTACAGAGAGATAAGTGGGAGATTAGGGCCAGCATTACTGCAGGCACTTAGGGGCTGAACAGATTCCTGTGGCAAAAAAAAGCGCCTGTGAATGTGTTGTATTCTTCTCCTTCCTTTAAAGAGAGGAGTATTCTTACTTTAAGTACACATCTTTAAAGAATCCCCCTCCTCCACCTTTCTCCATCATGTCCTTTTTCCATCCTTTCATTCTTCTTGCTTCTCTTCTGTGCCCTGCTTGTCCTTTACCTTGTCTTTGCTCTCTTCTTACAGGCCAATATGGCCCCAAAATCCTCACATCTTGTGTGCCCTGCAATTAAGGTGTTGATTCCTAAAATTATGCCCCCACATTTGTGTTTCAACATCTGAGTAGAAACTGATTTTCTGCAGAACCAGTGATGGGGATTCCAGGCATGTTTGGGTTCTGAAAGCCCAGTAATTTATGTTATATCCTAATTGCAGTGCATGATTTGGGGGGCCTAAGTCCAGGGAAATCTGGTAGCCTACAGTGAGGAATGTTGAGAGAGAGGTGCTTCAAGCCTTAGCAAACCTTACTTGCTCAGATACATTATGAACATCCATTGCATGGAGTATAAGAAGTTTTCTAAGATCATACTGAAGGTGCAGCAAGTTTTAACAGCCCTGATTCCACTGACAGCACTCCCAGCTCTGTGCCAAAAGGGAGCAAGGCAATATGAGTGGGCAATGAAAGCCACGAGACCACCTAGTCTGCAACATCTGGGAGATGGCAGGAATGCAGGTAGGGGCTAAATTAGTTAACAGAGACATACAGTGCATTTTAAGTTCATTGTATGTGTTCATTGGGTCAGGGTCTTCACTTGGAAGTGGACAAACTAAGAGGTGTGGTTTTCACAATATAATGAGCTAAGTCCATCTAAAGGACACAATTTTTTCTGATTTATCTAACTTGCATAAAACTTATGGTACATTGCCAAACACAGAATCGAGTGTCTAATTCAAGGTCTCTGTTCGTTATCTTTTCACTTGTTCCAAAATGGTTCTGCAAGACCTTACTGGTTAGTTTCTACTGTTTTCTGTGATTCACTGTGCAAAATCTTTTCTTATACCATTCATCTTTCACCACCAGCGGTCCTTACAAAGCACCAGTTGGAGGCATGACATGTGAATCCCTGCTGTTACTTGATAGCTCCGCTGCAGCAAGATGGGCACCTGAGTTTAGGCTGATCCTTCCCACTTCTTAAACCAGCCTCAGTTTGCTGTATTGTTTGGCTGTGTTTATTTGGTGCTGCTTAACTACCCCTGAGTGTCACTTATGCCCAGCTCTTCTGAATTGTCCTCTTCCCGTGTCCTGCCACCTCCAGGCTTTGCTTTCCTGTAACACAGTCCCGGTCAAGGTCGTCAGAATTACATGGATCTCCTGACAGTACACAGATGCTTTGGTCTGTGCTGCCTCACATCATGAGTCTTTAAAAAAGAAAAGCCTGATCTTCAGAATTTTTAAAAATTTTTTTCCACCGATCCTCATTTGGAGAAGATGCAGATGTTTCCCATTTGGCCAACGCCTCCACGTATCCACTGACAGATGCTCGGCAACGTCAGTGCTTATTTCCAGCCTCTCCTCAGATGTACTGATGAATGACATGTTTGCAGCAGTCTTGTCTCCAATGTTTTTCTAAGCCATGCTATTGTGGCAAGCAAACCTATTCACAACTGCTGTCAACCAGTGGGTATAGCCTTAGAGTGGTTCCTGAGCCTATTTATTTTTGTTTCTGTCTTGAACAGCTACAGGAGCTGGGGTTTTATCAGCACCAGCAGAAATAGATAAATTCAGTACCAGGCATCCAGCCTAAAGGAAACATGAGAACTTCAGAAACATTCTGGAATTTAATCAGGCTGAATATACACTAATAAATTAAATACGCTTTGGTACATTTTTTTTCAAACTGAAGCCAGCTATTCAAAGTGCAACCTGCCAGGCCTGGACTGCTGATCACAGTGGTATTGTACATGGAGAGAATTCAGTTATACAGCCAAGGACAATGTCTGTTGTCACTAATGCCACTGGGGAGACCAGTGCCCTCTCTCTTCTGGTTTGAAGAGTCCATGATCTTAATCTGAAGAGACTTTATTGCTTTTGTAGGGGAGTGTTTTACAGGGAGATAAATGAATATCCAACATTTTCCCTATATTCTCTTTATTCTGAAAGGTCAGTCACCTTCTCTGCAAATAAATAGAGGCTATATCATCACTCCTGCTATGGTATCCACTTTTCCCATCCATCACTGGGTAGGAAGATTACTCTGCCACAGGTATGCAAGCCAGGGAAGCTGCGAGTATCTCTGAGTAGCAGCAGATGAGCCTTGACTTTCACCAATAACCACAGTAAACCACATCACTCAAACAATGTGGGACAGCACAGACAGGACCCATAATATTCCTCAAATTAGGACTCTGAAGAGTAACTTGCTTAAGTGCATGTTCCTTCTGTCTGCATATCAACCTGGGAAAATCAGGGCTAATGATACTTTTGTTCTTAGACAGTTTGATTCAGGAATGAAAAATTCACAGCAGTACCAATTCCTAAAGGCCAGCTTCATCCAGTTCACACACCCAAACATGAAGAGCAAGAACGATTTCAGAACCTGAATGTCCAGCTGTTGGCTGATGTGGGATCAGTGCACGCAACCCCCAACTTTCCTGTGGTCAAGTCGGCCACCAGGAGTTCCCAAAAGCTCCTGGGCCCCGTCATGCTGGGCACAGTCTAAATACCACTGAACAACAACCTCTTGAACATTTACAACCCAAATAGAAAATGCAGAGTCTGGGGGAGGATGTGGAGGCAGCAGAGGGGAGGTGATCCATTTCAGTCCCCACAGGAGGTTAATTGTAGCCATTCGGCCAGCCCAGATGATGCTGCCTTCCAGCTCCCCAGCTGATATGGACTGTGTGTTTCTAACCCTTTGGACTCTGCTTCTTACTTGTCACAAAAGCATTTTTCTTTGGATTATTATAATTACTATTATTATTGTTATCATTATTATTGTTGTTATTATTATTTTATCCTGAATGAGCTGGATGGTGCATGATAACCTTGGAAAACTCAATCCTGGGCCAGCCCTGCCTCCAGTGAGGACCTGATGCTCCTGAAGGTTCCCAGGGCTTGGCTCTCCCAGAAGGACCAGAATGACTTCCCAAGCTGTGTTGTAACAGATCCTTCCAAACAGTGGTGCTTAATGGCTGTAAAGATTCAGTAGTCCCCGTGTCACTTTAAAAAAGCAACAAAACCAGGATATATGATTTTTCCAGAAATAAAGATCAAATAAAATACTGCATTTTGCTGTTAACATGATGATTTGAGCTAAGCACAGCACTATGGAAAATGGCTGTTTAAGAGAGTATGTTCTTTGCTACAGGACTTTCTATTTACTGTGCCAGGGTCCTTTCCACAGATAACAGTCCATAAGACAAGTCCTTCAACCCCTGTGAAAATGGGCTATTGATTTATATTTTAATTTAAAATGATGTACTTTTTCATCCCTGATGTGTTTTTCTGTTTTTTGTCCAGAGTTCACTAAGTTTCACTGAAGTGAACAGATGAGAGATATGTGCTTACAGTTTGGCAGGGAATTGCTGAGGTGGGGAGTTTTCAATAGCAAAAAGAAAGATTGAAATGCCTAAGCAGTTATTTTAATCAATTGTTCTTTCTAATGAGAGCAGCTCAGGGGGTGAAGTAAGCAATTCAACATTATGCATTAATGTTTAAAATCCTCCTAAATCAAAGCTTGGAACAGACTCTCTGGATTGGGAGTCAAACAAAAATAATCAAGATATGCCAATGCATTTTCACCAAAACTTTTTGGGAACCCTGGCTTGTGTAAATTAACATGAATGTGTAGGTTAACATGGATGTGTATAATAAAACGATCTCTTTTTTTTAAATCACAGGCTTTAAAATATCTGAAAAGCATTGTGGAAACAGCAGTCAGCATCTCTGGGTCAGTGCAGAGGGTTACTGAAGGCTTTACCTTTTTACATGAGCAGATAGTGATAGACAAGGGGGAGAGGTTTAGATTAGATATGTGCTGGTTTGGGCTGGACCCAAACCAGCACAAGATACTAGGAAGAAATTATTTTCTGTGAGGGTGGTAAGGCACAGGTTGCCCAAAGAAATTGTGGATGCCCCATCCCTGGAAGTGTTCAAAGCCAGGAGCAACCTGGTTTAGTGGAAGTCCTGCCCATGGCAGAAGGGTTGGAATGAAATGAACTTTAAGATCCCTACCAACCCAAACCATTCTATGATCCCTTGGTTATGTGATTCTTGCTGGCTCCTCACAGCTTTTTCAGAAACATCAGCAGCAAACCCACTCCATCAGGCACACTCACTCTCTTGCTCGTGCTTGTGTGGACACACACAGAGCAACAAGAGCTCAGACACATTTGGGGGTCTCAAGTCAGTGCTCTTTCCTGGTTTTTCCCCTGCCTTTGAGAACTAAATATTCAGAAATTGCCTCAGGCACAAGTGGGTATGGCTCTCAAAAGATTACATGGGGGAAAAGAAAAGGCTTTTGCAAGAGAAGTTAGAAAGAAAAAGATTTCAGTTTTTCAAAAGAAACACTATACACAATCTTGTTCCAAAGAATACGTGAGGAATAAAGGAATAGCAAAAGACAAATTGCTCTGAAGACTGAAATACAATGAAGCTGGGGTTAATCAGCTTATGGGCTGCTTTCATACAAGAGAGAAAACCACGTGTAATTTTCAGAGACATTTTCAATTCTCACTACCTTCGAACAACATCCTTATGTAAGCAGAGGCTCTTCAGAGCAGACCTCTTCTGTTTTCTTCTTTCATTTGCACCTTTATAGACATTCGTGACAAATCTGATCAGAGTCTTCTATTATAATGAAAATGAGAAGTAATTTCAGCTGCATCTGTTGCAGACTGCATGCTAAATTACAGATTTGTTACTATCTGCACAAAAGAAGTCTAGATGACCTCTTGCACCTATGTACAATGATTAAGTTAACAAATTATTATATACACATGAATTTTCTTTTCAAGTCAAGGACAGTTTTTTATGTGGGTTTGACTTCATGAACTGCTTGCTCAAGGAAGGGGGACTTATACTCTTCCTTTTCTAAAAGCTTTGCTCCGGCCTAAATGTTGTTGCAGCCAGAAGTTAGGAAGTTTGAAAGCAGGCGTGAAGAGGAAAAGCAGAGTCAAGTGCACTCTCCTTGGCTAAAGTTCACACTTTTATGGTAACTAATAAATTAAACAGAAAGCTAGCCAGAAATATCAACAGAGTGTCTGCACAGGTAGATTTTTTCTGGCTAAGACTTCATACAATATATTCCCACTCCCTAGAACAGACAGATCAGATTTAATCTCCCATACAGTTTCTCTCCAGGCCACTACTTAACTCACAGGTCTCTGGTGTGAAGCCCAGGGAACTGGAAAAGAAAGAACCAGAATGCTCACTGGTACTTTTTATAGATTGATGATGGACTTCTAAGCTGTCACACTCAGAATCCTGCTACGGGTAAGGAGAGAGCATACCTCACACAGACAGGGAGCTACATGAATCCATTGTTAATCCAGTCAAAATTTTCATAATTTAAACCAAAACAAAACTCCATTTTTTTTAGTATCTGTGCTCATTCTTTCAATGCCTGTCTGGCTCCTATGGCTGACCCTCTCATCCTTACTCAGGAAGAATGGGAGATGGGTTGTGACATGTTGCCAGTATCCTGAGATGTCTGTCACAGGAAGTATAGTATTTGTGATGGGACTTTCTCCACCTTTTCCTTTGGGAGATGTGTGAGGTTGATGCTGATACTTTGCTCTTCCTCAGTTTAGGGTCTGCTTGGGTTTATTTTTATACATTTTCTTAACACAGTCTTTCTTCTAATTATGCTCATTATGCAGCTTTTCTCTTTTTGTTATCTCCAAAATTAGCCTTTACCTGAGCAACATAGGGCTGCATTTCTGCAGTGACCACTGACTGATCTTTGAGATTTGTGCTTACAGTTTGGGATCTCTGTTATCATCCCGTGCCTGTAATCTTTTACACCGCATTTTATTTCGAACTTACAGGCTGTTGAATCTGCACTGTAACTCCTTGTTATCACTGTGAACTGAAGCTGATCTGAAACAGACATGGGCCATACTTACCTGACTGTTAGACAATTGCTACTGTTAAAAAAACAAAGTTAAAATCAACTCAGCCTGGCAAGAAAAGACTAGCCATCAGTCTGGACTGACCAAGCCTCGATGGTAAGGTCAGGGCAAAGCCTGTCTTTAACTTGTATCAGCAGAAATCAGTTACCGGGCTGCAAAGTCTATCTGCTTTACATATGTCAAGACCTGTCACAGAATACTCTAGAAGAACACATTTCTTGGGATGTTGCCATTTGTAGGCCCCAACCATCTGATAAGCCCTGGCAGCTCCCACCAGCTCAGCTGTGGTACCAAAGCATCCCTGAATTCACATCAGGTGGCTGCTCCTTGGCTGCTCTCTTGCTGCTTGGCTCCCATTCACAAGATCAGGAGGAGGATTTTAAAATCTCCCCACTTTCTAAGTGTTTATCTGCAGCCTTTAATCACCGCAAAAGACCCTCTCTAACCTAATGGATTAATCATAAGGTTGGTTTGCCAGAATTTTATGTTACACTGCCATGCTTTCTTGTACTTTTAGCATTGATCTCACCTGTCTCTAATTGCAATACGATTCTGTGGTTCTTCCTGCATTTCTGTGTGTCTGTAAATCATAGAATCAAAAAATCATGGAATGGTTTGGGTTGGAAGGGACCTCAAAGATCCTCTTGTTCCAACCCTCCACCATGGGCAGGGATACCTTCCACTAGACCAGGTTCCTCCAAGCCCCATCCAACCTGGCCTTGAACACTTTAAGGGGCATCCACAGCTTCTCTGGGCAACCTGTTCCAGTGCCTCACCACCCTCACAGTAAAGAATTTCTTCCTTACATCTAATCTGAACCTACCCGTTTTCAGTTTAAACCATTCCCACTTTTCCTGTCACTACATGCCCTTGTAAATTATACCTTTCCTTGTATTACAAACCTAATAAAAGAACTCTTCCCCTCATAATCCTCTTAACTAACTCTTGCTTCTGTCTGTTTCTGTCTCACTACAGTACTCCAGTCTTTGTGTGGGTGCAAGCTGCCATGAAGCAGACACTGACTTTTCAGCAGTTTCTTTCATTTCTATTCATAAATTTGAAAGTGTTACACAGAACAGCTCCCAAAGTCTTTGACCAAGAAACTTCTCACTGAACTGAAAGGTTAATTAAACATCATGTACTTTGGCTCACTAACTGCATATGAATTCACAGAATCAAAGCCTAAGCTGAGTTGGAAGGGATCCACAAGGATCATCAAGTTCAGCTCCCAGCCCTTCACAGGACCTTCCCCAAGAGTCACACCATGTGCCCAAGAGTATTGTCCAAACACTTCTTGAACTCCAAAAATTAAATTTCATTTCCTAGACCTATTAAGTTCTTGGTACTTTTCTTTTTTTTATATCAAAGGAAAGTCGAGGTATAAAATAAAATTCTTAAATGAGACTTCCCATGCCACAGATCAAACCGCACAAACAAATAAGTAAATAATAAATCAAACCAAGCTAGTGATTTGGAAGTTTCCTGAAACTTTTTGATGAAAGTACCCAGAATTACAGAATCACAGGACCTCTAGAGATCATCAGATCCAACCTCGTTGCTCCAGGCAGGGTCAGCTAGAGCAGGTTGCTCAAGGCTGCATCCACATCCCTGCACTGTCTGACTCACAGCACAGCTCAGCTCAGAGCTCTAGGGCACTGCTCAGGCTGCTGTGCAGTTTGGCCACAGAAATCCTTTCAAAAAGCAGTTCCTTTCATACTTGAGGGCAGTGCTAATATTTTGTTTCATATGTTCTTGTGTGGATACTTGCAGAATGTAGGAGAGTCAACAGCTTTATGAATCCCTGAATGCCTTCGCTCATCCTTTGGTGTGGGGCGTGACCTTGCTGTTGCCCTCTGCATAAGGACTGACTGGGACCCTGCCAAGCCCAGAGCCTTCTGACACGATGTCACTCTGATCTTCTGTGCTGTGACTTCTTCTGATCTCATATTGCATTTTGGTAACAGCTCTGGATAACCTCCTCCCTACCCTAAAACAATGCTGTCATTTGCAATCAAAATGCCTGCAGGACTCTCTGATGGCTGGTACAGTGTATATACAGTGTATATACAGTGAGTGATATACTCAGGAGACGGGCTGGTGTCCCCAGGCTTTCATTCTCCTACAGTGCTGCTTTAACTGATGTAGTGATGTCTCATTTTAGAGATGACAGTTTCCCCTTCAGTGGGCTCACTGGACCACATCATATTCTGGTTTTTTGAGAAAGCAAAAGAGTGTAAAAATTTGGCCTTCTTCTATTTGCCATGTTACTGTGCTGTCTTTTGAAATTATTGCTTGCTGCTAATTATCCTTAATGCTAGTATTAAGATATCACACTCAAGCTAAGTTAATTAGGGGAAGAAGAGCATCTATGTTCTTATTAACTAAACCAGCTAACAAGCACAAGCAGATGCTCACTTGTTCCAACTTTCTCCTATTTCCTACAATTTACCAGTTCAAATGCTGTTTGGTGGCCTCCAGGGCACACTGGACTGAAGCTGAACCCTTATCCTTTACATCTCTGAGTGCTTTATCAATGTTCACACTGAGAGTGCTCACAAGCACCCATCCTCTTCCAAATTTCCCACACTGAGGAGGACTCTGGGACTGTACGAGCTGACACAAAAAACATCCCCATCCAAAGTCATTATTGATGAGTGTGCAAACAGCAGTTAAATCACTGTGGGGATCCTTGAGGGTTTATAACATGTCCCATGTTTGACATCCAGATACTTTGTTATTTCTTAGTACTATCTCAAACATGTCTTCTGTGATAGCAGTTATCTCCTGGAGCTGTTTTCCTTATCTTTTGTGGAGGGTTGGACTAGCTGGACATCTACAAGATGCATCCACATCTGATGTTGGTCAGATCTCAAGCCACAGCTGTTCATTAACAGGCACAAACAAACTTCTCCATGTTCTGGAGATGAAAAGTGCATTTATTCTTATTAATTGTACTCTGGTCCTCACAACCAGACATCCACCTTCTTCATCAATATTTTTTTACTCCACTAGAATGGCTGGATGAACTTCCAGGTAAATAGGGCACAGCTTCTCGTGCCCATCTCAAAAGACCTGAGAAATCCATATTGCAGCTTTTCTCTACCTGACAGTCTCAACACCTCCATCAGGGCTGCTTTATGCTTCTAGAGCTTTACCTTGATGTGATTGTGTTTCTCACCTGTTTTCTCCTTTGCCTGAGTGTAGCTGAAACTGGGTTTTGCCTATTTTTTCTCACCCAATTTACATTCTTGGCCAGACTACTTATTTTTCCATCTCCTCTGTTTCCTTCATCCTGAGCCTCTGCATTCATTCCTCATTACTTGTTTATCACATTGTTTAGACAAAATGTCCAAGGTTTGATCCCTTACCAACTTGATTCTGTTATCAGGAAAACAGTAGACCAACAATTGATCCAGCTGTAGTTGAATATAAAGAGCTCTTGGTGTCCCCATCATTTTTTCCCTCCTTCCCCTGCCCTCTGCTCTTTTAATTCCAGCCAAATCTGTGCTGTCTCAGGAGATGTATAAAACTCCCTTCACAAACTTCTGCACTTTCTATACAAAGAAATGCCCTCTATCCATCTTTGAAATTATAGATGAAAATCACTGTCCATTCCCATTGGACTAATACAGGATTGATTGTTCCACACAGGATATTATCCAATCTGACCAAAGAGAACACAAATGACAGCTGGTTTAGTGATTTTCCTGGGAGACTATGACACATCCTGATCAGTGCCTTTGTAAAGAGCTTGTGCTGGTAATCAAATTCATTTTTTCAATTTTAGATTCAACCTGTTACTGTGAGTTATTTTCCATTGTACAGTCCTTAGTTAATTCATCATTATTATTGTTGCTGTTTACATAATGAAGTGAGGAGAGGAAATTCTTGGCTCCAGTAGAATGTTTGCTGGTTTATATGTGTCAAATAAAAGTCTCCCTTGCACTGAAGAGTTTATAATCTCTGTAGGATTTAAGATGAGGCTGTTGCAGTGAGGACTCATGTTGTAATTGCTGGACTCTGCCTAGCAGGCTGCTGCGTGTGGAAGCTCAGCGAGGGTTTCCTAGGGCCGTGCCATCAATCGCATCCCGGAGTCCATTTCGGACAGCCCTGCAATCTGGCTCCGGCAGCCAGCAGCGTTACAATGCAGTAGATGGGAAAGAAGGCAGAGAAGGGTCTCTCATGAGGGTTTGAGATGGCTTTAGACACATCTTGTACCGGCGATGTTCAGAGGTAGAGGGACAACGTGGGCTGGGTGTGGGGTGGTTTTGTCAGGGGCCCAGGGGTGGTCCCTGGGCGGGGTTGGGGAACAGGAGCCAATAGGGAGAAACCGAGGGAGCGGCCAAGGCTAGGGCAGGGACAGGGGGAACATAGAGAATCAGGGGGTTAACAGGCCACCACAAACTCATAGTACAAGGATAGCAAATTCATATAATATCATATAATGAACCAGGCTCAAAAATAGGCAAATTATCCTTTTGAAACCTGATGTATACTAATTGATTATGAAAATATTTAAAATACTTCTGAAAAAATTTAGTTCTATTATTTTCTAGGGCCATAACTGCTATTCTTTTGTGTTTACACCTAGATAGTCTCTGCCTCAAGATGTCCACAGTGTAAATAAAGGGATTTTCAAAGATACAGAGAGAAATCCCAGCCTCAAAAAAACAACTTTCCTCAGTATTACCTCTGAGTCTTTATGAAACAAGTGAATCGGTCTTCAAATATCTTCATGAGGAATTCAATCTGACGTCTAACAGAGTAATCCACATTGAAGCAAAACACAATTGGGCAGCTGTGGATTTTTGGAACCAGATGATCCTTGAGGTCCCTTCCAACTCAAACCATTTTGTGATTCTATGGTTTCGAGTTATAACGATGTAAGATCAGAGAGAGTGATGCAAGGTCACTGTTTCTGACTTTCTTGCATAAAGAGTGTCCATTACACAAAAACTCAGCCTACACATACGAAATCTTATCAGTCTAAGCTCTTAGCTGAGCTGTCCCGGGATTCCAGTGTCGTGGTAAGTGGCTGAAGGGCTTGATGAAGGGCTTGACTCCTTCCCCATCTCCTGCTCCCAAAAAACCAATGGCATTGCTTTTCTGGGTATCCTTCTCAGCCCAAAATCTTCCTCAGAGCCTGCAAGTTCTCATTTTGTCTGCCTAAATAGGTCCCTCAGGTACTTGGACCCTGTAAAATTGCCTTTTATCTGCCTATGGCTGCATAGATCTGCAGTGACAAAAGCAACTGCTTTCAGCACAAAACATTATTTATTTATTCCTTTAAGGTACAAAGCTTTCAGAACAAAGTATGACAACCACAGTCAGGCTAAGAGCAAGTTCACATTCATAAATTCGCATCCTTTCATGCCTTAGAGGTAGAAATCTCACTCTCTCACCACACTTTTGTCTCCCTGACTTTCTGTGTGACAGGAAAACTGTCAGCCTTTTACTTACTCACATTAACCTTACTTACCCAAGCTCCTCCCTTCCCTCCAAGCACCATTAAAATTTTAGACCCCCTTTGATTTTTATGTCAGTTTTAGCTTTGGAAGAGTAACACTTTCCAGCTGAATGGAGCCATCTAGAATGGAGCCATAGAATTTCTCCCTGTAATTCATGACCAGCTGTTGCTATGTAACTCCTTAACCATATACCTGAGCTGCTTAATCTATGTGATGGTTTCATCTTTCTTACTTGGTACAGTGTCTTTTTGCTTCAACCAGACTGGAGAAAAGGGAAAAAAAACCCCAAAACTATCTACAATCAGATTATCAACTTAATTGACATAAATGGTGCATAGAAAGAATAGCAGGTCAGCATAAGTTAAAGAATATTTAAGTTAGGTGCCTGCAAGCCAGGGGGGACTGACGAACTGCGCTGCAGGGTGCATCAGTAACTACCAAAAGGAATCACTGCATGATAAGAGATTGTCTTTAAGATCTTGTGGAGGAAAATTATCAGGAGAGAAAAAAAGGGCAAACAGTGCTGTCATGGAAAGAAAGGTGAATTCCAGATGAGTCAGCCTAACTTTGGCTGAGTGGAAGCAATCTGTTTTTGACAAATCAGTGTTGAATGTTTCTTTATCACTTTCCTTGAGGTACCTATGTATCAACTGTTTTTTTTATTTGGTCCATTTTCTTTCCAAGCATCAAAGACAGGACAACATTAGTTAGTAAGGAGAAGTACAAATGTTTGACTTTTCTCACAGCTATGCTCCACCATCATTGTTAATGTTGTAAATTCTCCAGATTCTCACATTGTAGAAATGTAGCTACATGACTTTCAGCAACCTCCTCTGGGTAGACTGTAACTTTTTCATTTAGTTTAAATTTTAAGGGTTTTTTTTTTTCTTTTAAAATTTGCTGCCTAATTTCCCAGTTTATTGCAGTTCTGAGTTAATGTAATGGTGATTAAAGTACTGGCGCTGCTTCCTTGAGATCTACCTGTTTACCCAGTCAGTGGTGCCAAGGGAATGATACAGCCTCAGCATTATAAATAAGTCTGAAACAGATGCATTTCTTGGAAGGAGAACATTTCCTTGTCCACAGAGAAGAAGCATGCACATATTCCTGGACAGAAAACCATCCAGAGGCAGCTCAAACCACACTTATCATCCATGTGTGGACAATGGAGCCGAGCCCTGGGTACCCTGTGGAGAACCAACCAATATAGTGACAGAGCAGAGCAAATGGGGGAATCACTCATTGCCCATGGGGCTGTGCACATTTTTACCATTTGGGTGATGCCCTGTGATCTGTAAACTGCAGATTGCTGTTGCCAGGGAGGGGAATCAAGGGCATCTCAAAGGGAGGCAGACTTCAGGCAGGGTGTGTGCTATCTCCATCAGATAAATTAAATGTAATCTTAGAAATTTAATTTGCACAGTGGCAGAAACACCTCCGCAGGACTCTATGGCTCCTTAGTCAACATAGTCCATGGCTCCTGGCAAGAGATTCAGCTCACCCTACTGCAGACACCATGGTTCATCTCATTTGTACCCAGAGACATGATACAGAACCTAATAAAAATCCTACCTGCTGGGACTGGTGGCCAGAGGTGAGTTGATATTCCCTGGGCAGCTTCAACAGTCCTGGATGGCTTTCCTTAGGCACTCAAACTTTGCCATACCTCTGGAGTGGCTAAATTAAGACACCCTGCTGACAGTCAGACACCTGTCTGTGGGCACAAAAAGGTAGGACTTCATCTGGACTGAATTCCACCTTTGTTCACAATTTCACTTTTGAATGAAATCAGGCACTTGCTGTTAATGCAAGCCTGGAGAGTCCCTGCAGGGAACTGTTGTGGAGAAGCCAGAGTATCGCATACAGAAACAGATTTCACAGTGCCTCTATTCCGTACTCAAACCCTGTGACACTGCTGCAAACAAGGTACATGGCACTCAGGGACTTCTTATACACCATCATTTACCTAGGGCCCCTGGTGGAATTATTCACTGAACCTGACAGGGTGGAGACTCCAGCAAGAGAACTGTGTCTGGTACTCAGCACTGCTCCACAGTAAAAAATTTGACAATTTGGAGGGAGCCCAGAGCAACAGGAGTGATGCAGGTGCTGAAAATATGGATGATGAAGAAAGAATAAAATAATTTGGTTTGTGGGTCTGTGGCTGTGTGTTAATCACCTTCAAGTGTCTAAAAGGTTGATATCAAGACAATTCTGATTCATTGTTCTCAGTGTCCATGGAGGGAAAGAAAACCTGAGTGGTTTTCAGCACAGGGATAGGCCAGCTAACAAGAAAGGGAAAACAGGCAAGAAATTTTTTAACATGAAGGACAGTGGAGTTCTTACACTACTTGCCTCAGAAGGCAGTGGATTACAAGCTAAGATTCACCTAAGATGTTACACAAATTTCTGCTAGTAGTGGCCAAAATTTATTTCATTTTTCTGCAGTGTGGAAAAGTGAATTCTTCTCATCCACCCCTTCTCATTCTACTTAATTTATAAATGTATTTCAAGCCTAGTCTCTAACCATTTAACTTTGTTGAGTTAGACAGATGAGAACACAGAACTGAACAGGGAAATGGGGGTGCTCGTGTGTTTCATCCAAAATAAGAAAATCATGTTCCCAATTTAATGGTCTTTCCTACAGACTCTATCATCTTTACTGCAATGTAATGAACTCCTGATAGCACCAGTGAAGTTGCCTTTTGGCCTGACTCTTCCTTACAGCACAAAGAAGAGGATGGACATGGTAAGACATCAGGGAAATGCATGAGCAGGGGAAAGAAGAAGAGGAATAAACAGAAAGTAAAACTGGGTAAAAAAAAGGAATTGGTGGAAGGAGAAGTGATGTGGAGACGCAGAGTAAACAGTGCAACACAAAAGATGGTAACAAGAAGAAACGCCCTGTGGCAAAAGAAAGCAGAGAGAAAGCAAAGAAAACTGCAGCAAGCAGGTCAGTGATGTTGCATTAGCACAATTCAGTGTATTTCCCTTGATAAGGAGGGAAACAAGAAGTTAAGCACTTTTTTTTCCATTCGAAACAGGTGTAATGTACATGGCCATCCACTTTGCTTTATTGAGCAAGACAAAGTCTGCAGATGAAATGTTGTCACTGGTTCAAAGGAGAGTGGGAGAGAGCATGGCAGGTTTAACCATCACATGGAAAAAGGAAGACAGAGGAGTGCCAAGAAGGCAGTGCAGGTGCCTGAGCTTGCTCCAAGGCCCATGAGGGTCTCACTGAAGGACAGAACCTGGTGGCTCACAGTGTATGGCCCAGCACAAGCTTGACAGTAAGCTCACACACTTGTGGCGAGAGAGGATGTTTTTTCTTCCTGTAACTGGTGAGGAGACTCATTTCTGTCAGGCAGAAATTATTCATCTTAGCTCAGTGGCTTATATTCCAGCAAGCACTGCCTCTCTCCAGGGCAAGCATGACTGCAGGGTGCACCATTCCCATATGCTTTCCAGAAACACATCCATTTTTCCAGGAAATTATGATGCCCAAAAATGCAGCCTGTATTGCTGTCTGGTGCAGAGCAGCAGCAGCAGCAGCCAAAAGGCAGATGGGAATAGTGACTGGAAGAGAATGGTACCAGGCACTGGGCTGTTACCTTATGTATATTCAGATGTCATATACAGTTCAGGTTTGCAAATCCCTCACACAGGCTACATTAAAAAAAAAAAAAAAGAAACAGAGAAAGGAAACACTATGAGAAAGAAATCTCCAACTTGGTATTTGGAGATGGAGCAGTAAGTAGGGGGATAGAGGGTTGTGGTCACCCTCCTTTGTAAAACCGTCTTGAAAGCAGAAGTACCAGTACATGAGAAGTCCAGCATCTCTATTAGAAAATATGCAAAAACACAATTTTTTCATTCTCAAACATTATCCTGCTGTGTGTGTATACTGATCTCCCACTCATGGCAGTATTTCTGTATCAGGCATATGGATAGTACCAGATCATTCTCAATGACTCAGTATTTACGTGCAAAATGTCATGAACATCTGAGAGTGTTTTACACCTGGAATGCTATATTTGGCAGCACTGAGTGACTCAATTTTGCCAGAAATGTTAGCAACAGTGAGAAAAATAATTGGCAATTTTAATTACATTTTATAGATATTTTGCAGCAAGAATTTTGATTTTGGCAAATAAAGACATCTGGAGTCTAAATATTTTACCTTCTCTGCTCCCACTGCTTTAACATGGCAGGGAAGGGATTCTGTACATTGCTGTTCCCATATGTATTTGCTTTGCTATTCACAGAGGCATCAGAAGTGTAACTCCAGCCAGAAACAACAGCAGCTCTGTATAGTAGTCACAGGATCTGCTGAAGGCAGATGATGGTGCAGAGGTGTTTTTAGGGTGAGGTTAAGCCGTGCACAGGACAGGGAGGATTCATCAACTGCACGTGTTCATTTTTTGCCTTCCACAGCTTCCAATGACAAGGCACAAAAAAAAAAAAAAAAAAAAAAAAAAAAAAGCTATGGTTTTGGGCTTTATTTAAGCCATGGTCTTTCTAAAAGAAGAGCTCACAATTTTTCTCTCCTTCATTGCTAAATATACTGAGTACTATAAAAAAAAGTCATTCCATGTGCTGGAGACTATCCATAAGGGACATTACTTTAAATGCTTTCTCTATTGTTGCAGCAAAGAAGCCATTAGATCCCACTGCAGAGCAGGGAGGGGGACAACACCTCCTCTCCTGAATTTATGATCTGGGAACTAATGCTCTGTCTAATAGAAATGGTTAGTGACTAATGAAAAAATAGAGAATGCAGACAAGCTTGGCCATACATTGGGAAGTTCATCAATATGCATTTTCCCATAATGCTCAAAGACATTTCCCATAAGAAGGCAGGAATCAGGCTGTAAGATATGAAAGCATGAAGCAGATATCCCTACCCCATTTACTCTGAATACTCACCATCACAAAGTACCCTGGACATTCCAGAAACCGTAACTCATACTTTAAAGTCTGAACCTGGAATAAATATTTCATCATCCTCCTAAAATTTCTCCTCTAGCTTCAGTGAAGCTGTGCTTTAAGATCTGGTATATCAGATTTCACATGGGAAAAAAACCTTCCCTTCAGAGATGTGGATATATAGGTTCATTTGCTTTTTAACCATGGATGTGGGAAGAAGTAGGTCTGCTTATACAAAATACTCTTTTGCAGCTAACTGTGAAATCAGAGACAGCTGATTTTAGCAAAGTTCGACAAACTGTGTTAAAGGACTAAATAAATAAATAAATAAATAAATAAAATATACTGTTCCCCACATTTAATTAACTGAAATTGGGGGAAGGGACACACATGAATAGCAGAGCGACTAATTTGCTCCTATTTGACTGAGTCAAAGCCCCAGCAGCATCCTGTGTGTCATTTACCCGGCTTGGTGTTGCTAGGAAGCCTTTTGCTAAACCCAAATTTTAGCTGAAAACTTTCTGAAGCACATCAGGTCACGTAATGGACAGAACTTGAGTTGAGCAGGGATAAGTTAAAGTCTTTAATTTGTTCATCTTACCCCTGATTTAACTTTTCCTTAAGCAAAAACAGGTCAACCAAACCAGGAATATGTGAACTAGGAGTCACATATTTAAAAAAGAAAAATTTTAAAAATAGTATAGAGCCTTGATTACCTGCCTGTACACTCGAATTCTCCATGTCCAGCTGCAGGGTGGTTGCCCAAGTCATTTCCCAGATTTGGAGACTATCCACCGCCAGACAGCTGAAGGTTCTTTAGTACCTTCCACTGGAGGTTTTCACACACACAAACACTACCAGAGCCTGATGCAAAGGCTTCTTCTCTGGGCTGAGTGTGAGGTGAAGGTCTGTATCTGTCAGAAGCTTTAGTTAATAGGTCACTAATGATCTCCTTTGCAAAAAAAAAGTGTCCTCTTTGTTTGGATCTCATACAAAGGATGCTGAAGACCAACAAACAATCTCACATTAAACTAAACATGTCTTTAGCACAGACTTGAACATGGCCCGTCCCTGTTTACCTGTTGCCATGATGTCCATCACAGTTTTGACCACCCTTTCCCAGACAAAGCTGTGCTGACTTTGGAGCTCGCAGGATCAAGGGATACTTCCAACAAGCAGTTTGGACACGGCCACCCTGCTCACCCACAGAAGCACATCTCAGACACTCACCAGAAGGCCAGAAACAGCCCTCGGCTCTTTCTACTTGTTGACATAGATGGAGCTAAGGAAGGTGAGTGGTCAGACCAGGTAGTTAGGATAGTATCCCTTTCATTCCCCAGTCTGGTAAATAGTAAACTAAAACTGTGCTTCCCCTCCCATAGGATGCTGTCAGGAGGCCTCTGTCTTTCCGTATTCCAAGCTATTTGGTATCTCAGCCAGCAGATCTTCCCCCACCATCCACTTCTGCCACCTCTCTTTCCAAGCCTGCTATCAGGGGAAGCATTAGCATTGCAGTGCCACACTCAGTATCCAAAATGAGGGCTCAGGGCATGGAAGGAAGGAGGAAAATACTGTGATGTGACTGGACTGGATGAGAAACTGGTAAAGCAAAACCTAATCAATCTTCTGAAAGGCATAGTTGCAGGTAGAGGTAGGGTTAGTGCCAGAGTAGAATAAATATGCATAGTTTTTCATGCTTTCAAAAAATACTCTCCAAAAGTGCTAAGGGACTTTTCTTGCACAGACCCTGACTGGAGC
The DNA here is from genome assembly GCF_017639235.1 of Corvus kubaryi. Taxonomy (NCBI): domain Eukaryota; kingdom Metazoa; phylum Chordata; class Aves; order Passeriformes; family Corvidae; genus Corvus; species Corvus kubaryi. Next base: position 32,281,242 of record NW_024581127.1, read on the forward strand.
CATTCTGATGCCAAGCAGGTAAAGACCTGCTGTGGGGTTCAAGTTGCTCTGGGCTGTGTTTCTCCCAGCTGTTCTACAGAGGAAGGCTTCAAAGTCAAAGCAATCTGAGCATTGAAAACTGCCATGAGTGCAGAAATATTCCTGAGTCTTCATGAGCTGCTGCTCTGCACTGACTCTCCACCATCTTCTAGAGACACTTCCACTGCCCACAGAGAAGCAGAGGGAACTGGGAGATGAACTTTGTGTGAAACCTCACACTCCAGACACTACAGCTGCTCAAAGGATCTGCTGCTGCTTTTAAATCTATTCAATAACCAAGGTAGCAGGGGTTTTTTATCAAAAAAAGGAGGATTTTTGTATATCCAGATTAACTCTTCACTACATGTGCCCTTAGCTCAAGTGCCCCAGATGCATCAATATGCATCATTGGACATGCAACTTCTGGGACACACTGAGCCCCTTAGCAGGATAAACCTGCAAGGCAGGAGCTTGTGCGGAGTGCAGATACTCTGTCAAAACACCAAATCAGCCAAAAATAATGGAAATGCAATCAGCCTTGCTAAGATCCTCCCTGCTCTTCCACCACATTTACACTGGGCACAGTATTGATTGAAGCCCATTATTTTCAAGCATCATTAAGAGTACAATGAAGAGTGAAAAATTATTATTTTAATGGGAATATAATGGCATAAAGACACTTTTGAAGTAATTAAATTCTCGGCCTTCAGAGTTTGGAGTGCCTTTCTCCCATCAAGCTCATGCAATGCTGACACTAGTGGGGCTTGGGATGTGCCAAGGGAGTGCTGCGTGGAGAAATACCAGCAGAGAAAGGCTCAGCTCCCAAAGAGGGAGAAGCTGTCTTCAGGATTTCTGCTTGGTCACTGCACGAAAGGAGCATGGGATAGGCAGGAGGGGAGAGCAGGAGACAAAGTCTTGGTTACAGTGTTGGTTAAGTGTTACTGCCCATGACTAACAGGCCCAAAAAGTGTTCCCTGCTATTTGCACAGTTCCCTTTCCCTTCCTGCCACAAGAATCATGGGAATATGTTTCTGAAGTGAGGTGCTTATGGCTTTAAACTCCATTCCCTGCCTAACACAGAGCTGCTTATGACATCCTACAGAGCACAGGCTAGGTCTAGGGAGCCATGTTCTTGTGGGCCTCAATTTACCAAAAGCAGTGACTGGGACCTTCTAAAATCTCTCCATACACACTCAACCACATCAAATCTAGAGTATTCCTGCACATGAAATGCCCTTCACATTCCCCTGCACCCAGAAATCCCAAGAACAAGCTTGGGTTCTCCCGAAAGCAATAAAGGAAGGTGTGAGCACAGGGGAGAGCTTTCCAACAAAAGCCAGGCAGCTGCTCACTCCAATACCCTTCAGGCCCTGGATGCTGCACTGGCAGAGAGGTAGTGCCTGGGTAGACAGAAGCCAGGCTGCTTTGGGGTCAGCATGCACTGATAGGATAAATAACCTTGTGGCCATGAGTACAGGGTACTGGTGTCACCAAGTGCTCCTGCTGAAGAACCTCTGCTTTTCCATATTAAACAGGATGAAAGCATCAATCAAGTCAGGGATGGGAAACATAAAACTCACTTCAGTAAATGGCTCCAGAGCAGACACCTTGTGCAAAGCTGGCAGATGTTCAGGTGGAAGGTGCTGTAATAGAAAAACAAAGTATTATTAAAAAGTCTAATTGTTTAGCTGTGGGGATTCAGGACACCAAATTGAGTTCCTCCTTTCTCCAAATCATTGTAAACAGACCTCTGCATCTGACCAAGAATGTCTTCTAAGTTTTAAGTCTTCTAAAAAATCAACTGCTTTTCTTGTTACACAGTGATTTATACAAGGATTATCTCCTCTCATTAGTCTCTCATGATGATTAAAGACTAAAGTAATGGCCACTAACTCTGGGATTAAAGCTAAAATGTCACTGCCTGGAACCAAAGACAGCAAAACATGGCTGCAGGAATACTGACATGTCATTCTAATGAAGATAAGGGAGTAGCAGCCAAACAGTGATTAGTACATGATGGGGGGGGGGGGGAGAGACCAGAAGGGACCATGTGCCAATTAATTTAAAATTAGATTGAAGAAGGCTTGAGCTGCAATCTCTTTTCTGTAAGTACAGCAGCTGGTTGGCTGAGGAGAAACAGCTGACATTGCATGAGAACTAGAATTTTTTTAATGCAGAGTCCCTCAAGAACAGCTAGTGCAGTTCACTTGTTGATGAGATGTTTAATCAGAAGCAAACCCATTGGTGAGCCTACACAGAGAGGTTTCCTCTCAGTTTAGGCATAGTATAGCTACTTGGCACTCTTGCAGCCTTACAGATTGTAAGAGCAGTGAACTGCAAAACAATGAGGCTAGAGGGGACCTCATAAAATTTAAAACTGTACTGTGTAATTCGTGGCAGTCACATTTAAAGCTCTTAAAATGGGATGGAGCTGGTAATGTTATGGTGGTTTGTGGAGAAGTAACAGAAGAGAGGTGTTTGCCACATAGCAGGGGTTAAGGCTAAAGAACCATCACATGTCCACTGTGTCCAGAGCCTATCCAGGGCCCTACCAAATCCTTAGGGGTCAGTTCTGTCAGATTCCATGTGCTGAAGTCTATCCCTGAACCATCTAGCTCAGTGTTACAGCAGCACCTGCAGACTGCAGTGCCCCTTGCTATAAACCCTCTGGGACAGTCTGAGTTCTGCAAAACCTGGCACAGATGGGTCTTGGTCTGTAACTGAGGTGTTTACTTGCTGTAGTGGGGCAGAGATCTCCCAGTGATGGTTTGAAAAACATGATGTGGCAGAGAGTTCTAGCACATCTGTTGTCCTGCAGTACCCAGGTAGATGCAAGGTCCATAGTACAGAGGTTGTCCTCTTAAATAACATTTTCACCAGTGGGTAACACAGTCTTTGCCATGGAGATCACTCTGACCTTCCCACACAGAGAGGACCTTCCCAGTCTTGCTGCTTGGCCCTGTGCTGGAGATGCTGTTTCTTCATAAGAAGGGGACTAGGGGGTTGGGATACAGTTTTTCTCTGGCAAAACCATCTTTTTCCGGACACCTGCCCTTTGTGGAGTTCTTATTTATTTAACAAATAAGACACAGCCCTGTCATTTGGTACATTCAAAATGTTGCTTCCTCAGAGGGATCTTTATTAGCCAGAGGTATAAGAGCATCTCTAGCAATGAAGGATGACAAATTAATTGCATTAACGTTTTCAAAGTGCCTGGAAGGTTTAAACTTCTCTATATGTTCAAGTAAATTAATAATTAAGATGATCTGAAAGAAGAGACAAATGTCACCACAGGCCAGGGCATTATAGAGTCCCACTCCTTCACTGGCACTCATGATCTTCATTTGAGTGGTGAATACCCAGCTGGATGTGCACACACCACTGGGTTTGTTGGTGATGCTGATCACTGGAGATTTTCCTTTTGTACCAAATGGAATGGTTCCAATGACAGGGACAGGGAGATGTTAAAGAGAAACAGGACTTCATTTTTGTTGGAGTCGTTTTTGGTTGGTTGAGGTTTTTTACGTATTTAATGCAGGAAACCAACATGAAACTTTGAAAGGGATGTAGCAGACAAGGTCAGGACCGTTGAATTTTGTGTGGAAGATGCTGTGAGAGTTGGTACAGGTACATGGGGCTGGAAGAAGTGGGAGAGGAAAACAAAGCTGGAGACAAACATGTTCAACAGTGGAGGGAGAAGCAGCCAGAGCAGGGGTGATCAAGAGCTGTGAGTACACACACAGCAAGGCAAGCAGGTCCTTCTCTTTGCTCAGATGTAACTCCCTGCACAGCTCTTGGCAGCAGGAAGACACATGATCAGCCTTCCATTTCACCTCTGCACACATCATTTTCCCCATCTGCAACATGACAGAAATGAATATTCCCCTATGGCTGGGGAAGTGAATTTTTGATTGCTGGAGGATGCTACAGGAATGCAAAATGGGTTGCTACGACAAGTGTGTGCGTTTATTTTGTGGCTGACACACTTTCCCCAGGCAAAGCAAAGGAAAGGTGACTGGGTGAGATGTAGGACACAGAGTACAGCACACATTTTCAAACCAGACCAATGCTGCCACATTTTGCTGACTGCTGGCACCCAAGAGAGTGTGCCAGATGCCCATGGAGGGCATGGCCCCCTCCTTTCCCTTCCACAGAAGTGCCTTGCTCCTGTAACCTTGTATTTCCCAGGAATTTTCCACCTGCCCAGGTTGCTGGAACATACACAGAAAAGAGGTATTATGGAGAGTTGCTAAATCAGAATGGAGAGCCAGAAGATTTGTATTCCCTGCCAGGAAATATTTTCAGCGACTCCATAAAACATAGTTCACAGAACCACAGGGAATGACTCAAGGGTGGCATCAAAGGTTTGGTGCATCGAATACTTCTTGTGGCCTGGACCAGCCCCTGTGGTGTTCAACAGGAGAAACATTTTAGATAATTTAAAAATTTTGGTTTATACTGTGGGAGCATCAAAGAGACTGAAACAGATCATGGACACACTGTGCCCATGGAAAGGCTCCTCTGTGGACCACAAACTTAGAGCATGTTCTGAATATGAGGGCCCAGCCTCTTCCCTCCCGGTCTGCAGTGCTTCTAGAATTTTCTGAACCTGGTATTTCTGACTGGGGAAATCCTTCAACGTTTTGAGTGCTTCTCCCCATCTTCCTGCCTTCTGTGCACAGGGTTCCCCAACACCTGGGCTCCGCAGGAAGAAACCTCTGACCAGTGCTCAGCCTTTTAGGCTGCCAAAGGACCTTTCAGCAGGGCAAAGAAACTTCACTTATTCAGATTTATAGGGCATTAAGGACAGCTTTAGGTGCCTTTGCCATCTATACAAACCCAGATCACATAGACTGGAGAACCTTTGCAATGGAGAAGTGGTTTGGCAGCAGCTCAGGTCTGTGGGGATACGTGGAGGGAAGGGGGGGAACCAGACCAAAACTCTTACCAAAAGGAAAAAATCTGAATCGATAACCTTCCCTCCCTCCTCCCAGTCAATAGTTCCCTCCCCAAAGACATCACCTGACATTTTTGAGCTTTTTTTTCAACCTCTCCAATCAATTCCCAACTTCTGCCTGACTCTTAACAGGAATCTCAGAGGTTTTCAGACACAAGGCAGAGAGTTGGCTTTGGATGACGAGCTAACTCCCAACAGCTCCTGCTGAACAGGCATGTGGGCAGCAGTTAATGCTCTTTTCCAGTGTGCAACTGCACTGTGCTTTTGCTCCCACCAAAAGGCTGCACTCTCCACTACGTAGAGATTTACAGCAGGGCTCAGATAAACGGAGATGAGTGGTTTTATTATCTATATGAAACCATGCAAATGCAGAGTGCAGGTTACGAGGTGATGGAAAAAGGCTTCATTCAACGAGACAGAAGAGCCAGTTCGGGCAGTAAATAAAATGTTGGCACTTTCCCTCGCAGATATGGTGATAGAGGGGGAGGATTATTTCCACCTCTGAATGTGGTTTCCAGAACTGACAGTAAAAGACACCAGGGAAATGTAGTGGTAGAGGTGAGTTTAATGAGCAGAAATCTCATCAGAAAAATAGAAAGACTTTAAATAAAAAAAATGGGAAATGGAAAGACACAGTTTAACCCCTGGAGCTCCTCTGACTGTGGTTAAAAGTTTCTGTTGAAGTTAGGTAGTGAGGCTCACACCAAAAAAAAAAAAAAAAAAAAAAAGAGAAAACCAAAACAGTCAGACCCTGAGGAATCAGACATTCCACTTAAATACAGATATTTCTGCCAATTCCCTGCATTACAGATCAAGAGATGGCAGATATTACCCAGGCTTTTTGAAAGATAAGAAGGAACTTGCCCATGCAGGAAGGCCTGGGAAGTGAAAAAAATTCACGAGCTCTGGCTTTTACCCAACACAAAATAAGGAGCCGCAGGAACCATTGGAGGAAGAAGGCCAGTGAGATACCAGTGCTTCCTTTGAAAATCAAGAGCACATTTTTTGTAGCTTTAGACTGAGAACCCAAAAATGGGATCACATTTTGAAACAAGGCTATGGAGGGAAAAGAACTTGAAAGTTTGTTCCTGGAAGCAAGACTTATACAAGTCACACAGTGACTTCAGCAGGACTGGTTATGTGAATAATCAGTACTCTCATGCATGGGGGTAAGCCCCTGGATGGATAAAAAGCAAGTTAAATATAGGATGTGTTAGGGTGAAGAAATTGAGGTTAATTTAATTTAATCTAAAACAATTTTGTACCCAGTTAAGGGGCAAGAATACATCTCTACTGGCAATTTCCCAAAAGTGTCATCAGCAGAGTAGTAGTTTAAGAGATTCATATGATATTATCTTTAGACATAAATAAAGTGTTTAAGGATTTTAATGGAAATTAAGGCATGGTCAGGGACATTACTGAAGACTCTTGACTCTTGTTGACTTGGCAAGTCACTAATGCTTAGCACCCAGACCTTGGTGTGTGATGGGATCACACCCTCCAGAGGCAAAAGCCAGTAAGTAAATTGTCAGCTGAGTAGACACACTAATGATTAACTCCTATTAATGTAGTAGTTGTGAAGCTATAAGCAAAAATGCCCAGAATCTCTTAGTCTGGCACTTTTAAAGGTAATCCTTGGAGCCAAACACCAAATTGCTTTGCAAATTAGGAAGATTTGGCTATAGAAAATAAAACTGAACTCATGTATAATCCATGTCTCCTCCTTAAAGTGGGATTGGATACACATAATCTATTTCTACCCAGTATTTATTCACACTGATTTTAAAAACGCCCCTCTCTTTCCCAGTTCTTTGTTATCCTTACTGTTAGAAAACATTTTCCTCATCTAAAAATCTTCTATGATTTAAGCCCTCTACCTCTTGCCCTATATACCCTGGGAAGGGGAGTAGTATATTCTGTTACTTTCTGCAGCAAGAGTAATTTCTATTTTCAGACTCTATTTCTCCAACTTGAGAAAACCCAATTCTTTACATAATTTTTTTTTTTTTTGCCACTGTCCCCAAAGGAAAAATGTACCTTAGAGGAGCCTGGTCATTTCTATAATACTTTTTTTCCAATATTTTTTCCTCTAAATCTTTTTTTCAAGGTCAGTGGTAAATGAAGAGCAGTAGGAATGGATTGGTCATCATTGTTGTGGATTGACTCCATTCTCCCCTCTAACATGACTCCGTTGGCCTCCATGGGATTTGGTTCCTCACTCATTTCCTGTCCTGCTATCCTCACACACCATTGCAACCATGGCTGTGCCTTATGGACTCAGATTTGGGGAACTTCCAGCCCTGCAGATCTGTTGCTCCCCATGTTTGCTGCCATTGGATCTCTCCTCGCTCAAGCCTTAAAGCAAATTTCATCAATAATTTGGGCTTGGCTCAGCCATCGCCTACTGGGCACTCTCTGATCTCCAGTATTTCACCACTTAACAACATAAAGCAAACGTGTTACTGGAGCACCATCAAACCCAGTTTAGCCATGTGCAATGAATGGCTGACAAAAGGGATCTGGTGAAAGAATGAGACTCTGCTCACCAATAATTGCATTTCTTGCAAGAATTATGAAATGTTCAGCTGTAAAGAAACTCAAGTTATTCCAGATTTTCCCTTATTCTGTTTTATTTGACCCATTTTGTCATGTTTTTTCCTTCCCCTTTTTGCATGTTCCTAGCAGATTTTTATCTATAGAAGCGAGACCCTGAATATCTTCAGCTGAAAAAAAAAAGATATTTCAATAAAAACTAGAATCCTTAAAATTTATGAAAGGTAAAATGTTTTTGAAATACTGCAAAGCTTCACAGCTAGTAGTCTGTATTTTAGAAGCTAAACATGTCTCTGTGAGCAAATTTACAACCACATTTACCTGCCTGATTTGCTGCTACGATGAGTTTAATAAAAAAGAACAGCCAAAGCAATGAAAATTCCAGTAAGAAAATATATAAGACCCTTTATATGGCCCTGTGTGGGCTTGCTGAAGCACTAATATTTTTAATTACCTTCACCTAGGCTGATTTGATTCATTATGATTAGCTCAGAAACAGGGCAGTATGTCATCAGTGACTCTTCAGGAGAAAGAGAACAAACAACACTTAATTTTTATAGACTCTGAGGACCCTGTACCAATTGTTTGCTTCAGTGTTGAGACTTTCAGGCCTCAGCATCCTTTGTGCTGCACCATGCACATAGTGATAGACTGTCCTAGGATACTCTGGTCTGCAGAAGGTGTTTGCTCTCACAGCCCTGAGGTGGGACAGGGTGGGTCAACCAGACATCAGGAGATGTTGAACAAAGCCCATTCCCAGTGCCTGGGGACATTTGTTGTGCTCACATTTGTTGTTGGATTTCTTCTTGGTGCAGCAATATTAAACACCCCAAATCATAGAATGATAGAATCCTAGAACGGTTTGGGTTGCAAGGCACCTTAAAAATCATCTTGTTCCAAGTGCCCTGCCATGGACAGGGACATGTTCCACAAGACCAGGTTGCTCAGAGCCCATCCAGCCTCATCTCTGAATGAGAACAAAGATTCATTGGGCCAGAGAGTGTATGGGCACATGAGAAAAGATGGAGTCTACCCCAAACAGGCAAAAGGAACAATTAATATTTATATTTCACTATAGGGAAACAACATCTAGCCCAGAGCAGCAGGGGGATCCTGGAACTATTTCCACCATAAACCTGCCCTTTCGTGAGTGTTTCCCTTCCATTTCAGACCTACAAACTGATGGAGTTCATTTCCCCACCTCTGTGGGCTGCACTCCACACCAGCTCCTAAGGGGTTTGGTCCTACTGACAGCAGAGAGGAGCAGTGGGTCTCCACCATGTCACAGACTTTTTCCTGATGAGACTCAGGCAATTACAAGTGGGGAACAGAGCCTGAGCATCATCAGAGCACTGCTGACTCCACTTTGTTTGTTGGGTCTGTGCTCACCAACCTGGCACTGTGGTGCAGAGACTTCTGACTAATTCAAGGAAGCATCATCCAGCAAAATTTATCACCTTAGGGCGAGCACGGGTGCAGCCAGCCCCCACAGTAGGGGTGTGCAGAGGAGGCACTGACATCAAGGAATTCGTTTTCTCATATGAATTATTGGTATAAAGAGACTCCTACACTGCCAAGGACCTGATATGAGAACCACAAGCATGGTGACAGCTCCTCTGTTATTCCCCAAGGGTTCCATGTCTGCATGCCCAGCGCTCACACTGCTGCTTCTGCAATGAAAGCACAACCCGAGACTGGCATTTGCCAGCAGCTGTCTTATATGGATATGCTTGGCTTGATCACTTGCACAGTCAGCCTAAGAATAGCTTCCTCTCTAACATCTGATTTCTCTTAAAGGATAAAAATAAAACAATCAGAGCCTGGATATAAAAGAGCAAACCGCTGAACACTGCACTGCATGCATCTATGTTTAATGAAGGAAAATTTCACTTTACAAGGGGCATGAGTTATTTGTGTCAACCATATTTGGCCTCAAGATCAGTATCTAAGCTGCCACTTCTTCTGGTCTGACAGCTAAATGACTTTTCATATTACAGAGCGCTTCAGTGCTCTGATCGTCGCAGGCAGTTCAACATTTATCACGACCCCAGTGGGCTTGCAGCCTGTGACAAGCTCTCCTAGCCGATGCCCAGGAAGGATGCAGGCACTGTCACAGCCAGAATCATGTTGAAACAGCTTTTTGGAGGCAGGCATGTGTCTCAGAGCATGGTTTGTGCCATGTGTTTGACCTCAGTGGCCAACAACAGACCTTGGCTGGTGTTAGCTGTAGCTTGAGAGTCCTGGGGCCATATCAGGCAGCCTGAGAAAGCTGCTTTGTTTAGACATACAAAGGTCGTGATGTATCTGTTCAAGAGCACTGTGGACAGCCCAGTTTGGGCTTCCCAGTCCAAGTGCCAAGGTCCACTGTCACTGGACACAATTAGTCACAATACTTAGCCCAGACGAATTGAATGTAGGCTATAAATAGCACTTGGTCCCTCTCCTTCTCCCCTCCCTATTTGCAATCTGTATTCTGTAAGTATTTCTCCCATATTGAATCCTCACAGGAGATCTGCAGTACATGAAACCACTTATAAAATTGATTTTTAGTTTTCTCTTCAGAAACAAACAAACAAAAAAACTAAAAGCCAAACCAGTGGGAAATTAAATGTGATCACCATTTTTCCCAGGATAGTAAGACTGAAGGATTCACAAAACAAGGAGGAAATGATGAAATCAAGATAAATTTTTATTGTTTGGGAGTTTTTTATGCCACAAGCAACAGACCTGTCTTTGCTGTGCCAGACTACCTGTCACTTTAATAAGATATGTTTCCTGGTTCAAAAATAGAATAGAGCCTGCTGAAGTCAGACACGAATTAGCATGTATGCTGAACAACATGATTAAAGTCAAACCTTCTACCAACTGCTGGGGGCTGTAGAGGAAAAATGTGAGTGTTCAGAGCAGGGTACATCAGTGCCAGGCTCCTGACAAAACCTGGTCCTGCCGTGTGCTCCCTGACAGCGGTGACATCAGGAAGGGGTGAGAGCCCTGAAGGACAACCAGCAGAGCAAGTCAGCAGCCCAGCATCAGCTCAAGCTGTGATGCTACGAGACAGGTTTGGGAACATATTGAATATGAATATAACTCAGATTATAGGAGTGGGGAATGTGATACTTGGGAATCTGAGGATCAAAACCTGTTGTTGGCAGGAAGAGGTCTTATCATCTCAGATACCTTGCAACCAAGCCACTTTTTGTCTTATCAAACCACAAGAAAGTGCTTCTAATCTTACCAGCTTCTCGTCCTGAATCTTCTACACATTTGCCACCAAAAGCAAATCAAAATCAGCAAGACCTTCCAAAGGTGGGAGAAGGGAATTATCACTATCTCCACTTCATTCCTGAGACACTGGATGTCAATAAGCAATTTGACAGATGTCACATGAATTGTTTGTGTCAAAATTGGGAGCTGGGTGCACTCTTCCTGAGTGCCAGCCTGATCCCCTCAGCAAGGGTCTGGTTGTACCCCTTGAAACCTGTTCTATGGCAGCTGATATTAGCTTGATTTTGGTTGGCAATTCTTCCCCTGTTCTTCTCTTTGTCTCTTCTTAATTAGATTTGATTTTTCTTCAGAAGAGAATTCTTTTCCATGGTCACATTTTTATGGGAATTTTAATGAGTCACTTGGCATGACATTAATCACTGAAGTTTTAAAGTGTCTTCAAATTGTATTTTCCTTCCTCTTGAATACCAGCCACACATTTTTGTTTACAGTGAAATGCTAGGGAAAAAAAATCCTTCGACCTATTTTCCTCAGTATTAATTGGGGGTTTATTACTGCTTCATTTGCTTACAATTGAATCAAACGCAAACCTCCATCCCTTTTTCATGGTGCTGCTAATTGAATTGAGTGGGTTATAATGATATTACTGTATATACACAAATGAATATTTTTTAAATAAATAAATGAACATTAAAATTATGTCTCTAAGGAAAGTGACTAAATAGTTGCCTGCATACTTTTCTGAAGCAGATTTTATATCTATTCTCAAATAAGTGTTCACAGCTCATTTCTGCACTCAGCTTAATGCAGAAATCAGCCAAAGATAGTACTGCTGTAAAAGTCCAAGAATGGGATTTTCCAGACAACCAGGGAAGCTGAAGTGACTGTTTGCAATGAAATTCTAATGGGATTTTGGCACTAAATTTCCACAGATCTCAGGGAACAGCAATGCATTACAATGGGCTGATCTGAACAACCACAGACAGGACCACAGTCTTTACCTGATCAGTTCAGCACTTCTCATTAGTTATAAACTCAGAATTTATTTTGTAAAAATTGTTATTTATAACAGCCAAGGTTCCCAAAAGACATTCATTGTATCTGGTGATGATTCATGGACAGTGTTTTGTAAGGTTCTTATCAATGTAGCCCCAAAAGAGCATCTTGCTGCTTCATCTACATGAAGACGAACTGTTGATGCTGATCTCTCAGGTTCCTCTGTAGGATGTTGGGGGAAGGTGGGGGGGAGGGGGTGGTTCATATTTCTTTTGATCTGTAAGATTTTTTGTTCAGCTGATGTGTTTTCAGAGAATTTTTTTGTGAATTCATGGTCTCATTTAATCCCTACCTAACTGTAGTGTTTTTACCTAGACTATATTACCTAGACATTTAAAGCAGGAATATAATAAAGATACCACACCTTTATGGGTGAAAAATTGTGTCCATAGCCATCTTTCCATTTGGTATAGCATTTCTTGGAGCAGACCTATTTTTTATCTGTAAATGCACTGCAGCTATTTCATGGACAATCATAGCCGAAGTCTGCCCTCATGTATCTCCTTTTAACTCCCAAGAACTCCAAGAACAGCAAAAGGAATACTTGAATTATACAAGCATACACATTTAACAGAAGAAAAATTGGGATCATCCGGCCTGGAGAAGAAAATGTTTAGAGGAGACCTTACAGTATCCTTCCAGTGCCTAAAGAGGCCACAAGAGAGATGGAGAGGGATTTTTGATAGGGACCAGGAGCAACAGGACAGACGGACTGTCTTTAAACAGAAATATAGTAGATTTAGATCGGATATTAGGAAGTAATTCTTAACCCAGAGGGTGGTGAGGCACTGAAACAGGTTTCACAGAGAAGCTGTGGATGGCTCATCCCTGGAAGTGTTCCAGGCCAGGTTGCATGGGGCTTTGAACAACTTGGTCTAGTGGAAGGTATCCCTGCCCATGACATGTGGGGTGGAACAAAATGTTTTTGGAAGTCCTTTCCAACCCAAATCATTCTGTTTCTATGACTCTATGAAACATGGCGCCTGAAGCAAAAAAAAAAAACAAACCAACCAAAATTCATGAATAGGTAGGAGAAAATTATTTGGAACTACGTTCAATGTACAAGGATTAAAACCACCTGAAATGTTCAAGCAGTAGATTTAAAGCATATTGCCTCATCCCGCAGCCCTATGGAGGAGGAGAGATATCCAGCAGGCACGAACTGTGCAGCAAGATTGATTTATTCAATTATTTTAAAAACTTTTATAGACTTTTTTCTGAAGCCCTATCAGTGGGGTCCCCTTCGGGCATCTCCTTCACTCACCACTGAGACAGGCGAGCCAGCTCTGCTGCCACAGTCAAGGTCTGTCAGCAGAATAAATAACGAACGCCAAGTTCGGAATAATTCTAACACTGCCAGGTTCCCAGACGGGAGCTCATGCCGTATGGCACAGCCTTGTTCCTGCCACAGCCCAAAGTCCAGGGCAGTGTCTCTGTCCGGGGAAATGCCATGCAAGGCAGCCCAGTCTAGTAACTCACAACGTGAGTTTTCAGGAACTGAGATGTGCATTATACTGAAAACACCTTTCCAGACCGTCAGCACAGTGTCGATTTGTGAGCCGCTGTTCGCCATTTTCTCAGTCCTGTCGGACTTCCCGGTCCTGGGGTGGGGAGGGGAAGTGTACCTCTAGAGAAATTTGGCTTGGCTCGTAGCGTGCAGTGTTGGGTCCCTCCCCCCATGCCATGTAGTCCTGGGAGAGGGGCCCTGGGGGGGAGACACGGCGTTTCCCTGCCCCTGGTCAGCCTCGTTCCCCATTGGTTGTTTTGTGTTCCCCTGCGCGGGCAAGGACCCTCGGGTCCCGTGATTGCCACAGTTCCTTGGCAGAACCCAGCAATGTAGCTGTAGAAATAAACATCTCTCTGAAACATCTATCAAGAATTGGTCCATATATATTTCTTTCCACGGGCCTCGTTGTCTGATACATCGTGTTGCAGTATCTGCACTGTAACAGTGCAGGACACGCTGCAGCGTGCAGATCATGTCAGCGTACACCAATTATTACCTCATCCTGTAGCCGTATGGAGGAGGAGAGATATCCAGCAGGCATGAATTGTGCAGCAAGATTGATTTATTTAATTATTTTAAAAACTCTTTTATAGACTTTTTTCTTCATGGTCTAATTGGAGAAAGGATCAGCCACCCCTTGGGGGTGATTGGCTAAAATCCTAAAACATCCATTGTCAAAATATTTTCCTACTGTACTATTAACAAAGCTCGGCAAGGTCGCAGGTGTTCATGGTTTATAAACTCTGAGAATATCTTCTGTGAGAGAGAAAAGTATCCCATGGACTTAGAAAGTAGCAAGAAAAATTCTTGCTAGCAGCATTTTTGTATCCACAAAAGCAAACCAGTGAAGGTACTTTTTCAGAAAGCTCATGACCAAATGACCAACTTATTGCCACAGGACAATAAAATTGTACCTAAAATTGGGAAAATGTCCATGTGGGGTTTACAGATATTTACAGGAGATACTTGAAGCTGCTGAGTACAATGATCTGGATGAAGTCAGTCAGGTTATTGACTGCTACACACCAAGAGGGAAAGACTCCCTTGGCGCTCATTATATTTGAAATATCCTTTCTCTGAACTTCCCTGGGGCCATGAACCAGGCAGCCCTTTATTGTGGTGGTTCTTATATGTGCTCTCATGTAGTCTTCATCTTCAAACACAACAGATGAAGGGCACTCTCTTGAAGCTTATTTAAATGCAGAGGTTCTAGGTCAGTAGCTTTTTAATCCAGTCCTCCTGAGAGATTAAGTGTTGGGTTGGTTGGGTTTTTTTTATTTGAAAGATGTAGCATATTTGCAAAAATGTACCTTGAATATAAATGAAAAATATCATGTTAAATAAATTGCAAGAGGATTTGCTTCATTGAGTTTGTTTGTAATTTACTATGGAATTACTACTAGAGCAAATCTATCGGTGACACTTTATATTTCACTGCAACAGCGATCTAAATAAGATGCAATAGGGTACATTGAATTTTTATGTACTTACCTGTAGTTGGATAATAAAGCATGAATTATGACATGAGTGTACTTATGTACTGTAGTTAATAGTCAATTGCGTCAATTTTAATAACATGCTCCATAGAAAGATGCAGCCTGAGTGTTTTTAAAAATAAAGCATGTTTAACCTAATGTTCATATATTAATCCCTTAAAAGCTTGTCACTAACTTATTACTAGGCCTCTTTCCTTGGGTACATGTATAAATTATTGTTTAGTTATTGAAGGGCTGCTCATCACAAGTGCAATGCTGCAGGCATTAAGGTTTCTTTTACACCTGCAAAAAAAATATTTCTTTAAAAGCAATTATGAGCATTTATATTTCATAGAAGTTCGGAAAAGAAACACATTTATGCCACAGGATAAAGACTGACATATACTTTGTTCCTGGTTTTGTCCTATCTGATTGTAGGCACCCAAATCACAGAATCACAGAATGGTTTGGGTTAAAAGGAACTTAAATATCATCTAGTTACAACCTCCAACGGGGGCAAGAACAGCACCTACTAGACCAGGTTGCTCAAAGCCCTAGCCAACCTGGCCTTGAACTGAATTGCCCAGAGAAAGGGCCTTGTTGTGCCTACTGATTAAGGAGCAAAGACAGGGAAACAGGAGGAGCAGGTATGAAGCCTCTACACCCTCAAGGCTTTTCTTCTACCTAGATGCACAATTTCCTCAAACCTTCCCCTGGAAGGGACGGATAGAAAACCAGACCTCACCTGAAGCAGCAGACGTCCAGTCTTGAACCCTGCTCCAGGGTCTGGTTGTTGCAGTCAGTAGCACCAATTTAAAGGCTGCTGCTTTGGAGCCTCTCTAACTGGTCTATCAACTGCTAATGAGGTAATCTGATGATATCATGCATTGGGCTCAGCCATGTGTTATGAGAAAGAGGTGAGGGAACTGCTGAGTAAAGGTCTTTGTGGTCATAAAGAAGCCCTGCTTCTGGCCTTAGGTGCAATTCATTCAGCTTAAGGGCAAACCTCCTCATGACTGCAGCAGGGCTAAGTTTTCATGCTGCAAGTTTATTTTTCTGACCAGTCATGAGCCTTGACCACAGCCTTATCTCCAGAGGGAATCCTGATTCAACACAGCTATAGGTAAATGCTCAAGGGCAAAAGTTTAACATCTGGTTGAACAAGGGATATACAGCCTGGACAGATCCATCCCAGATCCAAGATCTCTATTTTTCTCTGCTTCTGTTCACCAAAACATTGTGTTTCTTCCTAAGCAGGATGAATGAGTTGTACTAGTGATACAGAACTGTCACAAAGGTAGGAAAGCCTTTACACTGCTCCTGCCTACTCTCGTCGTAATAATTTCACCCAGCAGACAAAAACTTCACAAAAAGCTTTTTCACACTTTTCTTCAAATGACATGAAGCCGGAGTTGCACAAAGCCAAGGCACAGAGCTGGTGACACAGGTGCTGCTGGCAGGAGGTCCCAGGCACCAGCTGAGCAACTCTTGTGGCACTGTTTTGAAGAAAATATGCTGTCTCATTTGTTTTCACCTCCCTCTGCTAAGACTAAACGGTTTCGTTTTCTAAGGCACCAAGGCTCCCTGGCTCCTACTGACTTCAGCTGGAACAACATCTGTGTCTCACTTCTGGGGCCATGGTTTCACTTCCTCAAGGTAGAAAACTGACTTCAGGCACCTGAATATGCAGACTCTTTCCTTAGTCTCTCTTCCACTGAAAATATCAGACCATAACTCCTTAGTGATCTTTCCTTCCCGTAAGTTGCACCAAGTTAACCTGGACATTAATCACATTAATATTTGTTCCCTTGAGTGCACAGCTCTAAGACAGAGAATTGATCATGTGCTAAAACCCCAGCACAATGGCCTGGCCAGAGGACCCAGGCAAATGTTACAGACATTTGGTGTGACATGGATTTAATCACAGTGAACACACACATCTCCTCAGCTAACTTGATTTCCCCTTGGAAATGACTGCACTGTTTATCCAGATACCAGGATCTGCTTGGAGACACTGTGGGTGGCTGGCTCTGTGGGGTGCCAACACTGCTGACCATCACCTTTTTCCTGTTGTTTGTAACTCGTAGCAGAAATCCAGACCCTGTGAGCTCCCAGGCACCAGGCAGCTGCACACAGACATAGCTCCCCTCATTTCTTTAATCATACAGAATAGTTCCTCCCATGCTGCACTGTCAATAGAGTATGAGTTTCAATGTGATCTCATCAAGTCCCTCTGCTAAATATTGCTCCCAGAAAAACCACCCCCACCTCCCCCAAGAGCAAACTGAAGATGCCATTAGCGTAATCAAAGCTGCAACCAGCAGCCCACTGTGGCTTAGGGCCTTGTCACATTAAGCAACACAAAGCAGACAGATTAGGTGCTGTGTTTAAATACAAGGAGGTATATACGAATAAAGAAAATCATTAGTAGCCAAGGCAACTAATTGTGATGGAACTTTTTGTTCATAACAAATACCAAAATAAGCTAAAGAAGTGAAGAGACAAAAAAAAACCCCAAACAACCACCCAGCCACAAAGGACACTGTTTAGTAAAAATATTCCTTTAATGGTACTCGAAGTGTCACATTTCAACCTCCACACAGAAACACAAGGAAATTGAAGGACATATGGACAGCCACACTGTTCATGACAAGGGCCCAGACAGCAGTGGTAGGACAGACACACAGACACAGAGGCTGTGTATCCACCTCATTCCCTGATCGCCACTGTCCTGGCTCCTACCTGTTCCTTGATAAGGGGGATTCATCTCCATAGAAAATAATTTTCATTAACAGAATTAACAGAGCAAAGCAAGGACGTATGCCCTGTCCCCTTAGCCCTCTTAGCAGTCTTTTGTCCTCTCCTCTCCTCTCCTCTCCTCTCCTCTTTCTTCCAAGCATTTTTCCCTTGAACCCATGCAGATTTGCACACAAGCACCCCTTCTAGTGAATTGTGCAGGTCTCCTATCATTCCATGAAGAATCACTTCCCATTGATTTTTCCCTGTTTCCCGTGTTCCTCACCTGATGGTCCCCATTCTTTCATGGGAAGAGGGTGATGAGTCAAGTGCTGTTATTTACTTTTTTTTATAGCAAATTCTCTGCACATTCAGACGTTTTAACCACTCTTTGAGAACATGTGGGTGTAAATAGGAATTACACAAGGTTGCTGTAAAGGAGGCTATAGTGCAGATCACACAGAGACACAAAACCATCAGCAAGGTGCAGGCATGATATGTCAGCTCTGATTCAGAGCAAGGTGCCAAATGGCACTGTGATGCAAAGGATGATTTGCACCTCTGAATGGGTCCTGCTTCTGCACAATTAATATCTAAAATGAGATATAAATGCTTAGGAGAGTTGAGTGAAAGGCTTGTGGTACTGGGGACGAGATCCGTTCAGAAACCCAGGGATCTCTGACAAACTTGTGGCTCATTGTTGTTACTCTGTGAGGTCTCTTGAGTCTCTTAAGTTTGAGCGTCAAAGGAGCCAGAAACCCAGTTCCATGTGATATTAGGCAAGTGCTTATGTCTGGTTTTTCTACTGCCAGTCCCATACGTGCCCCAGAACAACACTGAGTCACAGAAACACAGAATATGCCAAGTTGGAAAGGACCCACAAGGATCATCAAGTCCAACTCCTGACCCTGCACAGGACAGCCCCAAGAGTCACAGCTTGTGGCTGAGTGTTGTTCAAATGCTTCTTGAGCTCTGTCAGGCTTGGTGCTGTGACCACTGCCCTGGGGAGCCTGTTCCAGTGCCCAGCCATCCTCTGGATGAAGAACATTTTCCTAATATCCAGCCTAAACCTGCCCTGACACAGCTTCAGGCCATTCCCTCAAGTCGTGTCACTGTCACCAGAGAGAAGAGATCAGTGTCTGCCCCTCCTCTTCCCCTCATGAGGAAGTTGAAACTGCAATGAGGTCTCCCCTCAGTCTCCTCCAGGCAGAACAGACCAAATGTCCTCAGCTGCTCTTCATAAGGCTTCACCTCTGGGCTCTTCACCATCTTTGTTACCCTGCTGTGGACGCTCTTTAATAAGCTTAATGTCCTTTTTATACTGTGGTGCCCAAAACCTCACACAAGGGTGTGGCCATCATTCAAGGTGAGGCCATCCCAGTGCAGAGCAGAGTGGGACAATCCCCTCCCTTTCCCAGCTGGTGATGCTGTGCCTGATGCCCCCAGGACAGGGTTGTCCCTCCTGGCTGCCAGGGCACTGCTGACTCCTATTCAACTTTCCACTGACCAGGACCCTCAGGTCCTTCCCAGAGCTGCTTTCCAGCCTGTCATTCCCCAGTCTGTCTGTACATCCAGGGATGCTCCATCCCAGATGCAGAATCCAGCACTTGCTCTTGTTGAACTTCATGTTTGGTGATTGCCCATCTCTCTGATTTGTTGAGGTTTCTCTATTAAACAGGAAAAAAATACCCAGAAATTCTGTTCTTCATTTCTCTCAGAGGTCACTTGTCTCAACCTTTTCTCTTCTCCTCAACAGATTGAAAACTCTGCTGCTGCCCAAGAAGGGGATCTGATATGAAACAGTAGTGAGCAATGTGAATTTTCAATAGTAGTGAGCAATGTGAATGCTTGAAGCATTCAAGCATTCAGTTTTTTTCACCTGCCTTAAAATATCTGCTGCCAGACCCAGACACAATCACAGCTGAGAGTACAAGGCTTCTTCAAAAGGAAAAATAACACAGGGAATATCACCCCTGTTTGCAACTATCTGAAAAGGGTTGTTTTCCAGTGGGAAAAAGGGGTAGGAACCATTTAAAAGAAGATTGTTCCATCAATTATTATTGCCCTGAGACTTGATTCTCTCAGACCCCAACCCAAGCTTTCACTGACCTCTCCCTGCCTTCCCACATAATAATTCCTATTATTCCTACACTCCTTCTGCTCTGAACATGTATTCCTTCAAATTTGCTGTGGAGACCTGTACACAGTGTCTTCAGACAGTATTTCACCAGTGTTTTAAGTCATAGGGTTTGCATTTGGCTATGGTGAATCAATCCACTCTTCTGACTAACATCTTATCATGTGTTTGCCTTTCCATGGCCACATCAAATCGTTGACTTGTTGCCCAGCTTTACTTGTCAGAGCCTTTTTCCCCTCATCAGGCACTCTTACTGTCTAATTCTTTGATTTCTTACTCCTTTCTTTACTCCCACTTTTTCTCCTTAAAATCCATACTGTATCTATAAATGCAGCTCCAAAGGTGAACCTGAAGCAAACCAGCCATGCTCAAAGAAAGTGCATTTCTATATTTAGCAGCAAACATTTAGTTGTGCTGCCGCAGAGTCTTTTTGAAGAGCTGCACCTTCAAAGAGGTCTTCACAGAGCCACTGAGCCAGAAAGTACTGAAGGGGTGTTGTCTACAACTCAGCGTTGTCAAGCTTATAATTCTTAAGCTTATAGCCGGAGGCAGAGCACAGGGACATTTGCATGGTTATATCTGTTTCTTTTCCTCCTAGAAATTGAAAAGAAGGAACACAGGGTGAAAAATTAATGCCAGAGCTAAAAAAAAAAACCCCAGTGCCTGCCTGTAATAGCACTCTCTCTCACTCCCATATATATTTTTTAAATAAGCACCAAGACACATTTCATGTCCATTGCCAGGACTGGTAGCTTTTAACACCCTTCTGAGTCTTTTTTTCCCCAAATAGATGTGAATATCTATATCCACCCTACTTACAGCAATATAACCACGTTCAATTGCATTCTGCTTACTTAAAACTGCCCCTGACTCTTCTACTGGCGAGACCAGACTTTATAATCACTCCTGGCTGATCTCATGGAAAGTGCCACATGAGCCCAGCCAAACCCTCCCAGGAGAGACTGTAGATGTTGGAAGAAGTTTCCTTGACACAGGCACTGTACAAACAGGGTTATAAACCCTGTCCTTCACAATTTATTAATTTTAGTATGGTTTGTTGATTTTTATCAGCATCCACGGGGTGTTCTTTTTGAAGATACCTTGTCTGATATGAGTCCATGAAATTCTGGGTTTGCTATTCTGCAGAATGTTAACAGGGCGGTTCTAAACCAATTTTAAAAACATGACAGCTTCAGCACACTGCACATTGAATAAGATGGAGGAGGAAAGTGGGAATTATGAATATCGTTAATTCTGGAGAAATTCATAATGTAGAAGTTTTACCAGGTGGTTTTAATGTAGATAAACATTTGTATGCTGCCAATTATTTGCATAGTGGTTGTATGCGTCAGACACAAAAAGCATAAACAGACTGTCTAAATCCTCTGAAACTTAAATCATTTTATATTTACTAGTTAACAGCTAGTTAAAGAGAATGAAAAAAATTATATTTTCAAGTAAACAGTCTCTGAGATTTTTCATAAAGATAAGCATTCGGTTTTTAAGTATCATATATATTTTCTTTTTCCTAACTTTACTCCCTATTCAATATTTGTACCATTTTTACTTCCCTTTCAATTAACACCCCAAATGTGGCTGGATGTGAGCAGAATAAAAATATCTGTACACTTCCCATATCCCAGTGAAGCGTCACCTTTGACTAAGTGGCCATTGATGTCAATGAGACCTTTGCCTGGATTTGTTTCACAGCTGGCAAGGCACTCCACAGGCTTTGCAGGAAAATAACACTGCAACTACATAGCCAGGACTATTGGCTCAAACACCCCTTTCCCAAGAAAAAGAGTGTTTCCCTGGATGTAAGAGCTTTGAGGAGATTTCAGAGTTTTCTGACCAGTTTTTAGCTTTTGCCATACTTAAGGTGAGGAACGTACCAGTCTTGATTGTTGAGAGGTCTTCCAGCAGGAGAATGGTGTATTTGGGGGACACATGCTAGCAAACCAGCTCAGATATGCCAGTATTCCAGCCTATTTCCAGTTGCTTGTCACAGGTGATGAATCATTCCAGTGGCAATGGAGAATAGGCTGTGCCAGCAGAGTGAGTTGTATGGTATCCACTTTAGAGAAGTCCTGCTAGTACCCAGCTGTTTTTCATTTTCCCATCCTGTTTTACATATAAGTCAAAGGGTAGAGAAGGCACAACGAAATTTCCCTGTTGTCATATGGATGATTTGTGGCTCTTTCATCTTAAAACCTACACTTGATCCCTAAAACAAAGAGAATATTAAGCTTGATGAGCCAATGCTCTAAGCTGGCCTGTGTTGTTGTGCAAAGATAGGAATCTGCTGGTATTTTCAAATGCAGAAACATCTGCGGAAGTGGGTGGAAGTGCTTTGGGTGCACAGATAATTATTGGGATTGTTACATGATAGATGAGGTTATTTTCTCAGTTCTGTGTATGAGTTCATAATGAGTCTAACCCCCTGAAGTGATGTGACATCCAACCACTGCAAGAAAAAGGAAAGACCACTGCTACCTGACTGTCAGACAGAAGATTCAATGGCCTTTTCACTCCAGAGAGGAAAACAAGAATTGTGTATTCAATATTAATTTCTTTTTCCCTGCCCTGTAAAGGATAAGGATCAACACCACCACATTCCTGTTTATGAGATAAAGTAGGTGCTGGATAGGATTTAGGAGCCTGTGATTCCAGTGTGTTGCTCTTCAAATCATTCCATAAACACTTCAACTACAAAGACGGTTTCTTTTGCTTTATTTCAATACTTTTTTTTTTTTTTGAAAGCTGAATTTCATATATTTTAAAAAGTAATTTGAAAAGAATATAAAATATTTTAATTGATTTGCTGTTCAATGGAAGGACACACATATAACAGTGTTCTTCAAATCCATTACAAGTGAGGAAAAAAAAGGGAGAATTTTCTCCCCATCATAGATCAACATTTTGAGTTCATTGTCCTTGACTTTGTCAAAATGCTTTTTATCTCCTGTTACCTTACTTTTATGCTTGGAATGAGACCATATTTCTGAAATTCAAGTAGATAAAGTTATTGAGTATAGCCAGTGTGAGTGGAGAGCATAATAGAAAACTATAAAAGTAGAAAATCTGCTTATATGAGTTATGTCACTGCTCCCCTCATATCCTCCACCCCTTTTGGAGGACGGCACCAGCTCCAGATTATATCACACTGCTGAATGTACTCGAGCCCACTCATGGTTATAAAGGTGCTTGTTCTCCTCCATCTTGTGTTACTGACATGTTGAGCTGGCATATTTCTGGCATATTCTATGTCCTATGATTCCTTGGAATTTAGGAATAGGATTGAGTCCTGGCATGTTGATAAAGTGTCCACCAGTTTCACAGAAAAATTCAATTAAATTGACATCCGTTGCACCAAGTTTCATAATCAACTCCGGCTCCTCTACAGTAGTTCCAGGTCAATAGTGCTATAAGAAATTGCTTTAGAACACCAAAAAAACCCTGTTGCAGCAGAACTCCCACATGTTCTTGGCTTGGAACCCATGCCCTCTATTGCCATTTTCCCATTTAAGTTACATAATTTTGATGAGGAACCAGTTACATGTCATAATGTTCTGGTTTAACCCCAGCTGGCAACTCATCCCCTCACAGCTGATCCCTCACTCCCCCACAGCGAGATGGAGGAGAGAATCAGGAGGGTAAAAGTGAGAAAACTCGTGGGTTGAGGTAAATACAGTTTAATAGGTAAAGTAAAAGCCTCATGTACAAGCAAAGCAAAATAAGTAATTAATTCACCACTTCCCTTGGGCAGGCAGGTGTTCAGCCATCCCCAGGAAAGCCAGACTCCATCACACCTAACAGGGACGGGGGAAGACAAATGTGATCATCCTGAACATCCCTCCCTCCCATTACCTTTTTCTTATTGAAAGCAGATTGCTGGGTGGTGGCTACCAATGTCTAATGTGGGACTTGGAAATACTATCCATGCATTTTTTCACAGATATTATTACAATTCTTCAGGGGACTATTTGTCAAGGTTGTCCATAGTTATACCAGTCTGTAGCCTCTGGGAAGTGTTTTCCACATGCCTTGTAAATCATAAGCATTTTTCAGTTATTTCAGGAGAGAAATCTTTCAGATTTGAAAATCCCTCGTAAGTTTCTTCCCATAAAAGATACACAACATCAATGTTTTATCCAATAGAGTGGATCAGGGATCCTGGTGAAATTCTGGCTTTGTCAGGGTGATTGTCACTGAATCTTGGCTTTTTTCCACCTCTTTGAAAAAAGTAGAGAAACTCAAAGAGACAACTCATCTATGACTGATTGTGGTTCAGATCTGCCTTCACACAAGGTAGCAGATAGAAAGAGAAGGTTTAAGTCACTTTCAGCATTATCTCTTGTCTCTTAAGATCCAGAAGAACAAGAGGTTCATGCTTTCTCCCATTGGTTATAAATAACTCCGTGAAATTTAGCAGATCAGAGATATATTTGAAGGTTAAAGTCACTATGCATTCAGGTCCTTGAATGTACAGTTCCCAGATTGTTTTGCATTAAGGTTCCACCAGGACACCCATAACTAGAAAATTGCTTCCCCACTTTGGAAATGGTGTGCTCAGAGTTAACTAAAGGCCACATATAAGGATTTTAGGTATGTATACTCCTAAAACTTAAATTCTCGTCCTGTTTATATTCAGATATGAATAAATCATATATTTCTTAGAAAATAAGTCCTACATGGGAGCACAATCTTTCTCTTTAAATCTGTGAGTGTCCTTTTAGATCAGAGGAAAATCTGCTACAGAAAAGTTTGCTTGAACCCTCATGGCTCAAAAGCTCTTGCTTGGTATGCACCTCATGCACAGAATTTCCTTCTGCTGAGAAGTGCGTGGCGCACAGGCTGTATCTGGTTTTAAATAGTTTGATATCACTTGCATTGTTCAAAAAAGATTTTATGACATGTCCTTTTGCTCTGGTGATGATTTGTTGCTCTCTTGTGTTTCATTAAGCTATTATTTGTAAAGTGTTTTGTGATGCATTGCATGAAAGCTGCAATCTAAGCAATTTTATGTGCTGGAGTGACAATTCAGGTATCAACAGCCAAGGATTAATGATGCTAATTATTCAAAACAATTGTTTCTTTCTTTAAGTACTTTGTTTAGAGGGAGGGGTAAATTAAAATGCGTGGATGTTGTGTGTAAGAGGTGTAAGCACTTCTGCAGATGGAAGATAAAAGAGGAAATCGAAGAACATGAAAAATAGCTCAGAATAATATATATTGGAATATGACTCCTATATGTCATGTAAATTACTCAATAAAATAGGACTGTGCAAGCTACAGAGCAAAACTAATAACACATCCAATAATCCATTTGCCAAATACGTAAAAAAGTGTAAAAAATGCATCCTTTATCACCTTACTTCTGACTCTAAACTGCAGCAGGTTTGCTGAAGTGGACTGTGCTATCCTAAGATTTTCAGATGGAGGCACATGTCTACTGAACCCAGATCTTCACAGAGCAATCTGTTGAAGAAGTATTAGCCCAGTGAAGAAAACATAGTTACTGGTTTAAAAATATCCCGGACGTTTCCTGTCTCTGGGACAGGGACAGGCTCTCCAGGATCAACAGTACATTTTAATCCACAATCCTAGATACTCATTGTGTTTTCTTCTTCACAGCAGCATGGTAGCTCCATGTTAAGTAAAATCTATAATAACTGCCAGTATTAAGTGCTACTCAAATATAAGGTGAAATATCGTTTATTTTTCTACTTCTGCTTTGCTTTGGGGTAAAGGATGCTCCAGCCCCAATGTGCTGGTTTTTATCCTTGATGGTAGGATTCAGTTTCTATGAAATCACCTTTTTGTAGAGAATATGATTTTTTAATTTTTATTAATAATGGATTTATTAGATTGTTACCTAAAAGTGCAGGTTCTCTTATTTCATCCAGAAGAGTGCACATCTAGCTACAGAAACTTGACAGAGCAAATCACCTCCACTTACCACATGAGAAACAATTTACAAGATGAGGACTAAAACAAGCAGCCACCAAGCAGCACAGGAATCTCTTTTCACTGATGTACATGCTTGTTTCCCTGTGATTTCCCCCAAGAATCTAGGTACTCACCAGCTTTATGACAGATGAGATCATGCACGTTTCAGTACAGAAAGAGAGTACACAAGAGAAAACTTTTTTCACTGTGAGGGCAGTATGGAAGGCAACAGGAACAGGCTGTCTGAAAATGTTGTGCAGTCTTCATCCCTAGAGATATTCAGAACCAAATCAGACACAGTCCTGGACATCCTGATCCACTTCAGCAGAGGAGTTAGAGGAGATCTCAAGAGGTTCTTCTTCATTTCAGACATTCTGTGATTCTATGAAATAACACTTGAAGGATTCCAGTCATTACTGACCTGAATTGAGTGATGGGTTGTGGGGTGCCCAGGATTCCACACCTCAGAGATTTATGTTATTGGATGTTGTGATTTAACCTCAGTGGTCAGCTGAGCACCACACAGACACTCACTCAGTGCTCTGCTCAGTGCAATGGGGGACAGAATTGAAAGGGCAAATGTGCAAGGACTGGTGGGTTGAGATAAATTCAGGAAAATACAACCAAAACCTGAAGAATAGTGCATATTTTTTAAAGTTTCAGATGGTGTGTTTGTAGGATTCCAATGTCTAGCACTTTAAAAATACTCCCCAGGAAAATTACCTTTTTTTTTCACTTTTTTTCATCCTGGAATGAGTTCTACATGTGTTGCTTCTTTACATGAGAAAGCAAGGATAGATCCCAACCTAAACTACCATCTACCTTGTTGCTGAAACTTCCCATTCCCCTGCAGTGGAGTTTTACCTGTGATGATCTTATTCAAGGCAGATGAATCCACTCTATATCAGGCTACAGGACAATAATCTTTCAGAATCGAGTGCAAGTCCCCACTCCTGCTTGTGTTTACCTCACCAAGGTCCTCTGCAGAAGGGAAATGTTTACACGGAGGATCCCAGTTGCACTGGCTGCTGTACTATGTCCTGTACTGCCACTAGGATTAGCAAGTGGAGAAAACATGAAGCACTTTCTCTGTTAGACTGCAGCTTTAGAAAGCCAAAAGCTGTGTAAGTGAAGTGCCTTCTCCTTGTGGTTTTATTTATTGCCTGTGTTAAGCAGATTTGGGGAGACAGCTTGGGGAGTAAGCACAAACTCTTTCTGTATTACCCTACTTCACTCATAGCTTTTCTGTCTCCTGCAAGTTCCCTAGGCAGTGTCTGATACACCAAGAGATTTTTCTTTACTGATGAGACTGCAGCTAAGAACATCAACCTGCAAGAAATGTCAATCTTCTTTACATAAGAAAATGCCTTCAGCAAAGACACGTATGTTTCCATACAGTGGGACTTCCAGTTTCACCTGTTTACCCCCTGCTTCCCAAGCATGCACAAGAGACTCTGTATTTCTGCGCTGTCATGAGAATGATTTATTCACATTGTTCATTGGAGACTAAATCCTAGACAAAACTGAACGTGTGGAGATGACAAATCCAGTGAGAACACAAAGTGAAGCCCCTGTTTCCTTTCTGTAGGCTTCTCATGGGAAAAGAAGATGCTGCTCCATAAGGTAATGAATCCAAAGCGTGACCTCTGTGTCTGTGAAGTTCCACTTTTCTTGTCTCCTGCTAGGGTGGAAAAAAATACAAGTTGAGCTGAGGGATACACAGAGGTCTGACACTGATGGTTAACTGCCTGCCTTGCTCTCCCCAGCAGCTGTGGGCTCAGCTTGGATATCTCTGAAGCACTGCTGCCTTTTGGAAACCAAGGTAAGTCATAGCTTGTGGGTGCAGGGCCGTAGACCAAAGCATGACCTGGTTACTAATAAAATCAGGTAATTATTCTCTGATGGTTAGTGTGTATTCATTATAAAGTGTATCTAATGCAAATGATTCAAATGTTTTTAATTGTGTTCTCTCCTCCCTATGCACACTTAACTCCCATTGACAGGGAGATGAGAACAGACCCCCTCCTCTTTCACTCATTAGCGAGTGTTACAAGGATTATTCTGGTCGGGGAAGGTTTCTGGTGCTCTGCAATGATGTGTCTGACTCATCCCCTATTGTAGCAAGTAGGGAAGGTTATTTCTGCAGTGTTAATATGGAAAAGCATGTGGAAAATGTAATACTTCAAAGAGGTGCCTTCTGTGGGAAGTCATTGCTAATTAGGTTGTACGTGGGTGTCATCTGGGTCCCAGTAAACTATAGGTCATGCCAGTATTTGAATCCTCTGAAGATGTTAGCGTAATTAGAGGGAAATAATTAGCATTTCACCTTTCATTTGGAAATTATGAGTAACTGTTTACTAACCTTTTTAATGATTTTCAGGTTTTCTAGAATTGCTAACTTCCTTGCTGCTTTCAAAGCTGTTTGCCTAATGACAACCTGAGGGCATGTGGAAATCTTATTGACTATCACAAAGGGTCTCCATTGCTCTGAGCCAGACAATTACTGTCATCATATCTTTATGCTGAAATACAGTCTTTATCCACCTGAGATCTGAACCATATTGTGCTAAGTTCTGCATCTCAATACAGAAAGACAGGTGCGCTGTCTAACCTAAGCAAAAATTGGGAAAGAAATCAGGACTTTTAACTGTTTTGCAGAGAGTCACTTCACACGATGAAGCAGATTCAGGACTAGAGAACTGAAGCTATCAGACTGACAACACTGTTCCTCCCAGCCAGTGGGATAGTAAAGACTATCTTACTCTCTTGCCAGTGGGTTGTAGAGAGAGGAATCCCAGGATGCCACACGACTTCTTTTGATGGAGATACCCAGTCCACACAGACATGGTGAGTACAGCAGGAGACAGGTGTCTCTAAACTCTAAACCAGATAACTTAAATACTAATTACAGTGTAGTCATAACTCCACCCCCTGGGACTCTGGAATCATCTCATGCTGAACTCCTTGATGCTATTCAATCAAATGCTGTTTCAGGTATGTGCCCAGAGCCACAGTCACACTTTTGATTGATACAAGTCCTACCCATATTATGAAGCTTTTCAGTTCCTGCTGTTGGCGGGTGGTGTGCAATATGAACCAACCTCATCAGAGCTGTCCTCTGAGTCTGCTACTCTCTTGCAGAGTTTCTGTCCCTTTGCTTGTGGTATGGACATTGCCGTCTTGTGATCAGCTGTGGAATGCAACTTTGGAATCAAAATTCCCTGAATTTGGCAGCTTCAGGCTTCCTCTGGGAGGAATACAGAATCAGATCATTTTCATGGAATAACAAAGTACTTTTTAGCCCTGCACCCAAATGAACAGAATTTTAGCCTCCAAGAACATCTGCCAAGCCATGCAAGGAGTCCATCCATGATCCAGACAAGAGTCCAGGACTCACTGCTCTCTCTGATAGACCCTTGAATAACAATTCCATTAGAGGCAGGGGACAGAGCCGCCCCACATTTAAAACAGGGTTTTTATAACACAACGGAGACTATCTTAACATACCCCAGGGTAAGGATCTGGAGCTCCTGAAGCTCCAAGGCATGGCTGTGTTGCTGGGATGCAAGCATTGTGAACCAATCTAGCAGCCCTCTTGCATCCTAAGGAGACAGAGAGTTTTATATTCTGATTTGATGTGTAAAGCTGACAGACACTCAAGCAGGAATACTTGTCCCAAAGTAGGATGTGAATGTCATTCTGCAAGAAAATGGTACTACTCTGACCATGCTCTATCATGGCTTTCCTCTTCTCAGCTACAGGCAGGAAAAGTACATCATCCTCAGGTGTCATATTTCCATTAGAAACACAGCCTGGTTCCCAAAAGCCTTTGATAAAGTGGTGTTGAGTAGGACAGAATGAAGCCTTGGTATTTTTGATTGCCTGATGACTTCACTGCCCTTCTGGCTGACTGTGGGCTGCCCTCTTTGGGGCACTCCAAGGCAATTTGCTGTACAGCGTTTCAGCTGGTGCCAGCCAGCAGGACCAGACAAGCCTCCAGTGGCAGTGAGGGACCTGCAGCCATCTCCTGTCCAATGCTCTCTGGAAGTACCAAGGACCATATGTTGTTCCTGGCAGGTGCAACCAGCAAGACTGAACGAAGAATCTGGCAGTGCCCTGCCCTCCCTGAAGCACCACAGAAATCGGAGGAGTTGCCAGCCATTGACAGGCAGGAGATTCAGCCCAGAGCCATCTGTCCACACTCACTTTCGGCTACTGCTGCTGATGATGCCCAGCAAGTTCCCACGAGCCTGTAGAATGAACTGCTCTTGACCTTGCAGAAAAAAGCTGGTGCTGAGAGGGAAATGTGACAAGAAGCCTGGAACTTTCAGCTTTCAAAAAGAGATAGGGATGTGAGAGAAAATTAAGGAGAAGAGGAAGAACAGCCTGACCACCTACCTTGCTGGAACAGAGATGTGTCACCATATGTGCATGCGGCAGGGCCTCAGGGGTACTGTGCTTGGAATAGACACAGCATCTTCATCCAAAAAATTAATAATAGTGGTGCAGATAAAGACTGTGGTATAATTACTCACATTAAAAGCTCAGCAGAGAAGGCAAGTACTGAAGGTGACATGACACGTTCTGCTGGCCTACTTGGTTTAAACATGATTTTCCCTAAAACATGTCATTGGACTTCACAGCAATGTGCACAAACACGTGTACACCACAGGCTGGGATAATGCTGAAGGAAGTTTGCAGGATATGCTGGGGAGCAGCAGGCAGTTCCCATACACTACATCCCCCTTGAAAATAAATGCATGGAGGCAAGGGGACATCTCAGCAGTGCAAAACCCTGACTTCCACATCAGCTTGGTGATGCAACTCCAAATACAGACTTGAGAGAGCAGGAGTTTCAAAGGGGTGAGGAAAAGTGAAAGATAGAAATTTACATGTGCTCCATAATGACAAGACAAAGCAAATCACCCCCAAACACCAGAGAAGCAGCCAGTGACTGGAACCATTCCCAGAGATGGCGCAGCCCAGGCCAGCTCCATGGAGCCATCTTCTTTCTCTCTACTCTGTTTCTGTGTATTTGTGAGGAAACCTCTGAACCATATGGGAGCAGGAGGGGGACACTGGGATCAAACTGGCTGTAATTGTTGCCCAGGGACACTAGATGGAGAAACACCTTTAGGGATAGAGAGTAGGTGAGGGGCAGTGTCACCATTCTTACAGGAAAAAACACAGGGAGTAAAGTGCCCTCCGCTCACTGTTATTGATGCTGTTGGCTTTAAGTTTTGCTTAAAAGCTTTCTGTTTTCGGATCCCATTACAGCTCTATGCAGGCCATTAGTTAATTAAGTTATTCCACCAGAGTCTGTCAAAGCTTGGATCTGTTATTACTGCCAGCTCTCTCAGGTTTCCCCTCCCCTCTCTCCCCTTCACCCCTCACCACTGGCAGATTTGGAAAATACAATAAAAAGCAAGATCCTGAGTAGATTAAAGAAGTTATTTTATCCTTGATGAGGCTCAGCCAACACATCTTGCCTGTGCTAAGTACATCAGACCACTATTTCCACACAACTGTGCAACACACAGCTTTCAAAAAACTTACCAAAAACATAATCAGAAGTCCTTGACAATTTTTGTCCCCCCAGGCATGCTTCTGCCTCCTCATGACAAACCTCCTAGCAGTAGGAGTTTACTTGTAACAAGAGAAAACCTTGATATGAAGCAGCCAGCCCATCTCTGCATTGTAACCACAAAGCACTGACACTGTCCAAGACACACAGAGGAAGAAACAAATTGGCAAAGCCAAAAAATTACTACCCCCACCTCTGTTTGCCTCACCTTGTGTGCCAACACCAATAGTTTTGGCTGGGAAACAACCTCCTATGGAACCCACAAATTCTTGCTTGAGCTCTGGGGTGTCTCATGGCATCTGAGCTGACACAGCTCAGAGTAACTCCAAAAGTAGAAATGATGGACCTACAGAACACAGCTTTTTAACATAATGTCCTGCCAGTGTGGCTGCCGAGACCTTTATCATATTTTCTTCAATGTCTTCTGTTGTTGCACCAGCCTGGCTCTACACTTCATTTCTGTACATCACACTGCCCAGCCCTGTATCTGTTTGATGGCACTAACCTGGTAATTGCTGATGCTATAGACTGATTGTCTCAGTGACAGCCTGTTAATTAAAATCAAGGCGTACAGGAGAGTTCTGTGTATGAGTAGGTATCTGTATATAAAACATGGAGATGATACCAGTGGCCTCTGAAGACTCTCTGGATGCAGCTCTCAAAAGAAGGGATATGAAGTGGTCTGATGCACTTGTTGCTGTGTGGAAAAGTGTGATGGGCTGAGTTTCAAGGCTTGAACAAAGAAATCAGGACTGCTTATCATCGTGCACTGCACTCAAACAATTGTTTTTATGGAGAGTCCTATGCAGAGGGTTATGAGTGTCTTAGAACAAGACCAAGTTACTTCGATCAATTAGCAATTGTTACTATAGAGAAGAGTCAATGAGAACGATGAATCTTGTATTTGACACAGGCAAAATTTGACTCTTAGTGTCACAGGCTTGAGAGTGATCACAACATCCTCCCAGTTCTGGAATAATCCATACAGCTGTTCACCTTGCTCCTGCTAACTGCAGATTTTACAGCTGATAAACCCGTGCTGCTGTGCTTTTCACTTGCAGCAGGCTGCTTGTTCTTCAACAGAAAGGGAATGGTACAGTCATCACCAGGTGATCCAGGTCTCATTTTATCCAGTGCAAAAGCAGAAGCCAAAGGCTGTTCAGAAAAGGGAAGAAGCAAACTGCTTTTGACAAGGGACAGCGTTCTGTATTCAGACTTCTTATCAGAACATGTAACAATTTTGGAATTTGCTTC
Organism: Corvus kubaryi; assembly: GCF_017639235.1. Classification (NCBI taxonomy): domain Eukaryota; kingdom Metazoa; phylum Chordata; class Aves; order Passeriformes; family Corvidae; genus Corvus; species Corvus kubaryi. The sequence goes on from NW_024581127.1 coordinate 32,313,693, forward strand.
TTCCATTTTCTAAGCGTGTATTTTTGACCTCACTGTATAAATTAGCTATCCTTTTTCCATTCTTAATGTCTGTATGGCAAGCCATAGGCAGCAAGGGTGCGGGATAATCCAGAATTTTCCCCTTACTGGATGCAAGTCAGGGTCTTTGTCATCAAATACCACCATCGAATCCAAGGTGGGGAGGCTTTATCAGTTAATTGACCTTAAAACCTCAAGAAAGCAGTAACTTGTGGCTGTAGAGTAGTTCCTCCCAAGGCAGAAAAATTACTGTGTGTGGGTGTGTTTGAGCAGGAGGAGAAAGGTGGGAATGTCAAGAGGATAAGCAACAATTTTCTTGCTTTTCTCACAGCCAATAAGTTTTTTATTATCAGATATCAGGACTATGTCAAGTAGACAGAATTACAGACATGCCACTGAAGAAGGTCTGAACTTAACTGAAAACATAGACAAGGGAATGAAAGTTGAAAGCGGCAACAGGGACTCTAAATCCTGCATTAACATCTGTATTAAAACTCAGTTCAGGATCCCATAGGAACCTAAAATTCCTCAAGAGTTGACCATGAAGCTGACAGCAGCCATTGCTGCAGTCATAAATGGTTAACTGAGCTTATGTTACCTTGCATTTAAAGAACTAGTGAAAAGCAAACCAGTTTGGAAGTAATCCTTAAATAAAGTTATTGCAGTGCTTTAGACAGATTCTTCTTATATGAAACTACAGAGACTTCTCATCATCTTTCTTGTTGGAAAAAAGGGGCAAAATGCAGGAGGTCATGCATTCTTTTTCTGTGCCCTAAGACAGCATATGGTCTGCCTAAAATAACATCAGACAGACTTGCAAGAGGGAAAAGCCTGAAAAGCAAATACTAAAACTCTGAAACCTGTAGGCTTAAAATTAAGCACTGCATTCACTTCACAGACACCAGATCTTAGAGCTGCCAGAGCTGAATGGTATGGAGTGCCTGGACATAAGCAAAAGCACTATAACTTGTGATGCTTTGCACCTTCTGTGGTTGCCAGCTTAAATGGCAAAGGTAAAAGGCTAAGAACCAGGCAGGAGTGCCTCATCAAGACACTTGTCTTACAGAACTGAAAGAAAACATGTCTAGAAAGAGGCAACTGGATGGAATTTCGACCAAAGGACTGGACTTGTAGCAAGAGAAAGTATAAGAAGAAACATCCAAGTCCCAACACCCCAAAAAGACAGCAGCTTGCTCCCAGCAGTTTAGGAGCGATTCAGGACCTCTCAATATCCAAGCTGAGTATTTCCTTTCCCTGTTAATTTGGTCCTCTTTGCACTGCTCTGAGTACAATCCATTGGCCTTGTGGCACTGGCACAACAATGAAGCTGCAGATGTGAGGAGATCCACCCACATGGCCACGCCAGCAGTCACAGTTGGGCGCATTCTGGTTCACTGTGGTCCTATATGAGATTGGGCACAAGCCCTGTGGATCATTTCTTCTGCCCCTACACAGAAAGGCCAAGTGTATTTCTGGTCCTGTAAGGTGGTGGTATGATTCGTTCTTCAGTGGATCAAAATGACAAACTTGACTGAGTAGGAAATACTCAAGTTCTGTTTCTCACTCTGCCAGGATAACAACTCAGCCTCTGTGCCTCTATTACTCTTTCCAATTTTTGTCAACTTCAAATGTTACTCTTCTGGAGCAGGAGCTGTTTTTCAAGACAGTACCACTGGTGCAATCTGCTGCTCACCAGCTCCCACCGTGTCCCCTTTCCTCCCTGAGGGCAACCACATCTCTCTCCCAGTACCTTCCCATTTATGTCCTGATGCCACCCTTTGACTATGCTGGTACAGCAAAGGGGGAATGATGAAGCTGGGCTGCGCCAAAGCATCTCCTCCCCTGTTCCTTCAGTTGTTGCTTGGTGTTTGGCACATTTTCACAGTGAAACCCCAGAAACAGCTGGGGGGATAAGGCACTGGTGACCCAAATGGTCAGGGTCCAGGAGGGGCAGAAGGAAGAGAGATGGCTGGGGAGTTCTGCTGCATGGCTGTAACCGTGCTCCCACTGTGTCTGCAGTGCCTGGTCCCAAGGCCAGGCTGAACTCTAATCTGGGACTTCTTCTGGTTATTAATGTGGAGTGATGGGCTGTGACAGATAATAAGCCCATGAGCACACTGATGCTCAGCATGCAAAACCCCTCTCTGTGAGACAGGTTTTCTCAGGCCACTGTGAAAAGCCTGACTGATCTGAGAGTGCTCTGACGCTGCCCCAGCCAACCTGACCCCAAATGCTCATGAAACAAGCACCAAGTGCCCTATTTTGCATTGCCTGTAACATCCCAAAACAGTGTCTGACTTCTCAATTAGTCCAAGAGAGGACTGCAAACTTGAAATCCAAACTGATGGACTGTGAAATCCATATCACATTGTCACCCAGAGCACACTTTCCCTGCTCTGCACTGAGCTATAAATAGACTTTCATTATTAGCAAGCAGACAAAGGCAGCCTGAAAGATGTTCCATGCTGACACTACTCCTGGCTTATGGATTTTTTGTTTTCACCTTGGTATAGGAGTGAAGATGGGGACAAGCAGGGAGGGGCTGATCAACAGCAACAGTGCTGAAATCACTTCTTCCCCTAACCAGGATTTTTTCTGGGTCTTTGCTTTGGGTTTTGCTTGTGGTTTGTTTTTTTTTTTGTTTTGTTTTTTCAACAGTCTCTCCCCTGGAGCCAAGAGTCTCAGAATACATTACCCAGTACTAGAGAATGCATTACACCCACCTCCTCTCTTAGGTCATCTATCTAAGCTCCTGAAATCTGACTACCAACTCCCAAAAAATGTAGTCATTAAGCCCCTCATGTTTTCTTTCTCCAAGTTTTATTTGTTTAAAAGAAGAAAATAAGGAAGTTGATCTTTGCTTTAACAATTTCAATGTTTTACAGGAGCTATTAACTTGGAAAAAATGGAAGGGACTTGAATTTTCTGGGAGGAGGCTATCCCTGACATGTCTGTCTCTATTACAAATTCCATCTTTATGAAGAAAGAACTTGTATGTGCCTCTCTGAAAAAAAAAACCAAATCCACTACAAAAGTGTCTAATCACAACCACTGGTGAGACACAGAAGCTGTGACCCTGAGGCATAAACCTGAAGATTTGTGTTCTTTAACCACAAGACATAGACACCCTTAGTGCACCTTTTTTTCCATGGTTCTTCATTCTTTCACAAAAAATAAATTCACATTATTAGCTGAGATGAGGCAAATGGTTTACTTTTTCCTGCTCATTCATACTCTCAGTACCAGCTCTACCCTTCCCATGCACTGGCCCCCTCTGACACGCAGCAGCTCAATTTCTGCTTGGTTCCTTGGCATTTACAACAAGGTCAATTAAACAAGACATTGTCTGCCCATTATTTGTACAGTGGGAGTTTATTCCTGGACTAACAGAAGTGAAGCAGCTTGGTAGAAAATCCAGGAGGGTTTACTTTTGGCTCACAGCAGACTGAAGTTCTGAGATAACTGGTCATGTTCATTTGCTCTGCAAGCTGCTCTTTTGTATCTCAGCTTTCTTTGAAAATGAAGCAAACCCCCAAATGCCCATAACCCTTGCATGCTGTGCCTGTGAAGAAAATCTCACTCACAGGGCTGTGTCTGAGGGTGTTGTTCCATTATTCTTTCTTTCCCAGAGCAGAGAAGTTCACATCTTCCCAGTCCCCTTTTGAGCCCTGCTGGCCTTTTCTTCTCCATGATGGATTTCAACTCCACAGCTTCTGCTGAGCTGCTAAAATGGTTTCTGAGGCTTTGCTGGAAATTGGTTCTTTGGGCAACAGGAACAGAGGAGTGTGTTAAAGCCAAATCACTGTAATTAGCCTACCTGTATAAAATGACCAAGGTTTTAAAAGTTTTGGGTTCAGTGATTCAGTTTAATGTATGCCCCACAGTGGTAGCATTGTAAAGGGACAGGACATTGCAGCTTGGGAGCATGGACATGTAATTTTGACACTGAAGGAGCTGGAAAGAAAATGATAGGTATTACTAGAGCCACAGCCCTAAACAGGCTTGGAACAACAGCTTTGAGAGAAGTAACCCATCCAGTCACTTTCAGGTAGTCCTGCCTGAGTGGTTAATAACCACGTAGTCAAAATAATTCTGATTCTTCCTGCCACAGCGATGCGGGGCTCACACATCTGTGGGAGACACCTTCTGTGGGGTGCCTCAGTGAGCAGTGCAGGGAAATGCAGCTAAGATTCTATTATACATTTATTCAAATGTCTACCCACAAAATCTAAATTCAAAGAGCATGACAAAACTCAGCAGTATACCATTGAAACCTGCATTTCATTTTTGCTTTTTTTTGGTTTATTATTTGTGGTTTTTCTATGCTACTATTCCAGCTTTTCCACATGTGATGAAAATAAGTTTCCTAGTTTCTGAAGGTGTACAAAGCCATGACCAACCATAATAGCTTTCATTTGCCTAAACCTTTTTAAGAAAAACTGAAGTCTAATTACAGTTCATGTGATGCAAAGACACTTTGAAACTCTATAGCACACACTTGCTGTGTAATGAAATTAGTATCAGGACAATCAGGAATATTACCAGAATAACAGATGCTCCTGAGTCATAATAACAGCTGTAAAAAAGGGAAGATACTGGATGTTTTAAATCTATTAAGTGCTTTTGCTTTGTGTATTGACACAGGTAATGAGTCCTACAGAAAGAAAGCTACACTTGAAAGCCTTTAACACTAAAAGCTTAATTTAGTGTACAATGAATAATACAGGGAGCCCATTCATGGGTCGATCAGAATGGGATGAGAGAGCACCAAAGGAGCAGACAGATCATGTTAATAGGAAGCTTGAAACTTATTTAAAAATCTATAGTGTAGTTAAAATTAGAACACAGATTGGAACTTGGCATTCTGTTGCTCAGGAAATTGGTAATGGGATACTAAAGCCTTGCACTTCTCTCTGTCTGGGGCTGGTTGGAAGAGGACAAAGGCGATGACAGCCGCAATGTCGTTTACCACAGGGAGTCATTAAAGAAAGTACTAACATAAAGAAATCAGCCTTTTCCAGCTATTCACAGTGTGGTGTGTGCTGTATTCATCTATTAGTCCAAGTGTAGAAAAATATGGGTCAAAATATAGAAGCAGATGTTATTATCTTCTTCATGATATTTCAAGGATCGATGATAGTTTTGACTCTTGTTCTTTTTCTTTAGAGGTGAATTCATGAATTCCATTCAGCCCTCTGTGGCCAGTGGTTTCATCTGGATTGGATACACCATTGAGACTTCTGGGTTAAAGAGCTTTTGGCCAGGCATGATGGTGCCCAGTGTCCCTACCAATCAGAGATAAAGGTCGGGGGGGGGGGGGGGGGGG